>NC_045600.1:13506741-13835352 GCF_009762305.2 Zalophus californianus
GAAAAGGGAAGCTTTGTGCACTGCTGGTGGGAATGCAAATTCATGCAGCCACTGTGGAGAATAGTACAGAGGTTCCTCAAAAATGTTAAAATAGAGCTACCCCGTGATCTGGCAATTCCACTTCTGGGTATTTGTCTGAAGGAAATGAAAACACTAACTTGAAAAGATATCTGTACCCCCATCTTCACTGCAGCATTATTTACAATAGCCAAGACATGGAAGCAACCTAAATGTCCATTGATGGATGAGGGGATAAAGAAGATGTGTTTATAGTACAATGTGTACACACACACACACACACACACACACACACACACACACACACACAGAGGAATATTATTCAGCCATAAAAAAGAAGGAAATCTTGCCATTTGGGATAACATGGATGGACTTTGAGAGTATTATGCTGAGTGAAATAGACAGAAAAAGATAAGTACAATTTGATCTCACTTATATGTGGATTCTTAAAAAAAGCTAAACCACCTGAACCTAGATATCCAGAGAACAGATTGGGGGTTGCCACAGGCAGGAGGTGGGGAACGGGGGCTGTGGAATGAGTGAAGGTGGTCACAAGGTACAAACTTCAGTTATAAAATAAGAAAGTCCTAAGGAGGTAATGCACAGCATGGCGACTGTAGTTAATAATACTGTATTGCATATTTGAAAGTTGCTAAGAGAGTAGATCCTAAAAGTTCTCACCACAGGAAAATAATTTTGTCTTTACAGTGGTGATCGCCTCACAATATATACAGGTAGAGAATCATTATGTTCTACACCTGAAACTAATACAATGTTATATGTCAACTTTTATCTCAATAAAAAGAATAAAATGCAACACACTCCCTTGAGGAGCTCAGATTCAATAACAGACTTTTGCAGCATCTCTAATTCCTCCTGCCAGGTGCTGTCAGAGCCACAGGGTGGGGAGGGTTCTGGAAGGGCGGGAAAGGAGAGGCCCGCCCCTTACCACTGCTGTGTGTTTGTGTGGGGCGGTGTCTTGAGCTATGAATTGGGTCTGAGTTGGGGGATGAGAGATGCTTTAGACTGGAGTAGACTTTAATCGGAGTGAGTCTTCTGAAAATGTGACTGTTCTTAATATTAGAAATGACCAAAAGTGCTGGGATCTGCTCAAGATATCCAGGGGTGGGAAGGAGGATTTTTCAAGGCATGGGTGAAAGCACAGTTTGGAGAAAAAAATTTTTTAAAGATTAACTTATTTATTTATTTATTTATTTATTTATTTATTTATTTATTGGGTGGGGAGGGGCAGAGGGGGAGAGAGAGAGAGAGAAGCTGAGTGCCAATGGGGGTGGGGGGCTCAATCCCACAACACTCAGATCAGGACCTGAGCTGAAATCAAGAGTCAGATGCTTAACTGGCTGAGCCACCCAGACATCCCCAGGTTAGAGAAAATTAAAACCATTTCCAGTTTGAACTCAACCTGAATTGTAATAAACTAGTTGTTCATTCACTCACTCATTCATTCAATATCCACTGAACAATGACCATGGGCCAGGCACTGGGCATATTGCTGGGTAGACAAAGCTCCTGTTCTGATGGAACGTACAATCTACTTAGTTTGCATTTCATTCCTCTGTGCCTTTGCACAGGCTGTTCCCGCTACCTGGAGTTCAGGCTCTCTTCATCTTCCCACTCCCGATGAAATTCTTCCAGACTCTGGTCAGGCTTCACTCCTGGAGCAGCATCAGGAGCCCCTTCTTCCCATTCCCTCAGTAATTACAAGTACCAGCCTGCTCCAATCACTGGCTCATGTGCTCGTTCCTCCCCTAACCTCGTTACCTCCAGCACCTCGAGGAAAACACGCACCAAATTATGACAGAAAACTCTGAAATGACTGTCAGGTGATTGTGAAAAATCTGCCTCTCTTTAGTTACCACCGGGAGACCCTAAGCATGTCATTCTCCACCATGAAACTCTGGGCCTCACCTTTCCCATCTGTAAAGTGGGTTTATAATCCTTGCATTCTCAGGTGTCATGGAGATGGAATGGAGCTGGGTGGATGGAAAGCCCTTTCTGGGGGCTAGGCTGCTGGGTGCTTCACCCCTGTGGGTGCAGGTGTGTTCTAGCCACGGCCTTGGTGGGACCTTGCTAAACAATTACTATGGCTTCTGAATTATCCCTCACACTGCAAAATCAGGACTCTGATGAGCTCGTAGACATTTTCTAGGGCTTGTAGGTTTATGGATTGACTCCTCAGAGGGATGATGATGATGATGATTTATCACCTCTCTAGTTGCTTCTCTCCTAATTTCCTGCTTTTCAGCCAAATGGGACCAGTTCTTGTTTCTTGTACATGCCCTGGGCTTCCCACCTTCCTGCCTTTACTCATACTTCTAAGTCTGTCACTAGCTGTTGAACTCCTGTTCAACCTTCAAGACCCACCTAGATGCCACCTGTCAATAAAGCTTTTCCTGACACTGTTCCCCCCCCCTCCAAAGTTCTGCTAGTGGCCTCCTTTCTTAGAACTCTTTCATTTGTTGACTTAATTAGGGAGGTTGTGCATGTCTCATCTCTTTTCGGAACCTGGAAGCTCTGGGACTAAGGACCATAACTGTTTTTTGTCTGTGCCCTGCCACCTGTGCCTGACTCATTGGTTTGTGTATGGGGGAAATGCAAGAAACTCCCCAGAGAATGGAACTGAGACCTTGGGGGACACAGAGGGTCCTGGGACAGAAGCCAAGCAGTCCAACGTCTGAACTGACCTCTGTCTCCAACGCAGTCTGCCTGGGCCTGGCTCTGCCTGAACTTGCCCGCGTCTTGGCGGCAGAGGCACCTGCCAATGCATGCTCATTTCATTCCCATAGGCTTCCCCCAACTCCCAGGAGAAATCAGCCGTGAGCCCGGGGAAGCCCTCGAGGAGGTAAGACTAGGTACACTTTGTTAACACGAACATTCGCTAAATGTCAAAACTTGGCTTCCTCTGTCTCAGCAAAGCCTTCTTGACAGAGCAGAGTCCCTGGGAAGGCGGGAGTCCCCGTGGCATTTGAACAGCTGAAAAACCAGCTGCTGGAAAAATTCCAGCCGAACGGCTGCCAGCAGTGGATTGACTGATTTATGGAATCCAATCTGCCATATTAATGGTGAACCTCCTTACTCAGGTGTGTTGGCTCTATGCACGGGGCAGAGAGCAGTAGAATGAGGAGCTGATTTCAAAGAGAGCAGAGAGGCAGGGAGCCAGCTTGCAGGCTGGAGCTGGAGAAAACCCTGAAAGGCAGGGGGGTTCGGGCTCCGGACCCTCCAGGTTCCTTCTTCCAGCCTGGAGAGATCACAGAGCTCCATGGCTTGATATATGCCCACTGGATTTCAGGCTGTTGTTATGGAGCATTTATGGAGCATCTACTGTAGGCATGGCACACTGGCTAAGGAATTAGAGAACCTGGCTCTGCCATTTATGGGATGACAACCAATTTTGCCTATCTGGACCTCGTTTCCCTCACTGTAAAGTGGGGGTGATGGTGACAGTGACATGAAAGCTTCTGTTTGGTGAGTACTTTCAATGTGCCAGGCCAAGAGCTTTCCTGCCGTATCCTGGGAAGAGGAAATGAGGGCACAGGATAGGACACAGGATAGGGCACACTTTCAATGTGCCAAGAGCTTTCCTGCCGTATCCTAACAGAGAACCCACCAACAGCACCATTTTATAGATGGACAAGAAAAAACAAGGCTTAGAGAGTGTGCTGGCTTGGATAGTGTGTCTTCTGCCCGCCACCATCTCCCATTCATGTCCTTCCTGGAACTTCAGAATGTGACCTCATTTGGTTATTTGGAAATAGGGTCATTGCAGATGTCATTAGTTGAGTTGGGTGGGTGAACACTGGAGTTAATATTGGAGTGGGGTTGGCCTTTACTCCAGTACGACCGGTGTCCTTATAGAGGCTTTCTAGCCTCATAGTTCTGGAGGCTAAATTTTGGTTATTTTAAGCCACCCAATTTGTGGTAATTTGTTATGGAAGCTCTAGGAAACTAACACAGAGAGGTTAAGTAAGTTGCCCAAGGCCACACAGCTGGGAAACAGAAACCCTGGGATTCCAAAGCAGATTCTGATTCCAGAGCCCCTGTGATGAGCCATTAGTCTTGATTAAATGAGTCAGTTGTGTAAATCAGCTCCCGGGATGCAACAAAAGCTAAAGAAGTGCTAGTTGCTGTTAACAGTTGCTGTTGCTATTAATTATACATTATCGTGGGCTCTCTCCCTCCTCTGCACACTTCACAGTGTTGATGTGAAGATTGGGAAGATAATGAATGCTTTGAAATCTTTCAAGATCCAGACAACTGTAAATTATATTATTGTTCATATTCTTAGAGACAATGAGGTAAAGAAAAAATACAGCTAATATCCTTCCACGACACACTGAAGTGTGTTTAGTCAAAGTGACACCAGTTCATCGTAATGAGAGGGAGGTGGGCGACAAACAATTCTGTTGTCTTCTGGAGAGAACTTGAGATTTTCCTGCTGCCTCATCTATGTTCCTCAGTGCTGCCAACTACAAGAAAAGAGAGTGAGGGAATGGCTCCCCCAACCCCTACCCTGTGCCACGTGACTTTGCAGTTCTCACTTCCATGGCTGGTGCGTGCTCCTCCCTTGGGGTTGGCCAGGTGACTTGCCGGTCAGTAGAATGAGATGGAGGTGATGAAGTGCTTAGTCTTTTGCATTTCTACCTGCCCTCTGGTGCCTCTGCCATCAGCATGAGAAGAGTGTTCCCGGGCAGCTTGCCGATTCCTGGTGGTGGATGAGACTCCTGGCGTGGAGCCGCCTCCAGGGAGCACAGCCTGGCTCAGCCAATCGCCAGCCGTGCACACCTGAGGGAAATCGGTGCTCCTCACTGGATGCCACTGAAGTTTTGAGGGTGTTTGTTAGGCAGTATTATGATAGCCAAAGCAAACTGATACACACCCCCAAGGACTTTCTCCTTTACAAATCTAGCTGTGCAAATGATGCTATGGTCACCTGGAGCTTTGGCACACAGCGGTACTCTGGAGCTTTAACAGCATCTGGAATGGAGCTGTAGTCATAGCCCTGCTCTGAGTCTTCCCTGCAATGGGCCTGTGCTTTTCCCAAACCATCCATCCATCCATCCAACCACCCATCCATCCTCCATCCATCCATCCATCCATCCATCCATCCACCCAACCATCCATCCATCCATCCATCCATCCGTCTGTCCATCCGTCCGTCCATCCATCCATCCATCCATCCATCCATCCACCCACCCATCCATCCATCCACCGATCCATGCACCCATTCATCCTATGTCTGTTTATGGAGAATATCCTATGTGTTAGGTGCTCTGGTAGATACTAGCCTCATTGCAGTGAACAAGACAAAGAGCCCACCTTCACTGGAGCTCACATTCTGGTGGGGAGATACAAGAGAGAGATAAACCCACCAATAAATACCATCAGGGTATGTGGAGGGCCAGATGTGATCTGTTGTTTCTTAGCTCCATTCCCTCATTTCCTCTTCCCAGTAATGACAGAAAGAAAAGAACAAGGATGGGGCGCCTGGGTGGCTCAGTTGGTTCAGTGGCTGCCTTCAGCTCAGGTCATGATCCTGGAGTCCCAGGATCGAGTCCTACATTGGGCTCCCTGTTCAGCAGGGAGTCTGCTTCTCCCTCTGACCTCCCCCTCTTGTGCTCTCTCTCTTATTCTCTCTCTCTCAAATAAATTAATAAAATCTTTTAAAAAAAAAAGAAAAGAACAAGGATGATGACAATAGAAATAATAGCCACCACTTACTGATGGCTCATGCTGTGCTGGACATTTCACATGCATTAGCTCATTGTACCATCATGAAAGCCCTTTGAGGCTGTGCTGTTGTCATCCCCATTTCACAGTTGCAGAGAAGTTGAATAACTAGCCCAGGGCCACACTGTTGGCAAGTCAAGGATGGGAAGAAATTCAAACCCAGGTTCTCTGGACCCCAAAAGCCTTCCAACACATCCTCTCTCCAAACTTTGTGTGACTCATCCCGCCAACACGCCTTTATACATACCCTCAACTTCTAATGCACCTTCTCCTCTCATGACTGCTAGCTACGAAAAGCCTACTGGGTGCCAGGCAGCACCTAGATACTGTATGTACATTATTGTTTCTAACCCTCCCAAGGACACCTCATGTTAGGTATCTTATAGGTGGGGTTGCTGGGTCTCAGAGGCTGAATAATTTGTCTCTGGTCACACAAATGGTAAACAGTGGAGCTGGGATTGTAGCCTTGGTCTGCTTGGCTTCAACACCCATGTTCTTTCACCATCTCACATTGATCCATCATCAGCAAACTCCTACATATCCATCAAGACCCAGTCTAAATGTAACCTCTTTGTGAAGTTGAACTTGACTCTCTGAGGCATGGTGTTTCTACTTCTGTACTCCCACTGTTCCTTTAATATGATATTAGTTTGTGGTTATTTGTTTACTTCTGTGTCTTTCTCTCTAGGCAGTGGGCTCCCCAAAGGCAGGGCTTGTCTGGCAGTGCTCCATTAACAATAATCTTGCCTCTTCCTTCAGAGACTGGGGCTCTGTGCATTTCATTTCACTTCTGATTTTAAACTAACTTCACCTGTTAGTCCATTTGTCCACTTATTTCTGCCAATTCCTACTAATCCAGTTCGTGTGGAATGAGGAGTCGGTCCCAGTGGAACTAATGGAAAAGCGTGCTCAAGGTCAAGTCCAGCCCTTAGCAATATTGTGGACTCTGCCTTTGACCACTTCTGTCCCCACCCCTGTGGGCACCTCAGCCTCTCTGGCTGTATCTTTCCCCTCTTATTAGGAACACCAGCTGATAAACATTCACCCTCAAGTTAAAGTCCCTGGAATCCTGGTCCTCAGGGACCTGCATTCAATCCAGAGATAACTAAGAGTGGAATTTCACTTGCCTGCACTTGGAGCAGGGCTGTGGTGTGACTTTCGGGATCTCTTTCCTCTATAAAACATCTCAGAAATTATATTTTATGACTGCATTGGTATAAAGTCAAATACAATCCAGGGTGATTTCTATCCTTTCTTCCCTCCCTCCCTTCCTCCCTTCCTCCCTCTTTCTCTCTCCCTCCCTTCTTTCCTTCCTTTTTTTAGACAAAAGATAAAACTTTGTTTTGGAAAATCTGAGTTGGTGGAAGTCTCTAACCAGAATGTTTGGCCCATCTATTTACTATATGTATACAGGGGCTGGGGTTTCCCATGCACAGCTGGCCATGTCCCCCCCTCAGCCTAGGATATATTTATCTCCTTCAACAACTATCATTTCCTTCCTCTAGCCCTGGGACTGCCACTAGCTACAAAATAGACACAGCTTTTCAGGGTGACATCCCGACATGTAATTCCTGGGCACCGTCTCCTAATCCCTCAGGCTTCCTTTCCAGCCTACGGCTCCTGCAGAGCACTCTGGGGGCCCGCCTGCTCGGTGGAGGGGTTTCAGTGGGTGTTGTGGGGACACCCCAGACATTGGCTCTTCCCCTAAACCCACAACTTCAGTCTAATTTTGGTCTAATTGTAAGACAACAACAAAAAACTCAAACTGAGGGACCTTCTGCAAAATACCTGACTTCTTCAAAAACAGTCAAGGACATGAAAAGCAAGGAAAGACTGAGAAACCATCATAGATCAGAGCAGACGAGGGAGACATGATGACTACATACAGTGTGGTTTCAAGGACTTGCATTATGGACCAGAGAAAGGACATCAGTCGAAAACCTCGTGAAACTAGTGAAACCCATGTAAAAGAGTTAACTGTAAAATACCAATGGTAATTTCTTAGTTTTGATAATTGCACCAGGGTTGGGTAAGATGTTACTATTCAGGGAAGCTGGCTGAGGGGTATATGGGAACATTGTCCTATCTGGGTAACTTTTCTATAAACCTAAAATTATTCCAAAGCAGAACATTTATTTTTAAAAATATCAAAGAAATCCACAAGTAGGACATTTTTTTTTTTTTTTGACCTGGGATGCTATCGTTTCCAAAAGGAGTGTTGTATACCAAAAGCTAATCTTGTATTCATTGAATGTCAGGCTCTTTTGATGACTCTGGGCAGCTTGTGATGTTTGGGGGCAGGGAGGAGCTCCATGACCCCATCCATACAACCCCTACCAGGTGGTATGTGATCATGAGAGCAAGCCTCACTCCAAATTCTGCCAAACATGCAGGCATTTATTAGTAAACTGCCCAGATCGTCTCACAAAAGGTTGGAATTTTAGGAAAGGTGTTTGCCTGTTTCAGGAACACAAATCTACCCCATTCACAAACGCCTCGAACAATAGCATCCTTATGGCAGGGTAGGCAAGCCCCATGGTCAAACCAGAGGTCCAGAGGTTTCCTGATCATAAGGGCCGGTCAATATTCATCCTTAATCACACAAGGGGTCTCGATACTTCACTTATGACTCCACTAACCAAAATATGCTTCTGTCATTGCTTATGCGAATTAGATAACCCTAGAGAGTTGTTACAGGTTTGGATTAACTTGTGGATGTAGCCTCACCCACTACACTTCTCCTACCCAAGTATTTTCAGTATTACAGGGAGGCAATGTCTGCAAAGAAAGCATCCCCTACACAGGTTGAAACCTACCTCTTTTTTCCACAACCAGCAGGACAAATGAATGCCATCAATGGGGCTCCAGGATGCCACGGAGCAGAAGTGAAAGCCAGGTGGCTACCTGTGAGCAAACCCTGGAGAATGTGTACATGATGGGTGAGGAAGAGAGCCTTGAGGGGGCCCCGTGCCCAGAGAAGTAGGGACAAAATGGCAGACACAATTGTAGGGAGGCTGTGGCCCACAGAACTGAATACTTCCAGGAGACCGAGTAAGGTCTACGTCGAAGAATCCCTGGGATCTGGCAATATGGAGGCTGTTGGTAAGCATATCTTGTGGTGTTGGTGACCACAGTGGTGTGCTGGAGGCAAAGCCCAAGTGTGTAGGATGAGGGGAGACAGGTAGAGAAGAGGAATGGCAAACCCAAACCTTGCTTCGGGAAGTGTGACTCTGAAGGGAAGGGGAGAGATGAAGTGGTATATCAAAGGAATTTCTTTTGTTTCTTGTTTCTTTTTTACTTTGTTTTACTGGGAGCAGACTCGTGTGTGGTGCAGTGGTTGAATGTGGTGCATGCTTAAAGCTTTGGCATCAGCCAGATGTACCTCTTTGTTCCTCTCACTTTGGGCATCTTTAATTTCTTTCTTTTTTTTTAAAGATTTTATTTATTCACTGGAGAGAGAGAGGGAGTTGGGGGAGGGCCAGAGGGAGAGGGAGAAGCAGACTCCCCGCCAAGCTCAGAGCCTGATGCAGGACTCGATCCCACAATCCTGAGATCATGACCTGAGCAGAAATCAAGAGTCGGACACTCAAGTGACTGAGGCACCCAGGTGTCCCAAGGGGACATTTAATTTCTGTAACCTTGGAAAAGTCTCTGAGTCACCCCAACTGAGTTCCTTGGTTGTAAAGCAGGCAACATAACTGTTCCTACATCGTGTGGTTATTAGGGGGACTGCATAAAGTAATGTGCACAATGCAGTTAGCACTGTGTCTCACGTGTAGCAAGAACTCAGTAAGCGTTCGTTAGCTGTCCTCACAGACAGAGCCAATCAAAGAGACCAAACGTGCAGGAGAGGAAGGAGGAAGGGATAATGATGGAGCCCAGTCTCAGCCGCGCTCCTAGACGGTCTCGTGTCTGACACAGAGATGCTGACCACCTGCTGCTGACCGTTGGTCCATTTCTCTTGCTGAATGTTTTATGTGGAGTGTGGTCAGAGAATGTGAAGGACAGGAGCTGGGACTTCGTCACGCTCTCGGAACAGGCTGTATGAACTGGCTTGGGACCTGCATGGTACTAAGTGATTATTTAATAAATGTCTATATGTAGGGTGGCTTTTGGTCTAAGAGTTGCTTTCATTAGTTCCCGGTGGTAAGGTTTGGTGGGTGGGGGGAATTAACTCTCTTTCATCTCAGAGTTTCAGTGGTTACTGTCTTTTTGCACAGAGAACCTAACCATTGTAAATGACCAAACTGGCTCAGGTCCGGTCACGGGAGGCACCAAACATGGGCTTTTGAAGTGAAGAGGGGAAATTAAGAGAGTGAAAGAAATGAGGGTTCACAGGGGCTAAGTTGAGTAAGAAAATGGGTCCAGGGGCACTTGGGTGGCTCAGTCGGTTAAACATCTAACTCTTGATTTTGGCTCAGGTCATGATCTCAGGGTTGTGAGATCAAGCCCCATGTTGGGCTCCTCGCTGGGCCTGGAGCCTGCTTAAGATTCTCTCTCTCTCCCTTTCCCTCTGCCCCTCCCTCCTAAAAAAATCTTGAAAATGGAGTCCAGAGGTGGAAAGTTTGTAACATCTGCCAATCAATCTCTTCATTGCCCTAGCAGCAACAGCCAGAGGATGCTCAGTGGCGGAAATGCACCCAGCTGACTGGACTAAGAGTGACGGTGGGAACCGCCCTGCAGTGAGCCTGTCACTATGACTTAGGCTAAGACACTTACCAAGTGACTGAATTATGACTGTCCAGTGAGTGGCATCCACTTCCCATTATAGCTTCTGTTCACGGAATAATTGAGGGTTCTAACTAAGGGTCCTCTTAAGTAAGGTTTTGCAAATGGAACTAATTGGGGGAATGTCCCCCAACTCCCCTCACTAATCAGAGAAAAATGTTAAATAGGAAATGTTTGGAATCAACAGATAGTTGTAACTGGATATTCCCACCCCCAATAACTCCATATTCGAGACCCTTGACTTTCAATATATAATGGCATCCTTATGAGCAATAATTTCAAAGAACTCTTTGCAAGGCCAGTTAGAGATATTTATTAGATTCCGCAATATGCCCTTCTCTCACTGAGGGGTAGAATTCAAAAGGGAAGGGCAATGAAGGAAAGTAACTATTACAATTCACAAAAGGTTAGAAGAATTGGTAGTTCCCCAGAATAATCCAGAAAAGGATGAGAATGTGAGGTGGAAAGGAATATTAGTTAGGGTGTCCAGAGAAATGGAACCAATAGGAGATAGATGAATGATAGATAGGTATATAGATAATATATAAAGCATATAAAGAGATTTGAAGATTTTATTTGTTAGAGAGAGAGAGAGAGAGAGAGAGAGCACACACGAGTGGGGGGAGGGGCAGAGGGAGAGAGAGAAGCAGACTCCTCGCTGAGCAGGGAGGCCAACGTGGGGCTCCATCCCAGGACTCTGGGATCATGACCTGAGCCAAAGGCAGATGCTCAACTGACTGAGACACCCAGGCCCCCCTAAAGAGATTTATCATGAAGAATTGGCACATGGGATCATGGAGGCTGAGAGTCCCACAGTCTGTCCAGTGCAAGCTGGAGACCCAGGAAAACAGTGTAGTTTGAAGGCGAGAGAGCTAGGAAGCCCAAGAGCAGGAGACTGATGTCCCAGCTCAGGTAAAAGAGAGGAAACCCAACATTCCTCCACCTTTTTGTTCCATTGGGACCTTCAAGGGATAGGATGGTGCCCACCCACATCGGGGAGGCCAGTCTACTTTACTTAGCCTATGGATTCAAATCCTAATCTCTTCCAGAAACCCCCTCGCAGACACACTCAGAAAAAATGTTTAACCAGATATCTGGGCATCAGGTGGCCCCAGCAAGCTGACACATAAAATTAACCATCACAGAAGAAAGGAGGGAGAGAGAAGCCAGAAAAATACTCCGTATGTGCTTGTGAGGGGCACATACAACAGGAACCACACATGTGTTCACACAGGAAGGCATTTAAAGATCCATTAAAAAAGAAAACACTAATTAGATTACTAAGAGTCTCAGAGCCAGAGATGACCACACAAGCATTAGCACCTCTAGAATTCACAGCAATCTTGGGGGTAGGAAGGGGAGGGCTTTGAACTGATCTTATCTAGATCTTAAGGGGCCAGAAAAATTCACATGAACATCAATCTAAGCATCTGAGGCCAATCTTTTGACAAGTTCCCTACTGTAGAATAAAGTCTCAAGTCCATGAATCTCAAGTCACCCATTCATCTCGAGATGAATATCTTTCTACCTCTAATGCCCAAGACAGTAGCTGGCAGGTGGTAGATGTTCAATAAATGTTTTCTAAATGAGTGGGTGATTGCACGAACGTAGCAGTGCATAGATTTAGCCCTAAAGTCCTTCCTTGAATTAGTTGCCATGAAACCCCAACAGGAAAGCTAGTCATTCTTGCTTAGACCCTTGTTCAGTCTGTCATAACTCATATTGAATAAACAATTTAAAATATATTGGGTACACTGGATACTTGGATAGGTGTCTATTTTAGGAGCACTGATTAGGGGAGGCACAGCGGAAAGTGGCTGGTCCGACAGGCACAGGGATAGCGGAGAAAGAGAGCTGCCAGGATGACCCTAAGACAAGAGGGAGACAAATGTCCGTAAAAGCCTGGAGTCTTCCAGAACAGAGTAAGTTAATCCTTTTATTGAGCGCTTCCTCTGAGCCAGGAACTTCTGGTCATTTTATAAAGCTGTGCAACTCAGCTGTAAAGTTAGGGTAATTATTCTGTTTCATGGGCGGGGACACTAAAAGTCAGAGAAATTAACAAACTTGCCAATATTCAGATCCAAATCTGTCTGCTTTTTCCACTAGTCAGCACTGAATCCGTTGTATTTTATACTTTTATTTTAATTTTCGAAGATTTTGAAACAATAGTTGTCTCTTAAGAAAAGTCCCTCTACTGGATTTATAAAAATGATCTCTTCGCATTCACCAGTTTTGTATCTAATTTAGCAGCCTTACTCTGGCATCCTTTCTTCCCCGGTGTGTATGTGTGTTTGTCGAATACATACTCGGTATATCTTGGTCCCTTCAAGTCTGGTTTGTTAGGCTCCACTGTCTGTCTCCTCTTGTTCCCTCACTGAGTTAAAGAAATCTTTTATTTTTGCTCATTATATATTTGTATGGGACATATGATTTTCATGTTTTGTAAATTATATTTCAACGCATGGGCCCCACCAAGAAGAGTGTGTGAGGGGCCGCTGCAGGGAATGAGGGACTGACGTCTGATCTGAATCTCGTACTCACACTGTTCTTTCTAGGCTGTCAGGACAACACCACCTCCCTCCTCAGCCGGGCCAAAATTTTCCAAACAAATCTTGCAAAATGGAGCTCAGGGAAAATTTTTAAATGTATAAAAACACAGAATATAGAGTAAGTTAGAGAGCATAAACTTAGAACTTCATGAAAATCACTCTCGCAACAATTTTGGAAGCTGTTAAAAATCCTCATGACCGAGTACCATCCTAGACCAACGGAGCCGGAATCTCTGAGACAGGAATGGGGCATCACGTTTTCTTAAGGCTTTCAAATCATTCTAACATACAAGAGTAGGGAATGCCCGGTGCCAGGGGAAAGACTGGAGTAGGGAACTGTAGTTGGGGTTTTCCCTCTTCCTTCCTTTCCCTCAGTCTCCGGGCTATCTCAGGGGAGGGAAAGATCGGACGCCATCGCCTTAGGGTTCTCCTCTGATTTACTTAGAGTCCATTTGGAGACAGAAACCACACTGGCAGTTTGAACAGGGAAAATTGAACAGAAACAACTGTTAACCTGATGAGAGGTGGTTAACTACTCAAAGCAGAGCAAGAGGACTCGTGGGGGGTGAGGAGGCAGCAACGGAAAAAGCTGCTGTCACCCCTAGAGCTGAGGGGGTGGTCGAGGGAGGCCCTTGGAAACCTAGAGGAGGGCTCCTCCCTCCCTCCAAGCTGACACCCGGTCCTCTAGGGTGAGAGTGTGCCATTTGGTGCATTTCCCCTGAAGCCCGACTAGGAGGGATTTCAGGGCTTAGGATGGTTTCTGAATTTTTTTTTTCCCCAGCTTCTGAGGGGTTTAATGGGTGTGATGGTTAATTTTATGTGTCAACTTGGCTAGACCAAAGTACCCAGATATTTGGTCAAACACCAGTCTGGATGTTACTATGAAAGTATTTTAAAGATGAAAGTAACATTTAAATGGGTGGACTTTGAGTAAAACAGATTGCTCTCCAGAGCGTGGGTGGGCCTCATCCAATCAGTTGAAGACACAGAACAAAAAACTGAGGTCACTGGAGGACAAGGCAAGGCAGCCTCTAGACTGTCTTTGGACAAGAGCTGTAATATCACCTCCCCCCTGGGTCTCTAGCCTGCTGGTCTAACCCTATATATCTGGACTTGCTGGCCCCCACAATTGCAGGAGCCAATTCCTTAAAATAAATCCCTGTCTACATATCTATACATACTATTGGTTCTGTTCCTCTGCACTCCTGAGTGCCGAGCTGAGAGGCACCACCCGGGGAAAATGGACAGGCAGCAGTGCATTGTGTTAGCCAGGGATCTGCAGAGGAACAGAACCAATAGTATGTATAGATATGTAGACAGGGATTTATTTCATATCTCCTCCAGGAGAATGAGGCATCGGTGCTGGGTGCTGCCCTCCATTCCCACTAGGTAGAGCTTAAGCAGCTCGGGGGAAGTTTAAAGAGTCCTTGCAGTTAGTGAGTATCCTGGAGCACCCAGGGTGACCAGGAAGAAAACAACTGGAGATTCCAGGAAAGGACCCCTCTCTTCTACAGGAGAAGAGTCGGGCCAGAGAATCCTTAGAGGAGGGAGAAACAGAATTCCAGAAGACTAGGAGCAAGCAGTTTCCCCCAGCTCTGGACTTGCTTCTCACTCCTGATTTCCCATGGGCATGGGAGATGCTCACAAATACTCAATGTTCAATGGAAGACGAAGTCTCTAACCTTGGAATCCTTGATCTCGCTTCTTCCTTTCTTACCTACCTATGCCTTCAGCAGGGAGCTTTTAACCTCTTGTATCCATTCTGCCAGGCTTAGCGCCCAGCCAAACTCTTCCATGCAGACCTCCCTGACTTTCCCAGGCCACATGGACTCCCACCCCTTCCCGACACAACCCTGGAAATTTTTTAATAGTTTGTTTCAGCCCTCAGTTATATAATGTGTTCTTGTGGTGATCACTGTGTTCCGGAAGTCAGGAGCTGCCCTGAGATTTGTTCTGTACTTTCAAACAGCTCACTCAGGGCAGGCTTTGATATTTACTGAATATTGAACTGACTTACAAGAGCCTGTGAGAAAGCAGAGGTGAATGCTCGGACAAATGGGTGGGGGTGGTGCCCAGGTTCATGGACAGGTCAGAGAAAGTCAGGAATAAATCATGTGGACAGGTGCACCATGCAGGTTTTGGATCATCTCAGTGTTCATCAGCCTAACCAATCTGGATGCACAGAGCTATGCTATAATTATCTCAGGTGTCCATAAATCCTTCTCGCTAGATCTGAGGCAGGTCCTGCATCTTCCTTAAGGCTATCCAGTTTCTTCAACCCCCACCTCATCCCAAAAGCAGCGCTTCCCAAATGTGACTGTGCAGAACAACTGATTGTTATGAGAGGTGGTGGAACTCCATATTAAAATGCAGATTCCCTGGTCCGTAGAGATTCTGATGAGAATGTTGGGAAAAGGCCTGAAAATCTGCATAAAAAAATCTCCCTAGGTGAATCTGATGATTTTGAGGAAGGTGGTACATACTTGATGCTCAGCTCCCGTTGGCATATCATTCTGTAATGACTAAAATCCAAGGGCAGCTTCTGGGAAGACTCAACAAAATTCAATCATCAAATGCCCTAGGAATACACAGAAATCTACCCAAGGACAGCTAGGAGGTGATTTAAAAAAAAAAAATCCCTTTACAAAAAGTACCACCTTCTGCACAAATCCAGGATGCTAAGTCATTACTTTCATCTAATAGCTTACTGGAAGCATAGTTATCAGAGTAGTTATTTTGTATCTGGGCAATTTAAAATAATTAGAATTGGTTCTGAGATGCAGACAAGAGATTCATTTCTGGGCACCATTAGGATCCGGCAACAGAGGTAGAGCCTAATGGCGATGCAGGCTGGACCCCAGGGGAGGGTCTTCTACCTGCCCTTGATAGTTCATGCTCAGGACAGCGTTCTTTACTGGAAAAAAATTGCCCTGGAGGACTTGTTAAAATGCAGATTGCCTGGGCCTAACCTCAGAGTTTCTGATTCCTGAAGCTGGGCTGGAGCCTGAGAATCTGCATGTCTGACAAGTTCCCAGGGACTCTGGGGGCCACCTACTGCTTTAGTTCAACGGGCCAACGCCTGCTTTGGACGTGAGACCCGAACTGGAGTCACAGACGTATGCTGAAGTCACAGCCCACACTGAGGTGTGACGGGCTGTGTGCAATCTTGAGAAAAGTCTGGGCGTTTTTCTTCTTAATTTTTTACTTTGAGATAATTTTAGACACATAGCCGAGTTATAAAAGTAGTACAAGAGTTTCCATATATACCTTTTATCTAACTTCTCCTAATGTTAACCTCTTAACCACAGGACAATTGTGAAAACTAAGAATTTAACCTTGGTAGAATACTATTAACTAGACTACAAAATTTATTGGGTTCCACCCCAGTTTTTCCATGAATGTCCTTGTTATGCACCAGTATCTAATCCAGGATCCTATACCATGTTTAGTCATCATGACTCCTTCCGCTCCCCGTAATCTATAACAACTCATCAGGGGCACTGGGGTGACTCAGTCGGTTAAGCGTCTGACTTCAGCACAGGTCATGATCTCAGGGTCCTGGGATCGAGTCCAGGGTCGTCTTCTCCCTCTCCCTCTGCCCCTCCCCCTGCTCATGCTCTCTGTCTCTCTCTCCCTCAAGTAAACAAAATCTTAAAAAAACAAACAAAACATTTCTTCAGTCTTGTCTTCTCTTTTGTGAGCTTGAGACTTTTGAAGCTTTCTTGTTCCTTGTTTTGGAGGATGTCCCTCAGTTTGGGTCTATCTGATGTTTTCTCTTGAGTAGACTGGTGTTAGCGTGAGGGATGCCCCAGAGATGCTGTGTCCTTCTCAGTCTGTCTTTTCAGTGGTACCTGGTGTTGGTATGTACTGTTGTGGCTGTTAACTCTGCTCCCTTGATTGATCTGGTATCTGCCAGAACTCTCCACTGAAAAGTTACTATTTTTCTCCTTGTAATTACTAAACATTTTGGTGAAGATCCTTTCAGACTGTAAATATCCTGATTCTGCTTCAACTTTTACATCATTAATTTTAGCCTCAACAGTGGATCTTGTCTGTGGTGATTCTTACTTTCTCAGGTTCTAAAGGTTAATTCTCTGTTTTCCTGATTCCTTCTATGTTTATTAACTGGAATTCTTCCATATGGAAGAGTTGTTCCTTCTCTCCTATTGTTTAAAAATGTTAAAGAAAGTTCTTCAACATTTCTTGAAGGGTGGGTTTGCTGGCAATGAATTTTCTCAGTTTTTGTTTGAGAAAGTATTTGTTTCTCCCTCGTTTTTGAAATATATTTTTGATGAATACAGAACTCTGGATCAAAAGTGTTCTTTTTTAAAATTTCAGCATTTTAAAGATGTCACTCTATGGTCTTATGGCTTACATGGTTTCTGATGATAAGTCTGCTATAATTCTTACCTTGTTCCTGTGAATGTAATGTTCTTTTTTTTTTCCTCCAGCTGCCTTTATGATCTTCTTTTCTTTTTGTTTCTGCAATTTGAGTATGATATGCCTAGGTGTATGTGGCATGTGTGTGTGTGTGGTGGGGTGTATATTTATAAATACCACCTGCTAGGCATTCTATGAGCTCCTTGGATCTCGGTTTCTGTCATTAATTTTGGGAAATTCTCAGCTATTATTTCTTTATATTTCTTCTGCTCTGTTCCCTTTTCTCCTTGGATTCCACTTACTTGTGTTCTAGTCCACTTGATATTGTCCTGAAGCTCTTGGATGTCATGGTTTGTTAACTTTTCACTCTTTCATCTCTTTGTGTTTTAGTTCGGGTAATTTCTACGGATTCTCTTCTTGACTCTGTCAGTTGACTGATGTACCTATCAAAGGCATTACTCATTTCCCTTACTAAGTTTTATATTTCTAGCATTTCCACTTGATTCCGTCTTGTTTCCATCTACTGAAATTACCCATCTGTTCTTGCACGATGCCCACTTTTTCCTTTTGCACTTTTAACATACCAATTATGGTTATTTTAAATTCCCTACCAGGGTGTTTCCAACAACTGCTTCAAGTCTGAGTCTGGGTCCAATGATTGCTTTGTTTCTGGAGAATGTGAGCTTTCGGTCTTGCACTGGGTCTCAGAGAGGGGTTTTCGGTACCCTCTTACCCTCTCAGCGGTATTCTGCTATTACTTGTTATCTGCAGCTTGTTAGCTTGGTAGGGGGATGTTGGGAGTGTTTCTGTTGTTCTGATTCAGCCTTAGTTTTAGGTAGGCACTGTGTCCTTGGGCGTCAGGGGCATGGTCTTCTCCCTTCTCCTGCCTGTCCCTTGGGCTTAGCTGTTGATGCCACATGTACTCCCGCCTTTCTCCCAGGAGCAGGGATTATTCCCCCTTATTCTCGACCCCTAGCTGCCATGAATTTTCACCAGTGCCCAAAGGAAGCACACTTTGTTGCCTATCCCTCCTCTCATTAAGTTTTCCGCTCCTTAGAAAAGACAGGAGAGCAAGGTCCTGGTAAAGTTTCTTTTCCCACATGGCAGCCATTCCCCTCCTCCAGGTTTGCACCATCATGGACACTTTCTTAGAGCTCATTCTGGATTTTCTGTGAGTACCCAGTGAGGTTTATGAAGAAAAGACCTACAAGCACGTGTAGGTTCCCAATTTTCTATGGCTCTCAGAGGCTTCACACTGTCCCACCGGGCTACACTCATCAATTCATAATTATCCATAATTCATGCTTACTCTAAACGCTTCCACCCCAGGTAAGTGAGCCCTTGTGGTTCTTCCCTCTCTGCAGATGCTCGTTTCTCCTCATATTTTGGGCCAGTTGGTTGCTCTGCAACCTCAGCTCACCAATGGTTTCCTCAAAAATGGTGAATTTGAAATTAATCCAGCTCTTTTTCATTGTTTGTTCAGAAGTGATGCTCCTTCCATCTCTACATCTAGGGAGAGAGGCCACACATGTCACCAAGTCATTAAATTTTCCTAAGCCTCACTTTCCTCATCAGCAAAATGGAAATGGTGATGTCTTCTTCACAGGACTGTTGTCAGAATTAACTGACTCATGGAACAAATGGAGATTCTTCATAAAGTTTGAAAGATTATGCCAAGTAAAGTATTGTTCTCACTAGGTCATCATTATCAATAGGATATAATAATTTCTGGAACCCAAGATAATAAGCTCCCAAGCAGGGGATCTCAACCTTGGCTGCACATCAAAATCACCAAGGAGAATTTTTTTTTAAACTTTTAAAGATTTTATTTATTTACTTACTTATTCTAGTTCTACCCATGTGTGTAGTCTTGGATTCTCTACATATAAAATCATATCATCTACAGAGACAATTTTACATCTTCCTTTCCAATTTGGATTCCTTTTCTTTTCTTGCCTAATTGTTCTGGCTAGAACTTCCAGTACTATGTTGAACAGGAATAGTGAGAGTGGGAATCCTCGTCTTGTTCCTGATCTTAGAGGATTAGCTTTCAACGTTTTGTTGTTGATATGATGGTAGGCTGTGGCCTTATCATATATGACCTTTATTTTGTTGAGGTATATTTCTTCTATATCCAATGTGTTGAGCGTTTTTATAACGAAAGGATGTTGTGTTTTGTCAAGTGTTTTTTTTTTTTGCATCTATTGAGATAATCTTTTGATTTTTATCTTTTATTCTATTCATGTGGTGTATCACATTTATTGATTTGTAAATGTTGAACCATCCTTGCATTTCTTCCCACTTGATCATAAAGGACTGTATTAAGTTAATTAAAACAAAGGAAACTTCCTTTTCTTCCCAAATCTTGGAATAAACCAGGCTCTTCTAGAAGTCCATCTTGTTTATTCTTTGGCTTCTGGAATGTTGTAACATATCCTCTTCACCCTCGGGGGCTTAGATGCCACATAATGAGAGCCCAGATCATTCCATTTATCTGCTGCAGTGATGTTGTGATGCAGATACAATTATTCCTACACAGCAGATGAGGAAACTAGGCTTTTGAACATTAAGTAACTTTCAAGGTCTTACAGCCAGAAAGTGAAAAGGCTGAAACTCAAACCCAGTCTGTGTCATTTTAAAGCTTATTCTCCATTCTGTCAATGTGAAGCCCAGTTCATTTTTATGTAAAGTGTGATTATTTCTCTTATTTCAGAAAAGATTAAAGGCAGTTTGAAGACAAGTGCTCTGCCTACTTCACAGTGTGGTTATGGAAGTAAACATATTACAGTTGTGGACAGATAAGCCTTAAAAGCCATAAAGTTCTAGCAATGTACAAGATACTAGTATTACAGCTTTCCCCAAACATTTTACTGTGTCAAATTGTACAATTAACTCAGCTAATTCTGAAATGAAAGGACTCAGTGGAACAGAAATAAAGTTGATAGGGTCTATTGGTTTAGTATAAAACCATCACCAAGAGTGATGCCATCTAATACTCAAGAACCATGAGTAAAGCACAGTGTGGCAAGCAGTGGATGTCAGTGCAAGAACAAAACAAAATCCTTCACTGTGGGATTTAATGTCCTCCTCATCCCTGTCCCCAGTGCCCCCAGCATGTGGACAGCCAGTGCCCACTGCCGGGGCAGCTCCTGGGGGGCCACAAAGCCCTGCGCTGAGCATCGCCTCATTTGATCTGATGTTCTTACCATTTCCACATCACGGGTGCAGAAGGACTGGGGCACAGAGAGACTTGCCCATCCTCTCTCACATTGGAACTGGTGTCCACGGACAGGTGTTCAAACCTAAGAACTCTTCTTCCCTCTGCGGTTAGCCTCACCTCAGAAACTGCTGTACTTTGTGACTTCTACACAGCCCCTAATGAGGGATGTGCACCAATGGTTTGGTGAACGTGCAATGATTTTAGGGGCCCTCAGGCTTGCGATGAATTCACATCAAAGCACATAGTGAGGAAGTTATCCCGGTTTTCATTCTCTTCCAGTTCTCGTGGTTGTATCACCAAGTCAGTTTGGTGCTTGTGTCTTTCACACCTCCCCCACACATGCCAATCTGCATTTGTAACAGAGAGAAAAGGTCTCAGGTTTAGAGTCTTCTCTAGGATATAGGATCTGGCTAGAATTTAATAACATAGTTTTGTCTTCATTTTATTGATTTTTACAGTGACTGCATTTTCTATTTAGAGCAAGTGATACAAGCTCCCCCTTTAGTGAGACAAATTTCTTTTTAAGACAAAATTAATTAAAAACTGAGTTGATTAAAATATTAAGAAGGTATCATTTCAGGCAGTATGGAAATACCCCAAAACTGTACAAGTTGTATGGGATGAGGGCCCCAGGAGACACTCCATGTCTTGACTCTGAGGGCCCCCATGAAAGGCCAGTTCATATTCATAACATCATAGAGAACTAAAGATAGGCTAGCTGTGAGCCTAGCCATGGATGAAGCCCGAGAGATTCATGGACGTCGAGACAATGGGTCCCTTCATCACTTAGGGGAGACTCTGTGTTCCTGAACAGAGGGACTCAGGCCAACTTCAATGCCTTCTGCAAATAGTCACTCTCCTCTTGGCCAGTAAGGTGCAAGGGCAGAGGAACGTGATTTCTGATGGGGAGGCCATGCAACACAGTCCAGAGAAGGGGACAGATAGAATTGGCAGGGAGGGTTAGGGACATGCAGAGTGGGGACAAAGGTGACAAGGGGAAATAGCAATAAACGTTCTAACTCTAGGGAAGATGGAAGGACTTCCTTGGAAACATGAAGAAAACGGTGAAGCTTAGTATGCAAGACAATGTACATGTATGTACATGTGAGTGCTCCCTCGCACGTTTTATTGCACCTCACTTTCTTACTCTTTGCAGATACCATGGTATTTTTTAAAGATTTATTTTTATTTTTAGCGAGAGAGAGAGAGAGAGTGTGTGAGCACGTGGCGGGGGCGAGGGAGCCGAGGGAGAGGGAGAGAGTCTTGAGCAGACTCCCCACTGAGTGTGGAGCCTGACACGGGCCTCGGTCCCATAACCCTGAGATCATGACCTGAGCCGAAATCAAGAGTCCTACACCTAACTGAGCCACCCATGTGCCCCAGATACCACATTGTTAATCAATTGAAGGTTTGTGGGAACCCTGCATTGAGCAAGGTTATTGGCACCATTTTTCCAACAGCATTTGTTCACTTAGTGTCTCTGTGTCACATTTTGGTAATTTTTGCAATATTTCAAACCCTTTCATTATTATATTTGTGATGATGATCTGTGATCTGTGATCTTTGACGTTACTATTGTAATCGTCTATGGGTGTACAAACTGTGCCCATAGGAGATGGTGAACTGAATCAGTAGATGTTGTGTGTGTGCTGGGTACAGATGTGGAATTCGCAAGAGAACCAGGATTAGAAGGGGAGCCTGAAGATGTGAGTGAACTGTTGCAATCTCATGATAAAAATTTAATGGGTGAGTGGCGCCTGGCTGGCTCAGTTGGTAGAGCAGGTGACTCTTGATCTCAGCGTCATGACTTCAAGCCCCACATGGAGGGGAGAGTTTACTTAAAACTAAGTAAAGTCTGTAAAAAAAAGAAAAACTTAACGAATGAGGAGTGGCTTCTTATGGATGAACAAAGAAAGACATTTCTGGAGATGGAATCTATTCCTGGTGAAGATGCCGTGAAACTTGTCGAAATGACAACAAAGGATTTAGAAACAGTTGATAAAGCAGCAGCAGGGTTTGGGAGGATTGACTCCAGTTTTGAAAGAAGTTCTACGGTGGGTAAAATGCTATCAAACAGCATCACGAGCCCTCGGAAATCGTTGGTGAAAAAAAGAGTCAATCAATGCAGCAAGCTTTATTGCTGTCTTATTTTAAGAAATTGTCACAGTTCCCCCTCCAACCTTCAGTAACCTCCACCCTGATCAGTCAGTAGCCATCGACATCGAGGCAAGACCTTCCACCAGCAAAAAGATTGTAACTCACTGAAAGCTCAGATGACAGTCAGCATTTTTTAGCCATAAAATATTTTTAAATTAGGGTATGTACTTTTTAAAAGGCACAGAGCCACTGCATACTTAATGTACGATAGTATGCCATAAACATAACTTTCATCTGCACTGGGAAACCCAAAAGTTCATTTGACTGGCTTTATTGCAATATTTACTGTATTGTGGTGTTCTGGAACCTAACCCCCAATACCTCCAAGGTGTGCCTGTACATAGGCAACAATGTTAAAGGATTTGTGGCCTCCAGATTTTGAACTCCAGCTTTATATTACTACCTAGAAATTCCCCTATTAACCAGTTCATGCCTAAGAGTAACTACAGAGAGGCTTAACTACATAAATTCCTAGTTTGCCATTTTGGGGGGCAAATGTTATTCCCATCATCCATTGTAAATGTACCACACTTCACTCCTTATGCTGGTTCTCAAATGTTTCCACTAGGGAACCTCAACCCAGAGCAAAACAAACTCATTCTCTAAGACCCTGAGAAGACTCCTCAGGAAAACTCCTCAAAAGTTCAAAAATTTTTTTCATGGTAGCTCAAAAGTTTATTCCAGTTTTGGATCCTACTTAAATAGAGCCACGTGTTTTGATACATCTCTCTGCTAAAATCATTCAGTATACTGACCTTCTAGGAAGATGATGCTCACTTATACTGATGCTCCTTGGCCCCCTGGCACACCCCCGAGGTCTAGGGACCTGGGTTGGAGAAGCAAGGACCTTTGGGCCAGTCCCTGTACCAGGAATGTGGAGCTCAAGACATCTCCTAGGGCAGGGACCCAGCTCCTCTCCCTATCCCCATGATGCTTCGAGCAGGGTAGAGCCCGGGCGGGGTGGGGGGGCTTGGTTTGTGATCAGAGGTTTTTTTTTTTAAGACTTTATTTATCTCTTTATCAGAGAGAGGGAGAGAGAGAGCACAAGCAGGGGGAGCGGCAGGCAGAGGGAGAAGTGGGCTTCTGACTTGGGGCTCAATCCCAGAGATCATGACCTGAGCCAAAGGCAGACGCTTAACCGACTGAGTCACCCAGGCATCCCTCGATCAGGGTTTCTTAATGAGGGCTTTGCAGTAGCTCCAGAAGGCTTCCCTTTAAGAGTGATACAAGGTAAGACATGAAGATCTCTGACTTTGGAGCCACACAGCCCTTCGTTCAAAGCCCAGGGTTGCTGTTTATTGGACCCCTGCTCTTGAGTACTTTTGGCATTATAAAGAAAATATTTGGGTTTGCCAGCTGGAAGAAAAGGCAATTCAGCTGAAGAAGGAGCAGTGGAGGGAGGTTCCGAAGTCTGCAGCTGTGTGGAGCAGGGGCGACAAGCCCGGACATCCCCGTCAGGACACCTGGCTTCCCCTTGCTGTTCGCTGTCAGCCTGAAGAGTTCAGACAAGGAGCAGTCCCTTCGTGCCTCTGTTTCCTCCTTGTCTAAAACACAAGAAAGGTGTATGGGATGGTTCCCAAGGTCCTCCCAGCTCTGATGCTTTCTTCTCAATATCTCCGTTTCATTAGACATAGTTCTCTGCTTTCTTTTCTTTACAATGCCTGACCACCCTCATTGTTTCTAAAATAGCTGTGTGTACCATCCTTATCTTATAAAAACAACAGCTATCTCTTATTAGTGCTGCTCTCAAACCTCAAAATGTTCTCTCCTGAATATATGAAGAAGATCAACAGCCCTTGTTCCCAGCATGGATGTTTTACTGGCTTGGGAGGTTATGTAACTAGACTTGTTACAACACCAGAAGGCAAAACCGAAACAAATGACACAGGAGAAGCCAAATTTTCTTATCTGGCCTAGAATGTTTCTCCAGCCAAGAATCCAAGACGATGCTCATATCCCTGAGAGTTAATTCCTTGTTTCCTTTTTCTCTAATTCTCTGTTTCCTTTTTCTCAATAAATGCCCATTTAATTAGGCCATCCCCCCACCCCAGCCCCACCGTCCATAATGAGCACTCATGTAATCTTAGTTAATAAAGTGAGGATTTATTCAATTTTTAGTTCTAATAAATAGTCAGCCATTATCTCTGCAATGGGCCCTGAGCCCTGGTTAAAAAAAAAAAAATGATATGGTCTCTGTGACCATTCAGAGGGAGGACGTTACGCTATATTCTTTTATTACAAAAGTGAGTCTCTCCACTACTTGGCGGCAGTTTCAAGGCCTGAAGCTGACTTTAGCTTCCTTACCACACGGAGGTCCCACAGACATCTTAGCCTGGCATTAGGATCTTAAAAATTAAAGAAAGGAGAAACAAAAAGCAGAGAAGCAGACACAGAGAGCAAAACAGGCGACTTCCCTCTCTGTGGCATTAGGGACACGTCCGTTCTGAAGGAAGCCCAGGGCCCAGATGTAGCGTGAAACATTCCCCCCGCTTGTTTGAAGGGGCTGGGACGGGCAGTGAATCTGGATTCACAGAATCAGGGCATCAGGCAGAACAAGAGGATCTTCGTTTGGGATTTTTATTTCCAAATGAAGAACAGAGCAGCAGAAAATGGAGGTCTACTCAAACCCTCGCTCCCTTAGGCGGTTTAAAACCCTGGAGGAAGATGGGTCAAGAAACAGTGCCAATGTCTTGGGCTGCTTTTGTGATTCATTCTTAGGACTGATTTAGACCTTAGAGGAGAAGAGCTTTCTAAGGCTGGGCCTGCAGAGGGTGACGGGACAGCTCCAGAGTCAACCCAGGCCCTCGTGGTCCATCTCCCGGTCTCCATGCCCAGCGTACGCTCCTCGCTCCTACCTGTCCCCACTGGTCTCCGCCAGCCTGTTGTTCATGATCGCGAAGGCCCCCACCCCGCCTGAGAACTCATTGTCCCGGGACAGCACGATGGCCTGGGGTGGGCAGCCATTGGCCGTCTCCGACAGCTGCTTCTGGAGGATGGCCAGCGAGACCTTATTGGCGGCCAAGAAGTCCTTCATGGAGATCATCTCCCCCGAGAGCCGCCGCCCGTCCGTGTCGCTGTCTATCACCCCATCTGTGTCTATGGAGATGCTGCACTGGTTCTGGACATTGCCGGGCATGATCACGTTCCTCCGTGACCGCAGGAGTCTCCTCTGGCATAGTCGGCAGCACCCCCCCTCCATTTTCCTCAGGATCCAGTTCACAGACTGTTTGATGAGGATGGAGATGACATTGAACAAGGAGTAGATGCAGCAGACGCCCATGAGGATGAACATGAAGTTGGCGAAGCGGTAGAGACCTTGGCTGTCATACTGGGCATTCTGGCTGCTGACAAGGTCCCCGAAGCCAATGGTGCTGAAAGCCACAAAGCAGAAGTAGAGCGAGTCGAAGTAGCTCCACCCTTCGATGGAGGTGTACATGGCCGAGGCACAGCAGGAGATGAGCAAGGAGGCCACGCAGAGGATCAGCATCACGTAGTACACGGAGGGCTTCCAGCCGGCCAAGCTATCCACCTCGCACCTGCCTGGGTTCTTCAGGCTCTCCTGGGGCAGGGCCCCCCGTCTCTGGAGCTGCCGCTGGTGGCACGACTTCATGATGTAGGCAATGACGGTGATCAGGCGCTCCAGGAAGAGGTTGAAGAACAGGATGGTGCTTGCACACCCAATGAGGCCATAAAAGATCAGAAAGATTTTTCCTCCTACTGTTGCTGGAGTTGTCATCCCAAACCCTGCAGGAGACAAAAATCAGAGGAGAGAAGAGTGAGGGAATGCGGTCAGGGTCTTGGCTGTGATGGCTGGCAAAGGAGGCGAAGAAACAGTTTCATAAGAGCGCTCAGTCCTAGCCTTTCTAGGAACTAGGGGGAGAACTCTCACTTCCTTTTGAAGACATGAAGTGTTGTTCAGAGCTGCATTGCTGAAAGCTCATATGGTGCCCTTGTGCAAATCAGAAAAAGGCATGTCTTCCTCCAGGTGGATACAGGCAGCAAAAAAAAAAAAAATGGCTGGGTGATGAGGACGCGAGCTGGATTTCAGGCCTCCCCTCCGGACTTGGCTAGATGTCCTGTACAGTGCACAACCTGAACAACCATACTCAGCAGACACTGTTCAGACAGACAAAGGTTCATACAGAGAAAAGGCTTACACAGACTCATCAGAATTCATTTATTGTATAAATACTTATTCAGTGCCATTGCAGGAACTGAAAATTGAACTGTAAAAAAGCCAGAGCTGGTCCCTGCCCTCATGGAGCTCTAGCCTAGTGAGGTGATTACTACATTGTGTAAGGGTTGTGCTGGAGGAAGGACAGTGTCCTATGGGGATGGCCAAGAGGGGAACCCATCTCGGACTTGAGGTTCTGGGAAGACTAAGCAGGGATACTTGAAAGCTACAGAGGAGTTAGGCAGGCAAGGAGAGGTATGTGTGTGCGTGTGCGTTTGTGTGTGTGTGCGTGTGCGTGTGAGTATGTGTGTGTGTGTGTGTGTGTGTGTTGATAGTAGTGCTCCAGGCCGAGAAACAGCCAATGCCAGCATCTGTAGAAATGAGAAATTTGTTCAAGATGTTCTCATCTTTTAAACAAAATTCTTCAAACATATACCTTCTATTTAGGGAGTGAAAACTGAGGTGTTGATTTTTATAGTTTGATCAAATAGAAAACGTCTCTCTTGCCTTTACCTCTTACTGTTCACAATTTCTACCTTCTTGACATTTCTACCCATGCACATAGACATGTTGCTAAGAATACCAACTACAGGACAATAGGCATCACTAAGAACACCAAGGAAAAGAAAGGAGCAGTGATTCACTCAGTATTTCTCACTGAGGGGTGCCCGGGGTCAGCCCACCCCGAGTGACATGGAATCCTTCCAAGCAAATGATTCAGTAACCATGAGAATTCTGATCTGTTTGAGGGGATGGGCATCAAAGTCTCTGAATACAAATACCATTCAAAAAATAAGTACTGAGCCTGCCTCCCTGGGTTCAGCTTTTCATTCGAGCCAATTCTTCTTGTCTCCATTTTTTCTTATTATCAAGTTCAGGTTCCTAACTTGGGCCCCATCATTGGGATCTTGAGGGCTCCCCCTTATCCTCTTTCCTGATGACATCCTGCTTGTCCCCAAGGCAATACTTTTCTTTGTTGCCACAGCGGCGCATGGCTGCCTCCAGCGCAGGCTGGGAAGTGGTCAGAGCAGACCTGGCCGTGTGTGGGCTTCTGGGGTGATGGCCTCCTGCTCTCCTCGGGCAGAGAGCCAAGGGGCCACCCTTCCCAAACACCTAGCTACACATACTGTGTTACCATCTGGTTTTCCATTTCAATTTGATTTTCCTTCTGCAGCACACAAGGGTCTACATGAGTGTAGGCTGTTAACAGCCTATAACCAGGACACTGGAGGAAAATGGTGAATCTAGCTTTTTAGCGGGTTGGGACAGGATGATGATGTGGGAAGGAAGGATCGAGGGGCTGGAGATAGTTTCACTGGGAGTTACAGTTATGGACCCTAACGGTAGAGAGAAAAATAGACCCTCATCTCCTCCCTGGGAATTCCCTCGGCAACTCTTGGCACTGCAGGTTTCATTTATTAAATATCGTCATTATGTAAAGAAATACTTTGTCTTGGGGCACATGGGGGCTCAGTCGGTTGAGCATCCGACTCTTGGTTTCAGCTCAGGTTGTGATTTCAGGGTCATGAGATCAAGCCCTGTGTCGGGCTTCATGCTCAGTGTGGAGTCTGCTTGAAATTCTCTCTCTCCCTCTCCCTTTGCTCCCACCCCACCCCACTCCCGCCTCTCTCAAATAAATAAAAAAATCTTTTAAAAAAAGAGAAATACTTTGTATTTGCTGTGGTTTCTCTTGTTAGTATCTTTCATTCTAATCCCCAAGCTCAAGTTGAAATGAGGTGGTTGTAAGAGTGTAGAATTTAGAAAAAACTTACTGAGTTTAATGACTGAGCTGAGAGCAATGTCTTTCTCTCCCTGGGCCAAAGAACGCTGAGGGGTAACCAAGGTGTTGAATAGATGTTGGGGTACCTCCTCTGGCTCAGTGAATGCCCAGAAGCAGTAAAATTTGCAAATCTTTCTGCACTAAGAAATGAACAATGAAAGCTGGAGCCCCTGCCCCAAAGCTGTAAGGCCAAATGGGTCTTAGGGCTCTCTTCATTGGAGACAGAACTGAGGCAACAAGCAGAAAAAAAGGAAACATTTATCCAGGACCTTTTATTGACCCAACAATATTCCAGAAACTGGATAAAGGCATTGAAAATGGGGAAAGCTCAGAAATAACAAAGGAGGGGGGATGGGGGATGGGGAGGTTCTTGCCAACAATCAGAGGAGAACTTTCTCATGTAGCACAGGTTTTAAATGGGCAAACTTTTACTTCTCCAAAATCTTCCTTTCTGATCCCAGAGGTGACTTAATCATTTTAGTCTTGGAGAATAGGGCCAGTTAGGAATAGCTCTCAGCTGAAGTTGCCAACAATAATTTGTTAAGCACCTGTGAAGTTCAAGGGCCTTCACTAAGCGTTTGGGCCACACAATGATTAGCTGGACAAGGTTCTTGACCTCAAGGAACCTCGCATCCAGGCTGGGACAAGTAAACTGCTGTCTACAAAACAAGGCATAGAGAGTCAAAGGCCAAAATAAAGGCACAATGGAGTTTCCCGGCTTCAGGGGCCCAAATGCTGCCTCACTTGAAATGAGTGACGTATAGGTGTGTGACCAAAGCCAGCTGACAAGCTCGGTCAACGGACCTTTCCAATGAATGACACGTCTAGTTGATGTGGGGACATGTCCCAGGGATTGAAAATTTCTAGATTCTATCTTGTTTATTTGGTTTTAAAACATTCAATTTGATTAAAAGAACAGAGAAACCATGAGTTTCAATTACCTACTGTATTGGATTGGGCACCGCCATTTTTTCAATCAGCAAAAATGACAGCAAATGGCATACGTGGTAGTGAGGGAAAGCACTGGGAGGCAGCGTCCTACGGTCTGCAGGGAGAGGTGTTTCCACAGCTTCTACTACTCAAAGCTTAAAAGTGTGGAAGCTCATAATATGGGCTTATTCATAGAAAGCCTTTCCTTTTTTTGAGCCCCATAATACTGAACATTAGGGATGCCTGGGACTGGGAATAAGAAGCCTCGGGGTCCCTCTTGGTGGAGGAAAAGAACACAAGCGTCACCAAAGATCTGCCCTCTGCCAGGTATCACTGGCTTCTCGCACTCTTGCTGGGGAGCTGGGCGTTTAGTATTAGTCCACTAGTCCCATTTGACAGATGAGAAAAAGAAGACTACAGAAGCTAAGTAACTTGCCTAGAAGTGTAAAGCCAGAATTAGAACCTAGATTTGTCTCCCAGGCCTGTACTCTTTCCACCTGACCACGCTAAGTGAGTGTCAGCCACTGTCAGGTATATGCAAGAGTAGAAGCCAGGGAGGGAAATTAACCAAGCATCTATAGTTCCATGCTTTACATAGACACCCAGACCAGAGTGGCTGCCAAATCTGGTACCCAAATCAGGGGATTGGCTTGCATCAGAGACTGAAACCCTACAATTTTCATTTACTAAAACACATGTTTCTGAATGTATGTGTGCCTCTCCCAACAAGTGATGTAATTAAGTCGGTTTTAAAAATGGGCTACACCCCATGCATTTTGGTCTCCGTGTACTTCATAAGCACACAAATGAAACTGATTGCCACAGGTGGTGCTTTTCAGTATATAATTTATTCCCTGCGCTTCAAGCCTGAGGTCATCTGATTTGGGTCCAACCCCTGAGTCTGGGAGCACATGGGCTAGCTGACTGAGGACCGAAGGTTCATGAGTTTGGTTTGGAGTCCCAGGACTCCAAGGAAGCTTGCCCAGCAGTCTGCTTCATTCTGGCTCCCTTGAACCATTTCAGATCTGTTTCAATGTGACCCCTAGGGCAGCTCTGGGACCAAACCAGGCTCCCTGGTGTCCTTGAGGCCAGGAACGAAGAGGCCAGAGACTGCCAGGGTCCTAGTCAACTCCAATAGAGCTTTTCATTTAGACCATGAAGAGAGGAGAGCAGACCTGCAGTCTCCCAGCATTTTATGTATATTCTGTTGACCACCATTCTTTTAAAAAAAATTAATCAAGTTAAAACATTGAAAAGCTTTGCATGATGATATTTTCAAACATACACAAAGGTAAGAGAATGCTATAATAAACCCTCATTTCCTACTTTCAGCAATTGTCAACATTTTGCCAATCCTGGTTCTCCTAAGCCCACCCCACCTCCTTTATTTGCTGGAGCATTTTAAAGTAAATCCCAGACATCATGCCATTGCATCCATTAAGAAGGATGCACTGGGGCACCTGCGTGGCTCAGTCAGTCGAGCGTCTGACTCTTGATCTCAGCTCAGGTCTTGATCTCACAGTTGTGAGTTCAAGTCCCATGCTGGGGCTTGAAAAACAAGTTAAAAAAACAAGAATGCATCTGTAACTGACAAGAACTTGGTTTTCCCAACATAACCACATTGTCACACCTAATAAAACTAACACTAATTTCTTAAAACCAAATAATGCCTTGGCCAATTTCAAATTTCTCAAAAATATCTTTCTACAGATCTGTATGACTCAGGACACTGGCAAGGTCCAAGCCATGTATCTTTTAAGTCTCTTTTATTCATTGAGAGCCTTCCCTCCCATTTTTTATGCCATTGATTTGTTGGGTCAATGTGTCCTGTAGACTTCAATCACAATTCTTTCTAGAAACACTTTTTAAAAAAGATTTTATTTATTTATTTGAGAGAGAGAGCGAGAGAGAGAGTGAGCACAAGCGGGTGGAGGGGCAGAGGAAGAGGGAGAAGCAGACTCCCCGCTGAGCAGAGAGCCCAAAGTGGGGCTCGATCCCAGGACCCCGGGATCATGACCAGACTGAGCGACCCAGGCGCCCCTAGAAACATTTTTTTTTTAAATATCTATTATAAGAGTGTGCTCAGATGCAGCAGAAAATCTCAAACGCTGTTTGGGGACATATAAATTGGCATAAACTGTCTAGAAAGCGATTTGGAAATGTCTCAGGCATCTTAAAAATACTTGTATCTTTTTCTCTCTTTTGTTTTGTTTTGTTTTTAGGAATATGTCCCCAAAAAGATCAGAAATGTGACTCATTATGTACACTGATGTTCACCATGTCTTTGCTTTTAATAATGAAAATCCTCAGCAACTTAAATGTCAGATAATAGGGAAATGCCTAAATAAAGCAGTCATTAAATTGAAGCCATTAAAATTACATATTCAGAGTTTTTAATGACTAGAGAAAATGTAAAGTGGAAAAATGCAGAGCCAAAGTGTGTCTGCAGAATGACTCAAGCCTAGTGCATGGGGTATCCTTGTTAAATATTTGTTGGATGAAGGAATAAACTTTCTAAAATGCATTTGTGCAGATATATATATATATATATCTGCATATATCTTTCATATATATATCATATATATATCTATATATAGATATATATATGGTGGCAGTGAAGATTTTGCTTTTGGTTGCCAGTAATAGCAAATCATAAATAGAGGTGGCTTAACATGAAGGGGATATATTATCTCTTAGAACATGAAATCTGGAGGTAGGGTAGCCCCAGGGATTAATTGGGTGGCTAGTTGGGTGGCTTTCCAAAGGATCTATGAACCAAAACCATTTCACCTTTCTGGCTCTGGCCCTGTCAACAGGTTGGGCATTAACTCCTCACACACGAATGTCCAGAGCCAGAAAATGTTGTGTTCCTGCCTTGTGTATATCTTTCTAAGAGCAGAGAATCTTTCCGAGAAACCCCCTGGCAAAATTCCCATCATACATCATTAATTATTACAAGCCCCCTTCTCAAACCAATTATCTATAAGAGGAATGGATTTCCTCTTAGACTGGCCAGGGTTTACTGGAGTTCCTTGGGAAAGAGACGGACCCCAGGACTGACAAGGTCTGCCACAAACGTATATATACAGAGAAAAACAACATAAAGGGAAAGAAACAAAATTTTTAATCAGGTTATTTCTAGATGGTGATAATTTGGGTGATTTAATTTTTTGTAATGCTTTATATCTTTCATTACTTTTATTTATTTTCCTTTTTTTTCTTTCTTTCATTACTTTTAAGCTAAGAAAAATGCGTTAAAATATTCTGGAAGATTTCCCCAAATGGCAGACAAACACCTGCCCAAAACAATCATCCCTCTTGATTCATTCTTCTCAATACACTGAGAATCAGTTTGACTTGCATAAACTTTTCATCTTTTTGATTCGGGAATTTTAAGCCTCTTTGTGTGAGATGAAACTACACAGGGGTTTTTGGGTGTTTTTAAACAAGACCTTCCAGTTTTAACTGGGATGGAAAGAGGGCAAAAACAGACCTCATGGTGGGGCACCTGGGTGGCTCAGTCAGTTAAACCTCCGACTCTAGGTTTCGGCTCAGATCTTGATCTCAGGATCCCTGCTCAGTGGGGAGTCTGCTTCTCTGCCTTGCTCCCTGCCCCTCCCCCCACTCACCCGTGCTCTCTCACTGTCTCTAAAATAAATGAGTAAATCTTAAAAAAACCCCAAAAACCAAAAAAGAGACTTCATGGACTATTCTTATGGGGAAGGAAATAGGGCTCCAATGATGGAAGACTTGAGGGTCAGTCTTTATGTGGACTATGGAACCACAACTGTTGGAGCCTAGAGGAACTTCACAGCTTTCTAGGCCAAGCTTTCTATGTTATAGGTGGGGAAACTGAGGCACTGAAAAGCCAGGTAATCTTGTGGGGTGGAGGCTTGGCTTGAATCCAGGCTCCCCATCCAGACTGCCTTCCCTTACTCTTGTTGCCTGTAGTAAATTGTTTTTCAAAGATGATTTTGAGCAAAATGCTCCCATCCCTGTAAGAGGTGAAGCCTATTTCCCTTCCCCTTGAATCTTGGATGACCTTGAGACTTGCTCTGACCAATCATATGTGGCGGAAGTCATGCTGCACTAGTTGTAGGCTTAGATGGTAAGGAGCCTAGCAGTTTTATCTTTCTCTGGACCCCTGAGTCACTGTATAAAAAGTGGACCATTGAGCTGGAGAGAGAGTCCCAGCCCTCCCCAGCATTCCAGCCTCCTCAGATATTGGGTAAATCCATCTTGGGCATTCCAGCCCCAGTCAAGCCTGAGGTATACCAGGGGGTACCTTGTGGAGCCAGAGAACCACTAGTTGAGCCCAGTAGATCCACAGAATTGTGAGAAACGTCCATGATTGTTGTCTAAGCCACTAATTTGGGGGCAGTTTGCTACATAGCAATGAATAAGGAAACATCTTCTCTCTGGGGCTTGCAATTTTTTCAACAGGCATCTTCTCCCCACCATTTCTGGGCTGCTCCAGCTCATCCCTTCATGCTTCATTGATAATTGGGTATAAGGGATTTTAAAGAATGTCAAGAGGAGGTCTGCAAGGCATTTGGAATTGAATGGAAATTCCACTTGTAAATCAAGCAAGTTGTTAAGCCTGTGTGATTTTAAGGAACAGACACCAGCTGAGGGCGCTGGGAGGGTGGGATGAAGAGGGAATTCTATGGTTAATACATATTTGGGTCATTTCTGGCTTGGGGGCTATTATGAATAGCATTTCTACAAACACTCTGGTGCATGTCCTTTGGTGAACAAATATACACATTTCTCTTGGCTACCCACACTTAGGTGTGGAAGTGAGGATTCCCATATTATATGTTCAGCAAAGTGGATGCCCTGATTTCCCCCACCCTCATCAAGGTTTGAGAGCCCCAGCTCCTTCATATTCTTGCCAATATTCATTTTAACCTTCTGGTGGGTACATAGTGGTCTTAATGAACATTTCCTTGATGCCTATTAAGTTGAGCATCTTTTCATATGTTTTGTGGTCAGGTGGGCATCCTCTTTAGCACGCCTATTCAAGTACTTTACCCATTTCCTTTTTTGTTGTTGAATTCTAGGTGACACAGAAACAGTTCACCAAAGGACTAGGCCTTGGGTGGGTTCCCAATTTACTCAGTGAATTTACTGCCCATCTAAGCAAGGGCATTGGTTCACATGACCTGTTGGCCAACCTCATCTTGCACAACACTCATTTCTCCAATGGAGAATTATTTCTAACATTTCTTATGCTAGCCAATATTCCCTACAGTGTAGACTTTGATAACAATATTTATAATGCTTAAGAGTGACCTCTTGAAAGTAGACTGCAGAGTAGACACTGTCATTGAAGGCTAACGTCCTCTAGGGTATAAGCTGAAGTTAATTTACACAAAAGTGCACTTCCCTGTTTATTTATTTAATTATAATTTTTTTATTGTTATGTTAGTCACCATACAGTACATCATTAGTTTTTGGTGTAGTGTTCCATGATTCATTGTTTGCATATAATGCTCCATGCTATACGTGCCCTCCTTAATACCCATCACCGTGCTCACCTCACACTTGAGTAACCCCCGTACACCGGTAAATCAAAGGCAAAGGTACAAGCTAATCACTCAAAATCCTTTTTTCAAGACCTTCTACAACTTTTAAAAGTCACTGCCCTCCCATCCCAAACACCATTTGTTGGGTTCCACGAGACAGAATTCTGCCAACAAACAGAATTTCGTTTTGGCTTGATGGGATTTCACACTGCACCATGTTTGTGTTTACCATAATCTCCCTTACAAAAACTAAAAAAAAAAGGCAGTCCCTACTAATGATTAAAATCAGGCTAAGAATGTCTCTCCTTGGGCCTGGTTCTTTCTTCACAAACCACCACTGGAAAACTCCCAAGAACGATTGGTGAGATGTAAAACTAGCCTTGTCTGGTCTGTCTGGGGTTTCCTCTGTAGCCCAGCAATATGCCCTTGTGGCTCCCGAATGCCTAATAAATCAGGTCTGCACAGTACAGCTTCAGTGCTCGACTGGGGGCATGGCAGGCCCTTCAATTCCATCCAGGCATGGGCATCCAAGCCCCGAACCCTCCCTCACCTATCTGGAAATGAGCTGGCGGGGTAGGTGGCAAGATCAGGTAAGTGAACAGATATTTACCGGATGGGTCAGATGGGTAAAACCTTGTCTTAGCAACTTAGGTAAAACGGGGAGAAGATTGGACCCTGTTACTTTAGAGAAAGAAAGTACTGCATGCTAGGAATTAAAACAAAAAACAAACCAACAACAACACTTCAGGGAGTGCCAGAGTGGTGATGGAGGTTTCCCTTAATAGAACTTTGGGGTAACGAGAAACTGGGACAAATCAGTCCCTTAGGATGCGTGTACAGGAAGTGTGGAGGGAGAGGTGTGAGCACGGCGGGAAGAGGTGGGCGGCCATCTGTACTTCACAGGCTGTGAAAAGCGTGGATGAAGCTTTATGAGTCTTCTCAAGAAAATGCTTGAAGACAAGGGTTTATGAGGGTCAAGTGTTCACCATCAAAATTTACTTCCTCTTGGATCATTTCTGGATGTTGAGGAGAAAACTGTTGGAGGCAAGTGTGGACGTGACAGTCCAATCAGGCAATATACTTATTAGGTTGCACGCACTGTGCCAAGAGCATAGGCAAGGTGGGGCAAGGGTGGGTGATTACAAGACAGCTTCTGCCCTCCAGGAGCAGCAACCCTGGTCCAGGAGATAAAGTACTACAACAATACGTAAGAAAAAAACCTTCACTAGGCTGTTTACCAAGTCAAGTAAACTTTTTCTTTCTTTCTTTCTTTTTTTAAGATTTATTTACTTGACAGAGAGTGCACAAGAGCGCGAGTGGGGAAAGGGGGAGAGGGAGAGGGAGAGAGAGCATCTCAAACGGACTCCACGCTGAGCTTGGAGCCTGAGGAGGGGCTCGATCCCAAGACCCTGAGATCAGGGCTGCAGCCGAAATCAAGAGTCGGATGCCTAACGGACTGAACGACCCAGGCACCCCAAGTAAACTCCTTTTCTTTCTTGCTTTTTTTTTTTTTTTTAAGATTTTATTTATTTGAGAGAAGAGAGAGGGAGCATAAGTGGGGGGACAGGCAGAGGGAGAGGGAGAAGCAGACTCCCTGCTGAGCAGGGAGCCTAACACGGGGCTGGATCCCAGGACCCTGAGATCATGATCCCAGCTGAAGGCAGACGACCAACCAACTGAGCCACCCAGGCGCCCTGTAAACTCCTTTTCTGAGTCACCTGCAAACAACATAAGAGAGAGATGGAAAACTTCTGCCAAGCTTCGGGGAAAATGGACGGTCTGATCACACCTTTATTTACAGAGAGGTGAGTGAATAAGGTAGAAGCAAACCATGGTCACTTAGGACAAAAGTCTTGAACTTCAGTACACATGAATATTCCCGAAGGAGCTTGTTAAAAACTACAGATTTTCAGGCCTTGCCCTCAGAGATTCTGATTCAGGAGGTTGAAGAGAACCAGACAACTGGCATTTTAAATTAGTTCCCATAGTGATTCTGGTACAAGGACCACAGGGACCACTCAGGGCGATACCACTAGCTGGGGTCAGGGCACAGGGGCAGGAGGATCAGAAAGAAAGGTCATGTCTGCTTGGGTAAGATTCTGAAGTAGGTTCCCACCAAAACCAGTGAAGGGTGTGATACTTCTGGGATCCTAGAGGCAAAGGCAACCTTAATTTCTTTGGTGTAACAATATATGATGCAGAAAACATTCAGATGGTACATTATATCTGAATGAGCTGTCTTCAGAAGTTCTGGAATAACTGTGGGGCCAGGACAGCAGCAGACATGAGGACAGCCGCTCCCCTTCCTTTGCATTGGTAGGACTTCCAAAGTAGTCAAGGACTTCCTACTTCCTCCATTACCTACGGCAACAAAGACAATGAAGAGAAGGAAGTGGTACTTCCTTCCTAGCCAATCCATTTTCTGGGATGGAACCAGGTGGGTGCTGTTCTTGGTTTATTTTTGTAAAATGAGGTTTGGGATTGTTTGGGTTGCGGGGAGGAGGGAGATGCAGGAGCACAACTGAGGGCTGAGGTGGGCATTGGTTCTAAATCAGCTTTCTGCATGGGCATTTGCTCAGCACCCGCTGCCATGGTAGCCCCCCCTTGGTAAAGAAATAGACCCAGATTCCGTGTTCTAGGCAGTGCTTCTTGACTATAGTACCTGAATCAATGGTTCCAGAACTACCCAAGGAACTTGTCAGATATGGACCCCTGAGCCTTCCCTACTGGATCAGCATCTCTGGGGCTGAGCCCAGTTCCCAGCCTGGATATTAATGATTACCCTAGAGCTGGAGAATCATTGTTCTAGAGTTTTCCATTCAAGACAGGAGTGCTCAGTGATGTAAGAGACCAAAGGAGGGTTGGCAATAACTTCCTACTTTTAGGAATTTGATAACTGCACTCATTATTTGCAGTTATACAGTTCATAGCTTCACCATCTGGTGGTGAGAAAAGCAATGGAAATACTGATTTTGGGAATTTCCTCCTTCGTTCTATAACCTACGGGTTCAGGAGTTCTCTGGGTCTTTAAGCACAAGGCCATTTGACTGTTTATTCCAGCTTCTGGAGCTGGCACATCAGTCACATAAGAGGATGAAGATGATGGTGGTGGTTTAGATGGATGGAGCATTCATTCTGAGCCAGACACTATGCTTAGTGCTATACACGAACTCACTTCTTCAATCCTCATACCAGCCTTGCAAAGTGGGAATATTATGTCCCCCCTCTTGTACATGAGAACCTGAAGCACACAGAAATGATAAAACGTGCTCGGAGTCACGGAGCTAGCTAGTTAGGGGCCTGGGTTCTTGTCCAGACTCTTAATAACCTAAGTGTGTGATGGTCATAACGTATTCAGTTGTCCCTTTGGTAGAACGAGGATAGGGTGGCCCAGATGAATTCTAGGGACAGTCAGAGTCCAGTATTCTATGACTCGGGTGTGCGGGGCATGAATCCCATCATCCCAGCACTCGGGGGAGAGCTCACCTTGTGTATCCGAGGCTCTCCTTCTACGGGCCAGGCAGATGACACGATAGGACACATGAAAAACATTTCTATCTGTAACATTTCTCAATTGCGAACACATCACAGGCTGATTCAAAGCATCTCGCAAAGCAGTCCGATGGCTGAAGGGAAATGGCATTTTGACTGTATGCGGTGCTATTGTTCTGTGATGGTTACTGCTGTGGATGCAGAAGTTCAGAGTTCTTACAGTTCCGGATATCTTTGGAATTTGCTATTTTTCAGGTCATCATTCCTCTCTCATTTTTTAACAGTAAAGCATCTTTGACAAAAGACGGTATCGTAGGTAGTAAAGATTAAACTATTTTTCAGGTAATTTCTGAAGTGGGGGAAATTTCTAGACTCCTGAGCAGTAAGTCACTTACAGGTCAAAAATGAATTACTGCTCTCCTGCCCATAAAAGCTGAAAACCGGGCTGTGAGACATAAGGATTCTTTAAATCATTTGCATTATTACGAGTCACAGTAATTTCCGTGCTCAGAAGGTGACAGAAATTAGCCTCCCAGGAATCAGAAGAATGTCAGCGCCTGCAGAGGAATTTGACGAATTTTGTTTCCCTGGGAGAGAACATTGAGTCATGGGGGGGCTTTAGCTCAGGGTTTGATGCTTTCTCCAGCCCTTTTCCTCCTCGCCAACACGGAGCTAGTACGACGGCTGGAATCGATGTTGTCATTAGTTCTGACTTTGCCCTCATTTGAGAGGTGGGGGGGGGGAATCATTTAATTTACTTCTCTTGGGGAGGCGTCCCCATTCCAATGGTTCATAACTTGTAAGGTAGGAAACTGCTCCTTCAAAGCAAGCACCTGTAGTTAGGTTCTCTCTCGAACAAAACTGCCCTGCCCCAGGGGCGCCTGGGTGGCTCAGTCGTTAAGCGTCTGCCTTCGGCTCGGGGCATGATCCCAGGGTCCTGGGATCGAGCCCTGCATCGGGCTCCCTGCTTGGCAGGAAGTCTCCCTCTCCCACTCCCCCTGCTTGTGTTCCCTCTCTCGCTGTGTCTCTCTCTGTCAAATAAATAAATAAAACCTTTAAAAAAACAAAACAAAACCCCCCAAAAAACTGCCCTGCCCCAGACTCTGAAGAAATGGTTCCGTTAAATAGAATGTCACTACAAGGCAGAGCACGTAACTGATCACAGGTGCCTTTTCTTCAACACGAATGAGAAGGTCTGGCTCCGGGACCTGTTGAGGAGTTGCAAAAAAAATCTTCATTTTGATGGGCATCCGGGTGAAGCACAAGTCAATCGGAGTGACTTTTCGAATTTCTTGCTGCAGATGAGAGGGATGTCAGGCTCCTGTGGATGAGGGGCAGATGGTGTTCACAACGGACAAAGCTCCCCTCTTCTGCTTGACCCGGGAGGCTCCCAGGCCACCTTCCCAACACCCTCTCTCTGCCCCCCAGCAGCTTTGTGGCCCCCTGGTGGGATCCTAGTGTTTCCGGAAATCCAGATTGAAAGCCAAAGACCTTGAGAATCTTGGTGGCTCTCTCATTTGTTATGGTTTTACTAAGATGTATGAAGCAACAAGAATGAAGCATGGCCTGGGCATAGGAAATCATACATGACTTAAGAAACAAATGTGTTCTTTGTAATACCATAACATACTCTCCCCAGTCTATAATTCTTCATGAAATTATAAACTCATGAAATTTCCCATGTGTTATGAACTGACTGTTCAGGAACTCGCCAGTTCATATGTCGAAACCCTACTCCCCAGCGCAGTGTATTAGGTGCTGGGGCTTTGGGGAGGTAAACAGGATTAGAAGTCAGCAGTCTGAAAACCGGAAGGGGGCTCCAGAGCCCGGCCTGATCTCAGACTTCCCACCTCCAAAACCGTGCAAAATAAACTTCTACTGATTATTAGTCACCCAGCCTATGGTACTTGTTACAGCAGCCTAAGACAGTATGTTACTATTGAACCATTATGCACTTTGCATTACCTAGAATCTCCTAGAAACATCTAGCAAACATCCTCATATTTGCTATGAACATCCGCTCTAGCCCTAGGGAACCAAAGCTCCCTACAGAAAATGAAGTTTTTCTTTCCTTTACTCCCTTCTTTCATTCTCTTCTGGCCTCCTTCTTCCCTTCCTTCCTCCCTTCCTTTCTTCCATCTCTTTAAAACTCTTTGGAGACATATGACTCACACCTCATTCTTTTTAGAGGCACCTTCTTGGCTGTATCTAAATGAATCACTGTTCCATAACAAACTATTTTTTGAGGGGGCTCTATTGAGGCCTTTTCTTAAAAACATTTAATTTTGATATTATTAGTTCCAAAAAGCAGTTATAACTTTCTTTTGCCCAAAGCTGGTAGAGAATGCATTTCAGAAAGCATTGCGGTGCTGGCGGCACAAATAGAATTGGTATAATAATTTAACTGCCAGAGGAAATGTTTGAAAATGGTATTTTAGCTAGTCATGGGGAGAGAGAGGGCTAATTCATTAGGATTTATTTTTCCATTGAGGGAACACACACTGAAGACAGACATCACCCATGAACTCAGGCTGTCAGCCCAAACACGACGGTCTTCTTGTAAGTTAAGAAATGGAAGTGTGAAGAGTCAGTCAGCAAGTCTGAGTTGCCCAGTGTAAACCGGAATTCGGGTTCACCCTGAATCTGCTGGGCTTCTTGTCAACCGCACTGTTAATGCCAAGCGGTACCAGAGCTGGTGGCAAAAACATAAGGCTGGAAAAGGACCACGTCATCGTTGTCCCCGGGGGATGGCAAGAGAAATGAGCGGGGCACATTCAGACAGAAGGCACTGAAGAGAACAGTTTAAAGCCTGAACTTTATCTCAGGGACTCTCCTATCTGGGTGTACGCTCGGTGGAGGCTTTTGGGAGGTAATGCCAAAGGATTTTCTTCTGATGACATCATTTCTAGTTTAGGCAAAACGGGCTCTACAAGAAACGTTGACCTAATTTGTCCCTTTGCCCTTAAAAATTTTTTTTTCCCCTCCACCTTTCCGCTTCTCTACAACAAGCATCTGAAGGGTTCCTTCTCCTTGACAGGTCGTCTGTGTTCTTCATCTCTGCTTCTTGAACAAACTTTTTACTGAGCGTGTTGACCATGCGCCAGACATTCAGCTACTTGTTATCTGTAAGTAAGACATCAGCTCCCAGTTTCCTGCAACTATGTTTCTTCCAGAAGTTATGCTTTCTTTCTTCGCCATCTTCTGCTTTGTTGCCATTTTTCACATGTTTATTGGCCTTTTATATTTCTTCGTTTGTAAATTCCTATTCACGCTTAGTCTGTTTTCCTATTAGGATATTTGTTCTTTTTCCTATTGATTCCTAAGAGCTCTTCATATATTTTTAGAAAATTAACTTGCCACCTTTTATATATGTTGAAATATTTTTCCCAATGTATGTCTGCCTTTTATTTTTACATAAATGTTTTGTCCCTTTGCCGAAGTTTAATTTTTATGTAGGAAAAGCCCTCAGTTTCCATTTGCTTTTGTGGCTTTTGTCTTTGGGAGTCGTGGATGGAAAAGTCCTCCAGGAATATACTAGTATTCACTTATGGTTCTAATTTTTAAAAGCAATTTAATAATTAATTCCTCTCCAAGTGCCGGTATCTAAAATTTTTAAAATAGTTTTTCTCAGCACCATTTTTAATGAAAATTTTTATTGAGATAATTGCAGATTTATAAGCAATTATAAGAAATAATACAGAGATAGTCTGCTTATACTTTCTCCAGGTTTTCCCCAAGGCTAATGTTTTGTAAAACTACAGTGTAATATCACAAGCAGGACACTGATATTGATTCAATCCACTGATCTTTCCCCTCCCCCATTCACTTGCACGCGCGCGCGTGTGTGTGTGTGTGTGTGTGTGTGTGTTTTTAAGATTTATTTATTTATTTGTCGGGGTGTGGGGGAGAGCGAGAGCACAAGCAGGGGGAGCGGCCGAGGGAGAGGGAGAAGCAGGTTCCCCGCTGAGCAGGGAACCCGATTCAGGACTTGATCCCAGGGCCCTGGGATCATGACCTGAGCCGAAGGCAGACGCTTAACCGACTGAGGCACCCAGCATCCCGTGTGTGTTCAATTCTATAAAATTTTGTCCTGTGTGTAGGCTGTTCAGCACCATTTTTAAATAGTCTATTCTTCCTGTACTCTCTTGATATGCCACTTTTACCCAAGACAAATTTTATTAATTTTATTATGTTAGTCACCATCATTAGTTTCGGATGTAGTGTTCCATGATTCATTGTTTGCCTATAACACCCAGTGCTCCATGCAGTACGTGCCCCCGTTAATACCCATCACCAGGCTAACCCATCCCTCCACCCTCCTCCCCTCTAGAACCCTCAGTTTGTTTCTCAGAGTCCATCGTCTCTCATGGTTCGCCAAGACAAATTCCTTACACTTGGTTCTGGATTCTGTATTACGTCCCATCAGTCTGTCCGTCCGTGCTGGGAGTGGTACCAAAAATCTCAACAGTTCTCTTTGAATATCCGTGATCACTCGTCTTCCTTTTCCCCTCTCGTCTTCCCGCTCCTTTCTCCTTTTTCTTTTCAAAACTGCCCCGCTTATTTTTATGCTCCAATTTTCCTGATGAGCTTTAGAGTCATTTGGTTAAGTTCCAGAAAAGATTTTTGGATTCTGATTGGAGTCGCCTTATATTTAGAGACTCATTTGTGGAGAAATGACATCCTTACCAAATTGAGTTTTTTTCACCAGGAACACAGTGTATCTCTCTCTGTTTATAGAAATCTTTTTTAAAAAATGAGCCTTAGTAGAATTTTGTCCTTGCTTCATATGAATCCTGTCCAGATCTTGTCACACTGATTCCTGCTTCATAGCTCTGTCCATGCTATGAATGAGCCTTTCCCTCTACCACATATATTTTTCTTCCCAAAGATTTTATTTATTTATTTATTTGAGAGCACGCACAAGCTGGGGGAGGGGCAGAGGGAGAGGGAGGAGCAGACTCACCACTGAGCGGGGAGCCCGATATGGGACTCTGTGGAACTCTGTGGAACTCGATCCCAGGACCCTGGGATCATGACCTGAGCTGAAGTTAGAGGCTTAACCAAGTGAGCCACCCAGATGCCCTGGTTGTGTGTTTTCTTACTGATTTTTAAATTATGATAAAACATATATAACATAAAATTTGCCATCTTAACCATTTTAAAGCATATAACTCGGTAGTATTAAATCCACTTGCAGTGTTGTACAACCATCACCATGACCTATTTCCAGGACTTTGGCATCATCCCAAAGAGAAACTCTGTACCCATGGAGCAGTAACACCCTGGTCTCCCTTCCTCCCAAGCCCCTGGCCACCTCTATTCCACTTTCCGTCTCTACGACTGTGGAATCAGACGGTGTTTGTCCCTTTGCGTCTGGCTTCTTTTGCTTAGCATCACGTTCTCAAGGTTCATCCGTGTGGGGCCGTGTGCCAGCACTTCCTTCCTTTCTATGGCTGCGTCATGGTCTGCGTGTATGTTTAAGCCACATGTCATCCATCCATTCATCATCAGCAGACATTTGGGTTGTTTCTATCTCTTAGCTATGGTGAGTGATGCTACACACATTGGTGTACAAGTATCTGTTTGAGTCTTTGCTTTCAATTCTTTTGGATATATACCCAAAAAGAAAACATATTTCACTACTTATTATTGGTGGCATACAACAGAAGGAAGGTATTACTTTTTTTTTTTAAGAGAGAGAGCGGGGGGAGGGGCAGAGGCGGGGGGAGAGAGAGAGAGAGAGAGAGAGAATCCCAAGCAGGTTTCGTGCCCAGCATGGGGCCCTATGCAGGGCTCGATCTCATGACCCCAAGATCATGACCTGACCTGAGCTGAAATCAAGAGTCAGACACTTAACCCACTGAGCCACCCAGGTACCTCTTACATTTCTAATTAGAAAAAATGATTACTATCCCCCTCCCCAGTAAAAACCCTCAAACAAAACCAAAATATTTGTACTCATCCTTCAAGGCCCTGGCCAAAGGCCTTTCCTCCTTCTGTCAGGTCCTGACCTCCCTGACCTCACGGTGACAATTACTGGTGAATTCTTGTCCATTCCTAGACCATGAGCTCAGCATGCCCCAGATAGCCAAAACTTTAAAATTTAATTGTTAATAAAAAACAAAACAAAACAAAACAGTTCTCTGTTTGTGCTTTTGAATGTTCTGGATGAGTTTCTTTGCAAAGGCAAAAGGGACTGGCCAGAGGAGATGCAACAGAGAGATTCTTCCAACCTTGCCCACGTGCTTCAGGGCTCAAGAGGCAGAAGAATTGATCTGAAGTGGCAGGTTGTCCCCTCAACGTCCAGGTATCTGTCATAGACCTGGTAGCTGACTTAGAACATACTGTACATCTCTTTTGCTTTCCTCACAGACAATTTCTCTTTCTAAGGCGGGTATTCTTGTTGTACCCTGGCCTGAAGGTCTGGATTGGGTTCCTGTTCAGCCGTTCTTGTAGCCTGTTAGGTGTTAAGCTCCTTAAAAGCAATCGTGTCCTGTAATTCCCTATACACGCATGCGCGCACACACGATAGCTGAGGACCAAATCAGGAATCGGGCTGTCTGGGTCAGATCTGAGCCCCGGCACCTTCCCAAGGACACTCAGCGAGAAAGGTCTGCAGGGAGGATGTGAGCTCAAGCAGGTTTTGATCATTGCCTTAACCTGGACCAAATTACTTAACCTATATTCTCAAGTGTCTTCATTTGTGAAACAGGATAATAGCAGTACTTTCCTCATAGGATTTTTGTGAGGATTGAACGATCTAACGTGGGGAGGTGCTAGAACAATGGCTTAGAGTTGGAGGAGCTAATCCTTGAAGAGGGGCAGCTGTTACAGATCTGGGTGGCCGTGAGCGCTGTGCCTTCCGCGCGGTGTTGGCTAAGTAACACTTTCTGTGAATTTGCATTTTCATTGTACATCTTGGGAAAATTTCTTACATTATCACAATGGCCTAATCGCATGGAACACAGGACACCCTGCCCTCTTGCCCTCACCATGGCACCTGGAATAGCATTTCCCTTTGTATTTGACAAGGGCCGGCCCCTAACAACACACAGCATGCAGTGACCCCATGTATCCACTGACTGGCTGTGCATATGGTCCTGGGAGCAGCAGGTGCCTGGAAGAAGAGGAGGGCCAGGCACGGAGTCCTCAGGCTCCATTTCTGATCTCTAATCTGAGCAGAGAGGCCCTGGCTCTGCTGGCTGAGGGGTCTGGGAGCTCCCACATATGCACTCTCCTCCAGCGAGGGGCCCACCAACTCCCACAGGCCCAGCTGGAATAGCTCCAATGTCAAGTGCTCAGAGAGGCCTGTCCCAGTCTGTGGTTATCTTGCATATTTGGCCGTTTCCACGTCTCCCCCAATAGAACATAAGCTTCCTGAGGGCAAGGACCTTGTCTGTTATGTTCACTGCTCTATCCTCAGCACGTAGCCCAGAACAGGCACGCAGTAGATGTTTGCTGAACCCTTGGAAAGAAAGAAGGTAGGCAGGCAAGAAAATCACCTCCTTCCTCTTCCACGCCGCCTACTCACTTACTCCTGCCTCAAACACTGCCTCTGAGAAGTCTTCCCTGATTCTCCAACCCCCCAGAGAAGTACTACCACAGCACAGGGCTCTGGTCTATATTCCCACAGAGGCAAACAGCCTGAATTTCTCCATGTACCCAGCCTTTCCTCACCCACAGTCTTATTTTTCTTTTCTCTAGTTGCTGAGAGCCATGAAAATAAGACTGCCAACTATTCAAAAGCGGAACTGTGCCCACATTGGAGTTATATCCTTGCCCCACGGGCCCCCAGCGGCCAGCCCAGCTCTGGCCACATTTACAGGTCAAGGCGTGGGTCAAATCTTGAATGCTTCCTTTTAAGAACCTGGTCTTAGCCTGCTTTCCTCCGCACGCCCACCCCCCCACCATCAGTGACAGATAATAAACAAATAATCTTTGCTCTTCCATTTCTTTCTCTGATAAACACCACCTGGGAAGGCATGTTGGTGGGGGCAGATGGAACACTTTCAGCCCTGGTATCTTAGCACGGCCCCTCAAGGGAGGCCGCTGGTGCTCTGGGCCACCTTCTCTCTGGGCCACTTACAGGTCTGCTCTGGCTGTGGCCGGTTACCTCCCTTCTGCCCTGCGGTCAACCTGAAGGCTTGTGCATCTCAGACCAGGGCATGGGACCAATCCTCACTAGAGGCTCTCCTTGGAAGGGGGTTAGTTTATCACTATTCCCATCTGATCCCTAGCAAAAATAAATGACATTTTTCTTGGTTACAGTAAAACTGGATCCTAAGACAGGGTAAGTCTAATGGGATTAAAAAAAACCTAGCAGCCTGTTTATTGACTGTAGTTCAATTAATATTCTGGTTAACTGGGCATTACGATAGTAGATACACATGTGCACATATCAAAGTTCATCAAAATGTGTTTATCACACAAATTCTGCCAGATTATATTTAAAACTATCTTTGAGGGTACAGATGGTATTTCAGATTATTGCAGTACATCATCAGAATCACCAGAATGAGCACAAATTCTTTTGAAATAGCACCGATGGGAGTGTCTAATTATGTGAGATTTTTCACTGCTTGATATCTAATAAATGTGTTTCTCTACATTTATTTGTACATAGAATAGACTCTAGTGTATCCAGAATCCAAACATACTCATTCTACAACATGCAAAGGCATAACAGCTGGACTGGAGTTACATAGAGCCGACTGGAACGATGCCCCCAGGATGCGTGGGCAGGGCTGCAAGGATCCCACAGGGGGATCGAGGGGTGGGGGAGAGTCGGGCACTGGGAGGCAGTGGACTCACCTCCCGCCTCTGCCACTCATGCATGGGTGGCCCTGGACGCGGTATTTAACCCCTCTGTGCCTCCGTCTCCTCATCTGTAAGATGGGATGACGATAATACTACTTACCCCACAAGACTGCTGGTCGGATTTCATGAAATGAACCGTACAAGGCACCCACCAGCCTCCCATAGGTCTCTCCCTGACATTCCCTGAATATTCTCATCCCTGGCTCACAGTCACCAATCCCACTATGTCACAATTCCTGACGGTTTCAGTATTCATATAGAATAGATGCTCCCTACAACACAACACCCTGGTGTGGCCTCTCTTGTCCCAGGCCTCCCCCTTTGGCATATTAAATCACTTTCTTCATTTGGTTTCTAAGACATGAGTCTTCTGGTTGTCTTCCTAACTCAGTGGTTTCTCCTTCCCAGTCTTCTTTTCTGGCTCTGCTTCATCTTTCTCTTTTAAGTGCCAGAGTGCCCCAGGCCTTAGCCCTTGGGGCTCTTCTCCACTCCGTATTCATTCTCTTGATGAGTTCATCATAGGTGTCACAATTTTAAGTTCCATCTAAATGCTGATGTCTCTTAGGTGACATCTCTAGTTTGAACCTTTCTCCAGAACTCTAGACCCATACATCCAGCTGCCTATTTTATGTGGATATGCAATAGGGATCTCCCAAATTGACAAATTCAAAATGGAGTTCCTGACCTTCCCCTCCAATACGGCCCACCCACACTCCTCCCTATTACAATAAGGAGTAACAATATCCTTCCAGTTGCTCAGGCCCAGAACAGTCACCCTGGACTCCTTTCTTCCTCCGACACCTCCCATCCAATCTGTCCAGAAATCTTGCTGACTCTGCCTTCCAAAATAGAGTCAGAATCCAACTATTTCTCATCCCCTTCCTGCCACTGCCCTGGTCCAAGACATTATGTCTTCCCCGGATTCTTGTAGTAGCCTCCAGACTGGTCTCCCTATTGCTTATCCATCCTGCAGTGCCAGAGCCACCCTTCTGAAACATGCCACATACTCTAGGGCCCTAAACCCTCCAGTGGCCCCCCATTCACCTGGGATGAAAACCAAAGTCCCTATAAGAACTTACAAAGCAGACTCAAGCTGCCCCCTCCCCAATCCCACCACTGACTTCTCCAACCCCCCACTGCCCCCTCCCTCTGCTCCAGCCAGAGTGGCTTCCTGTTGTTCCTTCTACATCCCAAATCCACTCCTGCACCTCTTGCCCCCTCTGTTTCTCCCCTAGATAGCCGCAAGATTCACCCCTTCACCTCTTGCAGGTCTTTGTTCAAGTGCCAACCACCCCGCTCTCGTGGTAACCCCTTCCCAGAACGCCCATCCCTCCTTCCTTCTTAATTGTTACCATAGCATTTATCACCATGCAATATATTGTGTGTTTTACATTTTTCTCTGTTGTCAATCTCTCCCCATTAGAATGCTAGTTCCATGAAGACAGGATTTTTATTTTAATTATTCTGGTAAAAAACACGTAACATGAAATCTACCATCTTAAAAAACCTTTAAGTGTATAGTGCAGTGTTACCTATGTGCACATCATTGTCCCGCAGATCCTTAGAGCCTTTTCGACTTGCATGACCAACTCTATGCCCATTGAAGAGCGACTGCCCATTTCTCCTCTTCCCTCACTAGTCCCTGGCAACTACTATTCCGCTTTCTGCTTCTAGGAATTTGACTACTTTAGATACCTCATATAAGTGGAGTCATCCAGTATTTGTCTTCTTGTGGTTGGCTTATTTCACTTAGCATAATGTCCTCAAGTTGCATCCATGTAGCATATAACAGGATTTCCTTCATTTTTAAGCCTGAATAATATTCCACTCTACAGATAATACCATTTTTTCTTTATCCGGTCACCCACCAATGGACATTTAGGTTGCTATTGTGAATAATGCTTCTTTGAACACAGGAGTGCAAATATCTCTCCGTGATCTTGACTTCAATTTTTTTTGCATAAACTCCCAGAAGTAGAATTGCCAAATCTTATGGTAGTCCTAGAGGACAGGGATTTTTGCCTATCTTGTTCATTGCTATATCCCCAGGGCCTAGGACAGTGCCTGAAACACAGGAGGTGCTCAATAAGTGCAATCATTTTGTCTGCAGCACTGTACATAGCCTGATTACCTTCAACTCCTCCAGTACAGATTTTGCAGTCATTCCCACAGTAAGATTTCCAATGCAACCTCTTGCAGGGGAAGGGTTTGCTAAGTGACTTAATAGGGTAAGCAAGTGTGCAAGGGAAAATGATGAAATTAGCTAAGAGAATAAGTGATTTTCAAATATCCTCAAACTAGAAACAACCATTTATGTAAAGAGTTAAAATTTTTGTGTAAGTTCTCCTTATTGGTGACTCTGGCAGTTCTGAACATTTGTATGGTCCTATTAACCCTTTTTGTTTTTATGGCCATCAGCACAACAACAGCTGAACAGGGATGACCAAGAACCAGACTGTAGGCTGGGCTAGGCTAGTGGAGCCTTGTGAGCATGGCACTGTGGGTAGGAGAGCATGGCATTGTGGGTAGGGGAGCAAGCACAGTGGGTAGGGGAGCAGGTATTGTGTGTAGAAGAGAGAGCATTGTGGGTAGGAGAGCACAGCATTGTGGGTAGAACATGGCCACTCTGGTAGGAAAGCCCACCTGCAATGTTGGTAGAGATCACTCCATACTATTGGCAGAGTCAGAAGATGCCCATGGTTTCAGGCCAAACCAAAGAAAACATGAGCCACCTAATTATATAGCCAGGTAGAAATGAAGTACAAGAGTCCTGACAGAAGTCAGGGTGCAGGGTCGAATCAGAGATGAGGGACCCAGCATCCAAATGGAACTAACCACATGAAGCGGCAGGGTCCGTGTGGGGACCCATCCACTTTCACCTGTGCCCCCAGGACAGAGGCCATCTGCCCTCAGTCTCAGCACCTTCCTTGCTGGACAGATAAAGGCTACCTGGTGTCACTGCTCTTGGGAGAAAGGCTGGGCACACGGGGCATGTGGCTGGGGCCACCTCGCCTGAAGAGAGCCCCCTGCCTCTGAGTCTTCCTCACAGCTCAGAGGCCTGCAGCCCTGTTTCCTCCCAGGATTCCCCTTTCGGTTCTGATGGTGTTGGATGGAGGACCTTAGGGAGACAGGAACTTTATACCACAATATTCCCTGCACACCCGCTGCGTGCCAGGCAATGTGCTTCATGCTGACATCAAGAAGAAGTAAGCATGGATCCTGCCTGCAGGTGCTGTGGGGTAGGTGGAACCACATCAAGCATGGGTGCGTGATGAAGATGATGACGACGACGATCATGATGGTGGCCGCAATAGTTAGCATCAATCAAACTCGAGGTGCCAGGCTTGGTGCTCTGAGCTTTACAAGGATTATTTTATTTAATTTTAGGAGCCTGTGAGGTAGGTAGAGCTCCTGGGATTATTATTCCCATTTTACACAGGGGACGTATGGAAGTAAACTGCCCAGAGTCCCGCAGCTGATAAGAGACAGAGCCAGCCTGAGACACACAGCCTTCCTGACTCCAAAGTCAGTGCACTAATCGCTCAGCCCTGAGGACTCTTGCGGTGCTGGGGGTACAGTAGAGGGGGACACCTAGCTCTGACTGGGCTCAGGGGAAGGCCGGGGGAGGCTGGTCAGGCTCGTCAGAGAAGGCCTCCCCTGGGAGGTGGCCGAGGCCTGAGCCGAGCTGTCCAGGTAAGACGTGACAGGTGAAATGTTCCAGGCCAGGGAACTTCTAGAGCACAGGAAGGAGCAAGTGAGCAGCACTGTCCTCCTCACTCAGCCGGGCTTCTCAGGTTCAAAACCTGGTTCTGTTACTTGTTAGCTGTGGAAACTTGGGCAAACCACCTAACTTCTCTCTTCCTCCGTGTCTCCACGCAAGAGCCACAAGCTCCACTCCAACTCGCCTTCTTGTTCTCCTTAACGCTCTTCTCTTCTTCTACCTGCTTCTATGTCAGTCTTCCTCAGGACTCTCTGTGTTCTGTCCTTTTCCCATTTTCTTTTTTTTTTTTTTAATTTTGTTTTTGGGGGAGGGGCAGTGGGAGAGGGAGAGAGAGAATTTTAAGCAGGCTCCACACCCAGTGTGGAGCCTGACCGGGGGGCTCGATCTCACAACCCTGAGATCATGACCTGAGTCAACAACAAGAATCAGATGCTTAACCTACTGAGCCACCCAGGAGACCCAGGAGACCCGTCTTTTTCCCATTTTCCACATAATCAGACAGAACTAACACATTCTCTAAGCTTTCATTACTATTGGTATCCTGAGGTCATTAAAACTGTATCTCAACCCAGATTTCTGCAGTAAGCTCCAAACCTGCCAGACATCTCCATTTTTAGATGTCCCACAGACACCTCAAACTGAACCTAGCCCAAACTGAAGTCAACCCTCAAATCTGTCTCTCCCACTTGGGTAAAAATATCACCATTAATCCAAACCAGAACCCCTAAGGTTAGCTTAACCTGGCGTCCTTCATCGGGTCACACTTCAGATCCCGTTGATCTCAGCACTGGAATATTTCTCCAGTCCCTCACTGCCATCGCCCCGGCCCAGGAGGTCGCCTCTCTTGCCTGGGTGGCACCAGTCTTGCCCCGCCCCCACCACTGTCCATGCTGCACCCACAAACCCAGCAAGCTTTCTGAAATGTGACTCCGCCATCCGCCAGTGCAGTCCCGCGGGGACCGCAGGATGAAGTCCCGGTTCCTCACCTCATCTGGGCCTCTCTGCCTCCCTGATCTCGCCTCTCACTCAGCCCTCTCAGACTCTCTACCCTGCCACACCGCTCCCCAAGCAAGCCATGTTCTTGCCAACTTCTGGACTTTGGCCTGGGACTCTCTTTTACTTACCCACTTACTCCTCCGGCTGGGTGATTTCTACAGGGTATTTCAAGCCTCAGTTTAGACATCACCATTCTACAACATCTCTGATAAGCGGGTCGTGTGTCCCTCCCGTGAGCTCCTGCATATGGCCCTGTGAGCGATACATGCACACCCCTGTGGTACCCCTCCCTCTGCGCTGTAAGTGGCGATGCCTGTGTGTTTTCCTCCCCTGGATCTCCAGCAGCTCGAGGGCTCGGGGCTGCTTGACCACCGTTACATCACGAGTGCAAACCTGGTGCACAGCAGGTACTCTGCATGCAGCTGTGAACGCAGCCAGAAACCTCGGTCACCCTCTATCTTCTCCCATTTCCCAGAATCCGTGTGTGCCTAAGTTCTCTCTTGCAAAGGCCTCTTCAATTCTTTTTTTTTTTTTTTTAATTTTTTCTTATTATGTTCAGTTAGCCACTGTATAGTACATCATTAGTTTCTGATGTAGTGTTCAGTGATTCATTAGGTAAGTATAACACCCAGGGCTCATCACAGCATGCGCCCTCTTCAATATCAATTCTTCTTTCTGTTACCATCATTCGGTTCAGGCCTTCCTCGAGCGTCACCACACCTGCTCCCATCACCCCATTGCCTCTCCTCCTGCTGAGCAATAGACAAAACACTTTCCTGACCTCATCCCTCAGGGAGGCACGACTGTAGCCCATCACCATCACTGCACGTTTACAGGGTATTTGCAATTACATGCAAAATGCCTGTCTTTTGTACTTGATTGGGAACTCCCAGAGAGCAAGGACTGTGGCTATTCATTCATTTGTGCGTTTTACAAGCTGAGTGATGACTACTAAGGCAAATATGATTCCTGGATGACTCCCTTTTGTCAAAACCTCTATGAGCTCCCTGTCACTTGTAGGATAAAATACACAGCTCTTCGCAGGGCCGCACGGGCCTGCCAGAGTCCCGCCTCTCCAAGTGTTCCCGCCCCTTCCTGCCCCCGCCCCCACCATGCAGCAGGGGGCGGGCTCGCCCCAAAGGCACTCGGTCGCCCTGTATCCCTGGCTTGCTGCGCCCTTCCTTCTTCTTGGTGTTCAAGACTTAGTTCGAGGCCATTTTCTCTGTGAAGCCTGGCTCAGCATCTCCTGGCAGAGCTACTTCTCCTTTCCTGTCCCTGGCAGCATTTTGTATTCGTGTGGAATGATCTGTTTACAGGTCCTTGTCCCCTCCCTGGACACGGTGGTCCTAAAGGCCCTTGAATACAGGGAGAGGATTTCCTTCAGAGCCTCGTGGCTTAGAGCAGCCCCTGTAAGGAAGAGCGTGTCCTGGAAAGGGCTCCTGACTGAAGGATTTGTGTTTTATGGACTAACAGTGTGGTACGAGGGCAGAAACGTGCAGGCGCGCCCATAAAAGAATAAAAGCTCCAAAAAGCTTCTCCCCTAGAAGCTAAGATTTATGTGTGGCAAAGGTGGCATTGCAAACCAGGGGAGAAAGGAAGGCTTATTCAGTCAGTGAGGCTGGGAAAATCAGATTTTTTTTTTAATCAAGTTACAACTTAACCATGCCACATATAATTAAATCATGGGTATGCCAAATTGTTAAATGTAAAAATATTAAGCTCTAGAAATACTAGAGATAAATAAACATAAATACCTCATTGACATACAGACGGAGAGATCTGTCTAAGCCATAAATCTACAGAAGAAATCTCAGAAGAAATATTGTAATAGCCGTGACTACATATCAATTTTAAAATACCGAATATGTTAAAAAATAAAAGGCAAGCAACAATCTAAGACAAGTTATTGATCACAAATGTTATAAAGTGCTAATACTTTTTTGGGGCGCCTGGGTGGCTCAGTTGTTAAGTGTCTGCCTTCGGCTCAGGTCATAATCCCAGGGTCCTGGGATCGAGCCCCGCATCGGGCTCCCTGCTCCGCGGGAAGCCTGCTTCTACCTCTCCTGCTCCCCCTGCTTGTGTTCCCTCTCTCGCTGTGTCTCTCTCTGTCAAATAAAGAAATTAAATCTTTTTTTAAAAAGTGCTAATACTTTTTCAAAAATTAAGTGTATATAAACTGATAAAAACCTGACTGCTCTAGGATATAGGAAAGGATGTAAGAAATAGAAATGCCTACAAATTTAGTAAACTCTTTCCCTTAGCCATTGAAGAAATGTGAATTGAAGCAATGTATCATTTTTGCCTATCAAATTAGTGAATTTTTTAAATGCCAAGAGTCTTTCACCCTTAATACACTGCTAAGTGTTCATGAGAACTACATTTCTGGAAAGCACTCACGCAACATGTATATATCAAGAGCCTCAAAAACAGCCTGGACCTTCAGGATCTGTTCTAGGGAACTGAGAAAATCAGAAAGTGATTGTAAAAATGTTCAGTGCAACATTATTCATAATGATAATAGCAACAGAAGTACCCGGATTGGGATAATAGTAAAGTAAGTAAACAGGCAAGAGATGACAGATTAAGAGGCAGCCAATACTTGATGCTGGTGAGAGTTTTTAATATTTTAAGAAAATGTCCCTATTCTCCATCATTATAAGACTATATATAGGCTCAATTATGTGAAAATGTAAACAAAATGATGTAAGGGAAATATGGTAAAATATTGATAGTAAGATGTGGCTAGAAAACTCTTAAGACTTCTGCTTCTGAGGATGATGGATAACAGGGCCTAGATCCACCCTCCTGTGTTAGACAACTAAAAATAATGGACAAAATACATGAAACAACAGTTTTCAGACATTGAACAGCAGGAAGCACATATGCAGAAGCAAAATGAATGACAACCTTAGAGTGGAACAAAGTTTGGGAGGGGAGAAATGGAAATACACCATTTTAAGGTAATTATACCATATGTAAAGTACAGTAATACTTACAGACTGTGATAGGTTAAACATGTATATCATAAACTTTAAGTAACCATTAAAATAACACAGCTAAGAATTCTGGCTAACAAGCCAACAGAGAAGGCACAATGGAATCATGAAAAATACTCCATTCAAAAGAAGGCAGAAAAAGAGAAAAAAGACAATAATAAATAGAAGGAGCAGAGAGACAAAAAACAGCCAAGTGGTAGATTTAAATTCAGTCATACGGACAATCACATTACCTGTTTAAACACCTAATTAGACAGCACTGATTGTCACGTTGGAAAAAAGAAAAACAAGATCCAACTATATGCTGTCTACGAAAGACCCACTTTAAAGACACAAAGGGGTTAGAAGTAAAAGGGTGGAAAAAGATATTCCACATTTACACTAACCAAAAGAAGGGGGGGAGTAGTTATGTTCATGAAGATAAAGCATAGGCTAGAGCAGAGAATATTGCCAGGGGAAAGAGGACCACTCTAAGGGGAAGAAGTGTAATGGATAAAGGCACCAATTCATCCAGAGGACATGAAAACCCTAAATGTTTATGCGTCTAATAACGGAGATTCAAAATACAAGAAGCAAAAATTGCTAGAACTGTAAGTAGAAATAAACAAATCTGTGATTATGGTTGAAGATTTGAACATATGTCTCTCCATAAACAACAGAATAGGATATAGAAGACTTGAACAATACTATGGACCAGTTAGACCTAATTGACATTTATAGAAAACTCCTCCCAATAGGAGCAAGATAGGAATTCTTTTCAAGCGCAGTGGAATCTTTACCAAAATAGAGAGTATTCTTGGCCATAAAACAAAACTCAACAAATTTAAAAGCAAATCATAAAACCGTGATGAGCACAGGTGACGTATGGAATTGTTGAATCACTATATTGTACACCTGAAGTGAATATACACTTTATATATACACTTTATGTTATCTATACTGGAATTAAAATAAAATTTGAAAAAGCAAATCATTGAAAACCACAAAGGGCTTGAATAAGACAAAAATAAGACAAGTATAGGCACAAAATCTCCAGTTACTTGAAAACTAAACAACACACTTCAAAATAACCCATGGATCAAAGAAGAAATAGGAATTAGAAAGTATTTCAAATGGAATGAATATCAAAATATGGAAAATTATAAGTTGGATGCATGTGAAACCGTTCTGAGAAGGAAATTTATAGCACTCAATGCTTATATTAGAAAAGAGGAAGGGTCTCAAATAGACATTAGCTTACACCGTAAGAAGTGGGAAAAATAAGGACAAATTAAACTCAAGGTATGGAGAAGAAAACACAGAAAGAGCAGGTATATAAAATAATTAAAAAGGGAAAATAATAGAGAAAAATCAATGATACCAAAAGCTGATTCTTGGAGCAGATCAATAAAGTTGATAAACTTCTAGACTGACAGGAAAAAAAGAAAATAGACACAAATCACCAATATCAGGAACAAGAGAGGGACATCACTGCTGATCCTAAGGACATTAAAACAATCGTAAGGGAGGGGCGCCTGGGTGGTGCTGTTGGTTAAGCACATCCCACTGACTTCCGCTCAGGTCATGATCTCAGGGTCAAGAGATCTAGCCCCGCATCAGGATCCGCACTGGGCATGGAGCCTGCTTGGGATTCTCTCTCCCTCTCCCTCTGCTCCTCCCTACCCCTGCTTGTGTTCTCTCTCTCTCTCTCTCTCTTAAAAAACAAATAAACAAACAAAAACAATAAAACAGTAGTAAGGGAATATTATGAACAACTTATGGGCAATAAATTCCACAAGTTAGATAAAATGTTCAAATTCTTTGAAAGACACAAACCACCAAACCTCACTCAAGAAGGAACAGATAAACATCAATTGCCTGAGTCCCAAGGAAATTCAGTTTGTAGGATTAAAATTTTTTTTCTCATGGGGTGCCTGGGTAGCTCAGTCAGTTAAGTATCTACCTTCAGCTCAGATCATGATCTCAGGGTTCTGGGATGGAGCCCCACAACGCATCAGGCCCCTGCGCAGTGGAGGGTCTGCTTCTCCCTCTCCCTCTGCCCCTCCTCTCACTCATGCTCTCTCCCTCACTGTCTCTATCTCAAAATAAATAAATAAAATATTTTTAAAAATATTTGTTCACAAAGAAACCCCAAGCCCAGATGGCCTTACTGCTGAATACTATGAAACACTTAAGGAATCGAGAATATCAATTCTACACAAACTTAGAATCAAAAAGGAAGGAACACTTTCTACCATCTTCTCTGAGTTTACTATTGCTTTAACACCCAAGGGGGAAAAAAGACATCAGAAGAAAGCTATACACCAATATCTCTCGTGAACATAGACACAATTCTTTTTTTTTTTTTAAGATTTTATTTATTTATTTGACAGAGAGAGGGAGACACAGCGAGAGAGGGAACACAAGCAGAGAGAGTGGGAGAGGGAGAAGCAGACTTCCCGCTGAGCAGGGAGCGCGATGTGGGGCTCGATCCCAGGACCTCAGGATCATGACCTGAGCCAAAGGCAGACACTTAACAACTGAGCCACCCAGGCGCCCCATATAGACACAATTCTTAACATAATTTTAGCAAGTCAAATCCCACAAGGTATGAAAAGGTTATTACATCATAATTGAGGGAGATTTATCCTAGGAATGCTCAGTGGATTCAATATTTGAAAACCGTGTCATTTATGATATTGATGGGCTGAAAAAACAAAACCGTATGATTACGCAGTAGACACAGAACCATCATTTGACAAAATCCAACACTGATTCATGGTAACTCTCAGCAAAGTAGGAATAGATGGGAACTTCTTTGGTGTGATAAAGGGTTAATACAAAAAAACCTACAGTTAACACTGTATTTAATAGTGAAAGATAATGTTTACCCTCTGTGATTGTGAACAAGGGCTGGGATGACCACTCTCGCCATTTCTATTCAACACTGTCCCGGAGGTTCTAGTTCAATCAGGCAAGAAAAAGAGATAATAGGCAGATTGTAAAGAAAGATGTAAAACTGTCTTTATTCACAGAAGACATGACTGTCTCTGTAAAAAATTCAACAGAATCTAAAAAAAGTCAAGAATATATGAGTTCAGCAAAGTTACAGGATACAATTGTCATTTTTATATATGAGCTAAGAAAAACAAAAAATATTATTTACAATAGCATCAAAAATATAAAATTTGACAAAAAATGTATGAGACCCCTATACTGAAAACTATAGAACATTACTGAGAGATTAAAGAAGACCTAAATCCATGGAGAAATATGTCGTGTTTATGGATCAGAAGACTTGATATCATTAAGATGTTTATTTTCCCCAAATTGATCTATACATTCAATGCAATCCTGATCACAATCCCAGCAGCATTTTAACAAGTGAACTTAAAAATTTGTATAGACATGCAAAGGACCTGGAAGAGCCAAGGTAACTTTGAAAAAGAACAATGTTAGAGACTTTTACTACCTGATTTCAAGACTTATTATATAGTTACAGTAATCTAGTCAATGTGGTATTAATGTAGAGATAGACACACGGATCTACAAAACTCAATAGAGTCTAGAAATAGACCTACACATACATGTTCAACTGATTTTTTTACACAGGCGCCTAGGCAATTCAACTGAGAACTGAGAATGTTTTTAACAGATGATGCTAGGAAAATTGGACAGCCAATAAAAAGGAACACATTATTGATACATGCAACAATATAGATAAATCTCAAAATGACCATCCTGAGTGAAAAAAGCCAGTCAAAAAAAGGAAGCACAAACTATGTAATTCCAATTATATAGAATTCTAGAAAATGCAAACTAGTTCCTAGTGACAGAGAGCAGACAGGCAGTCACCTGGCAAAGGGAGAGAGGGATAAATTACAAAGGGGTATAAGGAAACTTTTGGGAATGATGGGTATGTTCATTATCTTAACTGTTTAGACGATTTCACAGATGCCTAGATATATCAAACCCCATCAAACTGTACATCTTAACTACGCGCAGATTATTGTCTGTCAATTACATGTCAATAAAGCTGCAAAAGACAAAAATCTATGGTTTAAAGCATCTAGCCCTCTGGTTATTCGATCAATCCTTGAGAGGCACCGCCGCATTCTTGCATGTGTCTGCACTGGGGAAACCCTTTGTGAGAATGTAGTCCATTTTGGAGTCACCTCCTGGACAAGAGGCAAGGGATGAGGGGGAGGACCACGAGCAGGGGCCAGCTCTTTTGGTTTTGACCTGGAGAAACTGCTAAGATAACCAGGAGCACCCCATCTCTGGGAGATGGGCGCTGAGTTGGCAGAGTTATGTCCTCCCTCTCATTCACTCCGGGCGTAGGAGCTTAAATTGGTCCACTGAGAAACAGCTGGCTTTCCCCTAATGTGAGAGGTGGTGGCTGATGCTTCGAGAGACCCTACAAGCCCCACCCCCAACGCCACATGAGGCTCTTAAGTTGCCATTATTGACTCGTTCCCCAGGAAATGTCAGCGCTCTGCCAAAAGTGGCCAGAGGAATGATCATAAAATATTCACTGCCCCCTTTGCTGATTTAGTTCTCATTACAGAACCTAAAACCTACAGAAGGCACTGGCAAATTTATCTTCAGTTCTGTTCCAATATCCATGACCCTCAAACTCCACTGGACGTAGTTAATCTTCCTCAGATAATTCAGAGGGTACATCAGGATCTCACAGGGAGTCTTGTGGGATTTCCGGAGGAGCAACATGAAAATGAAATGGGTTTCAGTTGATCCCCGTGCTTGTCCAGTTTTAGTACCAGAATGACCTCTTCAGAGGGGACTGGCATGGAAGGGGTGATGACTCATGATCCCAGTCCCTCCACCAATGTGTAACAGTTAATAATACCATTCCCTGGCTCTACTTCCCCAGGATCTAAATGACTGCTTTGTAGTACGGTATGTTAGAATGTTTAAGTTCATTGCTTCTTAATGGGCTTTCCAGAACCAGAATGTTCTTAATAAGGAGTAGGTCTTCCAAAACCAGAAGAAATGAACAAGTCTCTCAAGTCTTATACTCGGTAGGTGAGACCAGGCGCTGGGAGAATCTAAGTCTTATGTAAGGAGCTCAGAGGCTCTGGGGTGTGGTTTCTTGCTTATCCTCATAACTACCCTTTAACCTCACACCCCCAAGTCAGGGGGCTGTCTTTACTGCCCTAGAGTCCCTCATGATGGCCTCCAAGGCTACCCCGAGACTGTGGGTCCTGCATCCCTGACATCTCAACTCTGACAACTCCCCATTTGTGCCGCCACCCCACAGGTGAAGACCTCCTTGTGCACCTGGACCACTGAAGATGGTCCTAACGGACCCTCTGCTCTGCCCTGGCCCACCTCTAGCACCATTTCCTTCTAGCACCCAGAATTCATTGCTAAGTTTTCAGTATGAGGGAGATTATTTAAAAATACAAATTGGATCTTGGGCGCCTGGGTGGCTCAGTTGGTTAGGCGACTGCCTTCGGCTCAGGTCATGATCCTGGAGTCCCGGGATCGAGTCCCGCATCGGGCTCCCTGCTCGGCAGGGAGTCTGCTTCTCCCTCTGACCCTCCCCCCTCTCATGCTCTCTATCTCTCATTCTCTCTCTCTCTCAAATAAATAAATAAAATCTTTAAAATAAAAAAATAAAAAAATAAAAATACAAATTGGATCTTGTCACTCCCTTACTTAAAATCTGTCAGTGGCATCCCACTTCACCAAAGGAAGCTCTAGCTCTTCACCATGCCTTCCAGAGCCAGGCATGCTCTAAATCTTGCCTGGTCTCCTCCCCTGTTCTGTTATTCTGTCTCCTTTGCTCCCTGTGTTCTGGCTACACTCACCTGCCACAGGGCCTTGATATCTGCTATTCTCTCTGCCTGGAAGGATCTTCCCTAGATCTTCATTCACACTACTGATTTCAGGTCTCTGCTTCAATATCACCACCCCAGGCCCCTGGCCACCTACATAATAGCCTGCCACATGCCCACTTGCAGACCTGGTTTTTGTTTTGTTTTGTTTTTACAGAACTTTCCCCTATCTCAAATTCTCTTTATGCACTTGTTGTAGTAGAATGAAAGCTCCATGAGACCACAGACCTCCTCATCTTACTCTCTGCTATCTCTCTAGGGCTAAGCAGATGCCCGGACCATCCTGGCTCCCATGTGATCTTACCCTTCTAGAGTCCTCTGAGCTACACTCTGTGTAATTAATGGAACCAATCCTTTATGCCTTGCTGGACCTTGCCAATCTCCCTGGAGCCCCATTATTGCCTTCTAAACACGGCTGCCTAGAAAGTGCTTCTTTTGGGCCCCACCACCATCTCCCCTCCTTCCCCAGCATGTCTAGAATACAGGAACCCCAAGCCCTATGAGTGTAAGACCTGGCTGCCTGGGCAAGTCCATCATGTAATGTTACCCAGCTGTACTCTGGGAGGCCTGCAGCATCACATTTAGGGGAGCTCAAAATTCCAGAGCAACTTCTTCAGGCTGATAACTGTGCTGGGCCAAAGCATCTAACAGAAACTTAACCTCATAAGAAGCAACTGCTTACTATTAGTCAAGGGCATGCCACTAGCTGGTATGGGAATTTATGTGCAGATCTGAAAGAGGCTCCCCTCTGAGCAGATGAAGCTCCTTGGGTGCAGGGTGTGGATGCATGCAGACTGGGTTCAGCTCTCTACTCAACTCCTCTGCTGGGGGTCTTTGTGCAGTGCACACATCACACAACTGTACTTAGCATCTTTGAATGGTCATCTTAGAGATCCCGTGTCAAGGCCCACATGGGGAATTATTAGCTTCCTTCCTGTGAGCCTCTGTTCTCTGGTATTTTACATAAACTCCCAACTAGCCATGGTAAACAGGGAATGGAAATACGATAACCATAGATACCCCCCCAAATTACTTTAATAAACTTCACTATACTTGCCAGGCCCTAAATGGCCAGGTGCTGGGGTAGACCCTAAGCACAGTGTCATATTTTATCAACCATATGACATCAGCACTTTGTGAAAAGAAAAAATAAGTTACAGAATTCAAAAGATACCAATAGATAATTATCCCATTAGAAAATCAAAATGAATTATGTATGGGTGGATAATTTAGAACACTTTTACTAGCAGCGCACCTGGGTGGCTCAGTCGGTTAAGCGTCCAACTCTTGATTTTGGCTCAGGTCATGATCTCAGGGTCCTGGGATCGAGCCCCTTATCAGGCTTTCCGCTCAGCTCAGAGTCTGCTTGGGATTCTCTCTTTCCCTCCCCCTCTGCCCCCAACTCACGTGTGTGCTCTCTCTCAAATGAAATAAATAAATAAAAAGAACACTTTTAATAGTAGTTACTCTGGGGGAGCAGGATGATGGGACTTACAGCTGATATATTTCTGAATTGTCAAACTTATTTTTGTTTACGATGAGCATACAATTGCTTGTTTTTTTAGCGGGGAGGAGGGGCGGGGTGGGGGGAGGCAGAGAGAGAATCTTAAGCAGGCCTCACACCCACTGCAGGTAGCCCGTGTGAGCAGCAGGGGGCCCGAGGCCTGCCTCTGTGCTTCTAGCACCTGTGGCATGGTTCCATTCATGCCAGGTGAGTTGAGACAGCAGGATGCATGTTCTTTTCTCTCCTGGGGGAACACAAGTAGATTAGCAGCATCCCTGGCTGTCACAGTGAATGTGGACCCTTCTGATGAGTCATTTCAGGTACTTTGGGAAACTTAACGCTCCATGAACAATGCCATGCCCCCAAACTCAATCAGAAGTAGAAACTTCAACACAGAACGAAAAAGCCTCCTTTTCTTGAAGAGGCCATCAGCACAGTCTACAGCTGAAAAGCGAGCCAAGTGCTCCCCAACCTTCCCCACAAGGTCAGACGTTTCTCACACCCGCCGGGGATGCAGGAGCCAATCCTACCGAGGACATTACAGGCCATCTTCTGTCTAATGCCTGAGAGTTGGTGAAGATCACCCACCGCATGTCGATGAAGGTGACAAAGGTCTCATACCTGACGCTGGGCAGTCATCATCACACAGAAAACAATGGAACCTCAACATCTTTATGTTTTGAAAATCTGAAAAATCACTTACGTAGCACCCTTTATCAGCCACGAAACAGTCTGAGATATGGGTGAACCTCCGCACCTCCCTTCCCTTGGTTCTCAGCGAGATAAGTGTTGCGTGCACGCCATCGCTGGCGAGACAGGCCCCGAGGCGGCCCAAGGAGAGGCAGGCCAGCAACGCACTTCCCGTCTTTCCTTTGCCAAGAAGTCATCAAGCACACGGAGGGTTTTCTTTCATGAAACCCACTTTATCTTTGTTTTCCTTTTGAATGAGGCCCTGTTGGAGGATTAGGCACAGATTCGTGTGTTTTTATTGGAAGCCCCAGGTCAGCAGCATGGAGGGGAGCGTCCCCCAAATGAGCCAGGAGGCCCAAGTCCTCTCCGATTTAACAACGTGAAGACTTGAAAGTAAGTCACAGATGACTTTCAAAGGAAGCTGGGAGGCTTCGGGAAGCCTGGCAGCCAGGGTAAACCTCAAGTCAGTCCTGTGCATGATGGACAGGCTGTCTCGAGCTCCCCAATTCCCACTGCAAAAGTGTCTTCTCTCAGCAGCTGTCTTGTTTTAATCACGTTTTGTTTGTTTATAGTAATATTTACTAAGTGTTATTCCTAATAAGACATATTCACTGTAGAAAATTCAGAACATGCAGAAAAGCAGAGACATGAAAAACCACGCATGACCCTGCCATCCAGAGAAGGAAGGTAACACATCTCTCTGCAAAATTCCCCAGCAGTAGAGCAAGGGACAAACAACCCCACAGGAGGATGAGGGTTACATGAGTTTATCAAGAATTCAGTAGCGTGTAAGAGCAAAATAATGAGTTGCTATTGTGGCTGATACCTAGATGTATTTCCTTTCATTCTTCATATACGTGTGTCTACACACATCAATATTTCATAAGCTTTGAATCTTTCCTGTGGAGAAATTTAATTTTTCCTAAAATTCCTACCTATGTCCAAACTCAGTAGGGTTCTCACTAATCTTCTGGGGTTATGGCCCATCAACTATAATGGGAAGAAAGACAGGGAGTCAAACATTAAGCAGTGTTACCTAAACATATAAGGGAATAGTGTTTATTCTTACCACCTGGACATGAGCTTGCACATATTTTCCCACAGCACTACTGTGTTTTTCCCAAATCATACACATGCTCGCCTCGTCTCCTATCTTATCAATGGCACAGGCTTTACAAGAAGGCTGTCTGAGGTGAGGGTTCATTTTGCAATCACAGAAAAGAAAGCAATGCTCGGTGACCTGCCTGGAGATTAGACTGGCCACCTTGGCCTCATTACTGTGAAGAGCTCATCAGTCGGGCTCACCAAACCCAACTGTGTACATAAAAGTGTCCCACGTGGGGTCATTGCACTCGGGAGTCTTCTTTGATGCTGGTGCCAAAGGATGCTTTGTGGAAGGGACTGGCCCGGGAACCACGATTCCAGCCAGAGTCAGGAGTTGGCAGACGTAATCTGTGCCAGACATGAGCTGGGCCCTGGGGTTACGTGGTGGAAAGGACCCAATCTCTCTTCTCTAGAAGCATGCAGAGTTCTACATGCTTTTAGGAGAGAGAGGGCCCAGGAGCAGGAGCGGGGAGGCTGTGTGGAGATGCGGGGGGCCATGCCCAGGGAGCAGAGTGGTGCTGAGTCCTGAAGCAGCTGTTGGCGTGTGTTAGGCAGACAGCTGGGGAGAGAGGCACCCAGAAGCATCCAGTGTGGGCTCAGACCTCCACCTGCCCCGTTTAAATTTCAGCTCTGTTACTTGCTAGCTCTGTAACTGTGGGCAAGCTCCTTGACTGCTCTGGGCTTCTTTTGCATTTGTTTTAAATAAGATTTTTTAAAAAAAATCAGTTTTACTGAGGTACACGGCATAATTCACAAGTCAAGAAACTCACCCATTTAAAGTGCACAATTTTAAAGTGTAGGATATTAAAAAATAAAAAAATAAAATGTAGGATGCTTAAATCCTACCTTAAAATGGATGAGTGGTGCAATCGCATGTCAATTTTGGAACACTATCATCAACCTATATAAAGAGACCTCATCCTATCAAGAAGCCTCATACCCACGGGCCGCCATTCCCCATTTCTCTCTAATCCCCCAGCTCCTGACAACCATGAGTCTACTTTCTGCTTCTTCAGATCTGCCCTTTCTGGACATTTCCTGTAGATACAACATGCGATCTTTTGTGCCAGGCTTCTTGCACTCAGCAGGAGGTTTTCCAGATCCAGGGTGATTCTGTCACGTGTCAAAGGAGAGTGGTCACAGAATCCACCTCTCATGCAGATGTTTGGGTGGGGCCTGGAAGACAGCAGGCCTGTCAAGCATCTGGCACGGAGTGAGTTCTCAGTAACGTCAGGCCTCCTCGGGCTCATGCTTCGGTGCGGAGCCAAGCAGGGGAACAGGTGAAACATGTGTGCTGGGTGTAACGGGCCCGACATCGGTGCCCTTAGGTGACCGAGTGACCAGCCCTGGCTCACGCACACCGCTGTTCCAAGTTGAAAACAGCGCCCAGGGCCAAAGGCAGAGTATAACTGCTGAGGTGGAGGCCTCCGAGGTGAGGCAGGTGAGGCGGGCGAGCCCCGAATGAGGATAATGGAAACACCATCCTGCCAGGGCGCCAGGAGGAACGGATGTGGGAAGGCGCTTTGCAGCAGGGGACTCCTGCAGAAATGGCAAAAGCCACTGTTCTTCCCAGGCCTGTCGGAGAGGCAGACAGATGTGGCCCTTATTGAGGGCCCATCACCCACCAGGCACTTTACCTCCTGGAAAGCTCCGCAGCCCTGCGAGGCAGGCCGGAGTGATTCCAATCCCACAGAGGAAGAAACTGAGGCACAGGAGGGACCAAGAAATCCTGGGCAGTTCTTACCCCAGGGCTTCCCTAGAGGCGCTGGGATTCAAACTTGGGCCGGGCTGATGGAAACTGATACTCTTTCTACCATGCTCGGCTCTGCCACTACACAGGGAGTAACTGTATGTCCTGCACGGAGCTGCTCCCTCCCTCTCCTTACTTATTTTTTAATTTTTTAAAAAAGAATCATTTATTTATTTTAGAGAGAGAGAGCAGGGGGAAGGGGCAGAATCCTGAAGTAGACTCCCCGCTAGCCTGGAGCCCCACACAGGGCTCGATCCCAGGACTCTGAGATTATGACCTGACACGAAACAAAGAGTCGGTGCTTAACCAACTGAGCCACGCAGGCGTCACTTCCCTTACTTCTTTTAAATGTCCTTCTCTATCTCCTTCCCTGTCTGGAAAGCCATAGACTAATCCATCATCACCTTATCTGTCACAATCTCATGAAAATTCAATCACATCTCTCCTGAGCCTTCCTCTTCTCAAAATGAAGGGCCTTTTGATTAAACAACAACCATACCTGAGCGGGAGAATGGACAAAAATGACTGCTGATCGTCTCGGCGCTCACGCGAGGACCTTCCCCAGCTTTGTTTCAGCTAGCCGAAGTGAACCTAAGTGGGCAAAGCACCCAGCTCTCCTACTCTGGTAAAAAACATTCTCTTCCAGTTCTAGGAGTCATTCACCATTCACTTTCCTTGGCAAACCTATTCGAGCCCATTCCTTTTCTGGTTAAGCCCTGTGAAACATAACCGAACAGTGTAAAGAGCTCTTTTTAGCATACTCGACTCAGGGTATACATCCTTTCTGACAGTTTGTCCTGTTGATTAGAGAGAAAGAACATGAATAAAACCAAGAACAGTGAAAACGTGGCTCAACGGAACTTTTCTATACTGTTGTGAAAAAATGAAATGCATAGCCACGTCAGAAAACCACTGGGCATCCTCTTGCCATAGGTGCCCACCTGCAGCCCAGCCCCCCCTGCCCCCCACCCCCAGGTATTCACCCCAGGAGAGCGGTACCCAAAGGGGGCCACAGACCAGCAGCAGCACCAGCACCTGGAATCTTATTAGAAATACAAAATCTCTGGCCCTTCCCCAGACCTACTGAGTCAGCTGTTCTGAGAATGGGGTCCGGCAATCTGTGTTTTAACAAGCTTCCAGGGGATTCTCATGCACGCTCGGGTGTGAGAACGTCTGCACTAGTGAATGCTCACACGTATGCACCAGGGGACATCCACCTCCTAAAAATGTTCACAGTGCCACTGCTTGTAATGGCAAAAACCTGGGAAAAACCCTAGAGGCCCCAAGTCAGGAGACAGGAGAAGTAACCCGTGGAAGTGACCACACTTCCACACTTCTACCAAAGTAAATCGGGTTCTGTATAGTTATAGGTTTGGCACATTACAGATGAATCTTGGAAATAGTATACTGAGGTGACGGAGAAAGTCAACTCTATTCAGTTTGATGCTTGTTTTGTAATGCTCAAACTCAAAAATATGAAGCAATATACTGCTTAGGGTTACATACTTAGGTGACGAAAATACACATTTTGAAAACTCGGGGGAATGATAACCACAGGGTTCTGGGCAGCGGTCACCTCTGCGGAAAGGAGATGGGGGGACAGGTAGGGAGATGAGACAGTGCAGTTGACGCTCCTGTTCTTAGGACAGGTGGTGGGTTCATGGGTGTCCATCTTATCAGGAGGATCTGTAAGCTCTGAGAGAGTGGGGCGGTTAGACTCGAGCCAGAGGCAAAGGCGGTGGTAAGTAGGTGACACATTAGAAGTCTGATGGCACAACATCCTGACTTTGTGGCTTTAACATCCTGGCCTTAAGGCTTCCATTGTCCAGGGGCTGACAGACCAACAGCCACAGGCACAGAACCCGAGTTCTCCTCTTTAACCTCTGCCCCAGGGTAACCTAGAGCTTCCTTTTAACATATTTACACTGTGGTTTCAACAGCCTCTCCCCACCTGCCTCCCCAGGATGGTCATGACAGTTCAGGCAAAAACCTTGTAGGGCCCAAAACGCCCCCTCCCGCCCGGTAGGAGGAGTCCCCTTAGATGACTGGAACCACCTTAGTGAGAGAGCGCCCCAGCTGCCCCGTAACCTGTGCAAACAGAAAAAGAAAAGACACCCCTAAGCCCAGTGCACCTACCACCCCAGGGCAGCGTACGGTCCTTAATAAACCACTTTGTGTCTGCGACCTGCCTTCTGGCTGTCTTTACTGGAGTCTGGATCCTCCCGCAAATCTTTTGTGGGGGATCCAAGAACCAAGAACCAAGATCCTCCACTCACCCAACTGCAGACCCTCCCGCCGGTATCAGTTACACGGACACTACACATGTCCTTCCATCCCTGCCAAATATTAAGTTAAAAAGGGGCAGGGGAAGGGGGTGAATTCTGCCACGTACCACGCCATCTCCTGCTCGGTTAGGAGAAAGATGCCCAGGGAGGGCATTCTGCAAGAGAAAGCACGAGAAAAGGCTCCAGAGGGGAGCCAGGAGGCTATTTGAGCCTACTGCCCTCCGAGGAACCCCGTGGAGTGTGATGGAGGCTGACACACGCAGAGATTTCCTTTTCTCTCCTCCTCTTCAACCTCTGTCTCCACAAGGGTAGGCAATGTGCTTATTGGCTTCTTTGCTACCATGGCGCCTTGTCTGGGGTAGGTGTCCACGGGTCACTTGAAGGCCCATGACGTGCCGGGCAGTGACGGGGAAGTCAGTGACAAGGAATGAGCTGACAGGCAGTGTGGAGAGGAGTCAAGGGGGTGCAGCTGGTCTAGGAGACCCAGGCCCCCTGAAACAGCAGGAACTGGATACACAGAGGAGCTTTCAGTACTTAAAAACATTTTTTTTTTTTTTTTTACCACCAATTGAATCTTCCCTGGGACTGGAAATAAACTGCTGCTTGGAAAATCGCCAATCTTTCCCTGAATGAAAGAACCAGTTTCATTTGAAGGCAGAACCTAACCACCTCATAAAGTACTTAAATATTTGCACCATGAAACCCATAAAGAGGAGATGCACCATTCCTGTTCTCCCTCTGAGCAACTGGAGGGAGAACCCCTATTTTCACTTCCCTGTGTAGACCGACTTCAAACCATGGCAGGCTCTTCTAAATGAGGGGGCTACAGCTGGGTCCCTGCAGGCCCAGGGTCGGGCCAGGTTTGCCTTCCACTCGGGCAGCTAGCAAAGCTCCATCTGTTTTCTGCCATGTGTATTTTCCTTAGTTCCCAAAAGTGTCCTCAAATGGTCACAGAATGTACTTTGTTAAATGAAACATACTCTTGGAACATCAAATAGCTTTAATACACGGTGATGAGTGAGTTGTATGCGAAGCAGGGAAAGAGTGCACAAAAAATAAAGTATGAGGAGTGCTTCACTTTGAGACTAGCTGAGGCACAGACGCTCCCCGACCCCCCACACCACGGCTCTGGGGGCCGTGCCCCCGCCCACCCAGCCACATGTTTCCTTTTGTCCCTTCAGAGAATTGCAGAAAGATACTTCTTACTTGACAGAGCATACACGGTACTGCGGAAGAAACATTTGGGAGGTACATAGGATTTTTTTTTCCACTTAAAAAAATGAGCTTTTACTTTTAGATTAGTTCTGGATCCACAGAAATATTGTGGGATTTCAGAGTTCCCATAGACCCTGCACCTAATCTCCCCTATTCCTAACAGCTTCTGTGAGTATGGTATATTGGTTAGCACTAATGAACAAAAACCAGCACATTATTATTAAAGTCCATACTTTATTCAGATCTCCTTTGTTTTTATCTAATGTCCATTCACTGTTGCAGGACTCCAGCCAGGACACCAGCTCGCCCTTAGTCACCGTGCCTCCACAGGCACCACTGGGTCTGGAACACCTCCTCAGACTTTCCTTATTTCTGGTGACACTGAGAGGTTTAAGGAGTACTCATTAGGTATTGTGTAGAATGTTCTTCAAGTGAGATCTGTCTGATGCTTTCTCATGATTGGGAGGGGGTGGATAGTTCTAATAACCTATCTTGGGGGATGAAGACCACAGAGGGGAAGTGCTATTCGTATCATATTACATCAAAGCAACTCACTATCCATATGACTCATCACCGACTATGCTGGAACCTCGATCACCTACCTGGCTGAGGGACAGTTTGCTAGGTTCCTTCACCATAAAGTGGCCCCGACCCTCCCACCTACCTCTTCTGTCCGGCGCACTTGGGGTAAGTCACTGTGCACCCACATGTAAATGGGCGAGTTGTGTTCATTCATCTTTTTGAGGGCAGAGCATCTACATAAATTATTTGGAATTCATCTTGCCTTCCCCATTTATTTATTGAATCATTTCCTTAATTTGGACTTGTGGATATTTACTTTATATCTGGGTTACTACTCAAATATTAACTTTTACTTAATTTTATTGCTCAAATTGTTCCAGCTTTGGGCACTAGAAGTTCTTTCGGTTGGCTCCTGTGTTCATTTCACATACCTCCATCATTGTGAGGGTTTTCTTTTCTTTTCTTTTCTTTTCTTGAGCATTTCCTTACATGGTGCCTATGATTTTACCATAAGCTTTCATCCTAAAATTAAGCAGGTTTGGGAGCTGACAGTGGGAGAGAATAGGACTTTGTCTGAAATCTGAGCTATTATTATGACATTTTCTTTCTTTTTTTAAAGATTTTATTTATTTAATTTATTTATTTATTTGAGAGAGAGCAAGAGTGAGAGAGCACAAGCAGGGTTGGGGGAGCGGCGGGCAGAGGGAGAAGCAGGCTCCTCGCTGAGCAGGGAACCCGACTCGGGGCTAGATCCCAGGACCCTGGGATCATGACCTGAGCCAAAGGCAGACGCTTAACCTGCTGAGCCACCCAGGCATCCCATGACATTTTCTTTATAAAAAGCCAACCCTTTCTAAATGATCTGTCCTTTCTATATTGTAGCTACAAAAATTCCCCTTTTCCTTCAATTGACAGCAAGAGGCTGTTCCTTCTCCTTTTAGTTGAAATGTCCACTAAAAAGTGCAGAATCTGGGCCTCACACATCACCTACCACTCAGGGCCCTGGAATAAAAAAACTTCTTGCGCCCAAGACTTGGTTCCTCACAACTTGATTTGTTTCTCCCCTTATCAATGCAAACAGGAGGTGCTGAACTGCATGGCAACGGGGAGAAATGTGTTATGTTATTTTTCAGAGTTCAGCTGTATTCATTTTTCTGTTGCTTCTGGAACAAGTTGCCACAAATTTAGTGGTTTAAAGCAACATAAATTCATCAGCTCATAGTTGTAGGGGTCAGAAGTCTAAAGTGTCTCACGGAGCTAAAAGCAAGGTGTCTGCAGGGCCACGTTCCTTTCTGAAGCTGCAAGGGGAGACAGGTTTCCTTGCTCACTTGGGTTACTGACCGAATTCCATTCCTCGTGGCTGTAGAAGTAAGGGCCCCGTGTCCTTGCTGGTTCAAAGCTGAAGGCTCTTTCTAGCTGCCCAGTGTCCCAGCTCACTGTGGCTTCCTGTGCTCCTGGGCTGGTGTCCCCCTTTTCCATCTTCAAAGGCTGCTATGGTGGATGGAGTCCCTCTCGTGCTTTGAATCGCTCCTGCTCTTATGTCATATTTCTCTGACTTTTGCTAGGAGAGATTCTCGGCTTTTAAGAGCTCCTAGGATGAAAATGAGCCAATGTGGATAATCCAGAATAATGTCCCTATTCAAGGTTCTGGGGACTAAGGCGGGACATCTTCGGGGGGCACTCTTCGGTTTATCCCATCAGCGCAGTGTCTGGTGTATCAGTGGCCTTCACCTAGTGACTGTGCACTTTAATTAATGGAAGAGCTAAAGAATGCTGCTACCCGAGTGCGCATGAACTAGAGGCGGGAGACCAAGCTGTTGTTCTGCTGTGTTGCTGATTGGAAGGTATTCTATGTAAAATGCTAAGCGCTTGCTGGGCAGACAGGCTGATGGTTTAGAATAATGAAAGCAACTCAGGTCTTTCTTTAGTATTTCAGTTAAACAGGGTTCTCAGTTCTGGGTGCACATTTGAATCACTGAGGACTTTTTTTTTAAGATCTTATTTTTATTATTTATTTGAGAGAGAGAGTACACACACAAGCAAGAGAGCACAAGCAGGGGGAGCAACAGAGGGAGAGGGAGAAGCAGACTCCCCACTGAGCAGGGAACCTGTTAGTGCCTTAGTGGGCCCTAAGCAGGGCTCAGTCCCAGGACCCTGAGATCATGACCGGGGCTGAAGGCAGTCCCTCACTGACTGAGCCACCCAGGTGCCCCCACTGAGAGACTTTAAAAAAAAAACCTTTGCCAGGACCCTCCAAAGACGAGTCAAGTGAGACTCTGGGGGCATTGCTATTTGTTAAAAAAGAAAACGACCCAAAACTTCCCAGGTGATTCTAAGTGCAGCTGGGGATGAGCGCAAGCCACGGGCTTAGAATTAGCCATATTTTGTAACTGAAGACTTACAATCTTTCAGATTCTATTACCTTTTGTTATGGGCTGAATTGTGTCCCCCAAATCCATATGTTGAGGTCCTAACCCCCAATACCTCAGAAAGTGACTGTATTTTGAAATAGGGTCTTTAGTAAGGTAATTATGTTAAAATGAGTTCCTATGCCTGGGCCCTAATCCAATATGAGTGATGTCCCCGTAAGAAGACATTAGGACACATATATGCACAGAGGAAAGACCATGTAAGAACACAGTCATCTATAAGCCATGAACAGAGGTCTCAGAAGAAACCAATCCTGCCGACACCTTGATCTTGGACCTCAAGTCTCTAGATCTAGGAGAAAACAAATTTGTTGTTTAAGCCACCCAGTGTGTGGTGCTTTGCAGGGGCAGCTCTAGAAAACGAATACAACTTTTAAACATCCGGTGCCTCTGGTCTTTCTTATTAAGTGTAGGCTCCTGGGGGGCGGGGCTTGCCTTTCCTCCTGTGTTTCTCCTAATGTTTGTCTTGCAGTATTGAATATAGCAGGACTTCAGTAAATACAATCAAAGCAGCCACACCCTGTGTTTGTCCCAGCTCTGCTACTGTGTGATTGTTGGCTAAGGTGCTAAGCTTCACACTCTTCACGGGTAAAATGCCATTACCTCATGTGACTGCAGAGATAACGTGTGATGGAAAAACCTGTATGATGGGAAATCTACCAAGATCTTTCCATGGGTCCGTGTGATTTTCATTTCAATGAGAGGGCTTATTGGGTATGTATTCAAAGAATGAACAGAGTGCCATAGAGCAAGTTCATGCAAACTGTTTCTTCTATCAGCCCAGCTGCCCTTTTTTAAAAAAGATGCGTGTATTTATTTCAAAGGCGGGGGTGGGGCTTGGGGGGGGGGGAGAGCCAGCACATGCGTGCATGGGGGGAGGGGCAGAGGGAGAGAATCTTCAGACTCCCCGCTGAGCACCCAGGCTGATTCAGGGCTCAATTTCATGACCCTGAGATCATGACCTGAGCTGAAACCAAGAGTCTAATGACTGAGCCACCAAGGCGCCCCCCAGCAGTCATTTTTTTCACTTGAGAATTTTACTTTGTTTTTAACTTTTTTAAAGTTTATTTTATTATGTTATGTTAGTCACCAACAGCCATTTTTAAAATTAGTTCTGACATTGATCTCCTCTAAGTTACAGCTTCCCCTTTTTTTCATGTTTACTGAATGCTTGGGCCAGTTTGTGAATATCACATTCCAAATACGACCCAACAATTTCATACACGATCCCTAAAATATAAATGGCTACAGACCTTTTGGAAAACAATGTCAAATTACGGGTAAAAAGCTATTAAAATATTCATATCCCATTATCCAGAAATTTCACTTCTATTACTCAATTTGAGGGAAAGATGCTAACTAGAGAAATAAGTTTATTCATAAGCACATTCATAGCATTATCTATAATAGTGAGAAATCAGCAACAATCTAAATGCCCAGGAAGAGAGAATAAATAAAATATAGTACGTGCTCAACATAGACTATTATGAAACTCAAAAGTGCAAAAAAACACTTATATTTTAGTGCTTGCTTAAGAAAAAGATGCAGAATACATATGTTAAAAATGCATAGAGATAAGGCTGAAAGAAAATCCAACAAGGTGCTAGTAAAGTGGATGCCTTAGCTGGTGGGACTGTGTGTGATTTCCCTCTTTCCTTCTACCTCTCTGGAGTTTCCTTTTTTTTTTCTACAATGTATATGTAGAAAAAACTCCATTTATCATGGGAAAAAAAACAAATAGAGTTAACATAAAACAACCAACAACAAAAACAGAAACAGGACCCAGGAGATCCAAGTTGCTTGGGGATTCAGCTATCCCATTACAGGGCATACAAATCGTCGCATGCCATTTAGCTGATGACGGGGCTCTGGCACGATGACATCCCTCCCAGAATGTTTTCCTGGTGTGGGTGTAAAACACATCCTAAGGAAGTCACAGTGCTTACAGGGAGGCAAAGGGCAGAAGCTGCCAAGTGCTGTTTCAGCAGCTTCTCATCTATCATTTTAACAAAACATTCTCCTTAATTAATTTAACAGAAACCTGTCGATGAAAGTCAATATTTACACAAACCTGCGACTCTGATAAGGCACGTATGTTATTCTTACCCTTTGCAGCATGCTCTGCAGAGTGGTCCCTACCTCTGCAGTGAGTGACACAGCCACCGTGCTGGTCCGTGAGCCAGAAGTCTGGGTGTTGACTCGTTGCCTCTCTCACCCTCGGCGCCATGCTGGTCCTTCAAGTCCTGCTGATGAAGGACTCTGAGTCTCTCTCTCCCTCGGTCCACTTGTCTCTTGGCTAATGCCATTGCCATCTCTCCCTCAACAAGTGCAATCACCTCCAAGCCGGAAACTGGTTTTCCTGCTAAATTCATCCTTCTCTCCTTCTACAGTAACAGTACCTCCTAAAAGAGCTGGCGCACGGCATTTAGAAAAAAAAATGACATGTCCCTGTCTGCTTGCAATCAGGCAAGGCTGTGTGGCTATAAGAAGCGATTGGCAACCTCTGCATTATGTGTGTCCCCGTCTTCCCCTGCCCCCTTCCCAACAGCAGGAATGAGGACATGGTAGTCATGGTGTCAAATTCTTTACTTACTAAGAGGACATCACTGAGCTGCCAGGTGATAGGCTGGTGTACGAGGTCCTGTCAACGGCAGTAACAAAACATCGCAAACTTAGCAGCTTAAAACAACAGATTTGTTGCCTTAGAGTTCTGGAGGTCAGAAGACTGAAAACAGTTTCACTGAGCTAAAGTCTAAGTTTGGGCAGAGCTTGTCCCTTCTGGAGGATCTGAGGGGAGAAAGCTTTCCCTTGTCTTTTTCACCTTCTAGAGCTATGTTCCTTGCATCCCTCAGCTCACAGCCCCTGCCCAGTGTGGCATCTTCGAAACCTTCTGTTTCGTGGTCACATCTCCTGCTCACAGGACTCCTCCGGTGTTCTTCTTACATGGACTCTTGTGATTACAACAGGCCCGCTCAGACAATCCAGGTTATCTCCCCATTTCCAGATCCTTAACGTGATCACATCTGTCTAGTCCCTATTCCAATAAAAGGTAATTGTCACAGGTTCCAGGGGTTAGGACGTGGAGCTATGCTGGTGGGGGGGGAGACATGCCTACCACAGACGTTAAATATAATCTCTGATGAAAAGGCACATGTGATTTTTGACATATGACTCAGAAGGCATTCAAAGAATCGAGTGGCAACGCTTTAACAAAATTGTCTTCCATTCTCATTTGCCTATTCATATAAAATAAGGCTTCTTGGATGCTTATGTTCAAATGAAAAACAGGAATAGAATTTATTCTAAACCCATCTCTTTCTAGCTTTAAGTAACATTCATTCATTGATACATCAATTGGAAAAAATTGTAAAGCCCCATTCATCTCATTTAGAAATATATTTCCAATAAAATCTCACTTTTTATGTCTAAGAGTTATTTGTCTAAGCAAGTTACATGTTCATGTGGTCTTGGTCAATTGTGTACTGCTCATATTTGGAGAATAAATCAGAAAGAAATTTAAAAATATTTTTAAGCCTGATGATCACTGGTAATGAGAAAAATTAAATTTCAGTTTATGTATGTACTTTTGTTGTAGGAGAAGGATGATCAAGAAAGACTTAGCTATAAAATGCATTTACTAATATAAATTCCTGTGGGGAAGAGGAATGGATACACAGGTTCCAAGAGAAAATGAAACACTATAAAATTTCTGACAGCTAAAGAAAATCTTATTCGTGTATTTTTAAAATAAGTGGTGGTTGGTGGATATCAAATTGCTATGGTATTCAGAGTCCATTGGGTACATTTACAAGAAAGACATGATAGTTTTGGTTTTAAATATCAATATTTATAATGTATCAAAAATCCATTTTTACTATTTATATTTATGAAGAAGTTTTAGACGCCAACTTACAAATGTGTTAGTTTTCCAAAATTCTTTTGGAAAGTATATGAACAAAAAGTTTGAAGACAACTGCTTGTGGGTGTCAGCTTGGCAGGAGAGCAGCATCCACTCCAGCTGGGGTAGGGCGTTTTGCTTGAACCACAATGTCGAGGAGTCTCCTTGCACCCTTAAACAGGAGAGCGCCTCAATGGCTATGGCAGCTTGATCAACATAACAAGGAAAAATAGCTGGACTCCTCTACTCATCAGCTCACTCATTCCCTTCCCTACACTGCTCAGCCAGAGATATTTGCAGTTGATCAGCCTCAAGAGCTTACACTCTGGTTGCCAACACTGTGCCTGGATCTAAGAAGAGACCTCTTAATGCTTCCAAATATTAAATCCTGACCATAAGCTGTCACAGAGCTAAATACAGATTTGCCAGCTTCACCATCAGAAAAACAAAGCAAGACTCCAGTGATGCACATTCACAGCCTGTTATGAGACTACTTTTACGAGTGGAATCTATAGAAGGTGATTCTTTTGGGTAAACAGAAATGAGATAAAACTCGAAGTGAATTCTTGGAGGGATTGGTTATCTTCACTGGAATGGTGCAAGCAAGCATGCACACAACACAACAGCACGCGTCCACATGAGAATGAACAGAAGAGAAACCAAGAATCAGAGCGTACCTAGCCATGGATGCCCTGAGAGCACAGTGGGAACATGATGCATACTTGGTTGACTGGAATATCATATATCAAAAAGTAATAAAAGAAAATGGATGGCCAGTAAGAATCCAAAGGAATAAAGAAAAAGGGTGAGAAATTTCTAAGCAAAGGTCAACTTCCTGAATCAAAGCAGACTCCATCGTGGTTTGGGCAGGAGTGGGAAGGACAATGGGGCTCTAAGCCATCCCATTTAGGCCTGTTTGGGCTCTGTCATTTGCAACCTCTGTGACCTTGGACCAGAAACCTAATTTCCTTGTGCCTCAGTTTCTTCAAATGTAAAATAGGAATTCTACCTCATGAGGCTGTTGTGAGGGTTGGAAGAGCACCTCAGACAATGCTAATGATTAATGAGTTATTATTCTTAAAAATGAACACTTCTTCGACACTGAATTCTCATCACTGACTAGGCCTTGGGACAGAGCTGCCAGCCCAGATGGGTGTGTTCTAAACGGCTTTCCTGGGGAAGCCTCAGATACCTCAGCCTGGAAGCACAGCCAGGGGTGGGGCACCTCTGCAGAGGGACCCAGAGAACACTCATTAAGGGGCAGTGTCTAGGGGTGACTGGGGGTGACCAAACCCACCTGGCCAGGTAAGGAGTGCACTGGGGGCAGGCAATTCAGGTGCCCTGCAAGGAATCTTTTTTTTTTTTAATACACTTTTTTTTCCTAAGAGAGGGAAAGAGTGCACGTGTGCAAGGGGAGGGGGCTGGGGAGCAAGGGGCAGAGGGAGAGAACAAATCTTAAACAGGCTCCACGCTCAGCATGGAGTCCTACATGGGGCTCAATCTCACAACCCTGAGATCATGACTTGAACCAAAATCAAGAGTTGGATGCTTAACACACTGAGCCACCCAGATGCCCCAGCCCAGCAAGGTATCTTAATCAAAGATGGAAATCTAGCATCGAGCTGGCTAAATGAGTTTGTTGGGGGATTATTTTGCTGCTTCTCTGACACCAGTTATGAGACCATTGCTACTACTGAATTTACGAAAACTTAGGAGAACAGAAGACCCCAGTGGGGCATCACCACATTTCTCAGGACTCAGTCACTTGCAAGAAACGGACTTCCAGGGTGCCTGGGTGGCTCAGTGGGTTAAGTGTCTGACTCTTGATTTCAGCTCAGGTCATGATTTCAGGGTCATGAGATCAAGCCCCGTGTCAGGCTCTGCACTCAGCAGGGAGTCTGCTTGAGATTCTCTCCCTCTGCCCTTCCCCCCCAGTCGCTCTCTCTCTCTCTCAAAATAAATAAAATCTTAAAAAAAAAAGAAATGGACTCCCAATTCAAGGCAGTTTAAGCTGGAAAGGGGAGAATGCCTTATATGAGCAGACCACGAGAAAGTAGTCCTTCTTTGGGGCAGCCGGATCCAGCCCGTGAACTGGTATAAAGACTATTTTCATTTTTCCCCTGTCTTTTTTGCATGTTAGTTTGTTGGGAAATAATGCTAGTGTTTCTGCAATATCTTCTGAGCTTTGTCCAAAGATGTTTCCAAAACTGCTCCGAGGCAGGGAGCAGACTTGCTTACATTCTAGGATTTGGCAGTGCCATCTTAGATATGATACCAAAACCATAAACAAAAAAGAAAGAATAAACTGAATTTCCTCAGAATTTAAAATTTTGGTGCATCAAAGGACATCTTTGTCAAGAAAGGGGAAGGACAGCCTGTAAAGTGGGAGAAAGTATTTGCAAATCATATATCTGATAAGAGTCTAGTGATCTAATGATTTTGTATGTGTAACATATAAGGAATTCTGACAACTCAACAACTAAAAGACAAACAACCCAATTAAAAAATTGGCAATGGAACTGAATAGACATTTCTACAAAGAAGATATACAAGTGACCAATAAATACATGAAAATATGTTCTACATCGTTAGTTAATAGGAAAATACAAATTAAAGCCACAATGAGATACCAGTTTACACCCACTAGGATGGCTATAATAATAAAAAAAAGGAAAACAAGTATTGGTGAGGATGTAGATAAATCAGAACCCTTGTACATTTCTGGTGGGCTATAAAATGTTGCAGCTGCTGTAGAAAACAGTATGGTGGTTCTTCTGAAAGTTAAATACAGAATTACCGCATGACTCGGCAATTCTACTTCTAGGTAGAATATATATATATATATACACACACACCCCCAGAATTGAGAACAAATAAACAAATATTTGTAGGTCAATGTTCACTGCAGCACTATTATAATAGCCCTAAAAGTAGAAACAACCCAAATGCCCATGGAACATCAAGTACTGATCCATGCTACAATGTGCACGAACCTTGAAAACATTGTTACCTGAAAGAAGCCAGACCCAAAAGGTCGCATATTGTATGATTGCATTTCTATGAAACATTCTGGATAGATAAACTCACAGAGACAGAAGGCAGATTGGTAGTAGCCAGGGGCTAAGAGGAGGGAGAGATGGGGGGAGGTGATGACTCTTAATGGGTATGGTTTCCTTTCAGGGTGATGGGAAGGTTTCAAGAACGACATAGTGGTGGTGGTCGCACAACACTGTGAATGTACTAGAAATGCCGCTGGATCGCTGGATCATACGCTTTAAAATCCTTCATTTTGTTTTGTAAATTTCATCTCAGTTAAAAAGAAAATAAAATTAATGTCCCCACTGTGGGAGAAAAGTTGAGCTCCTTGGCTTGTAGGAACCCATGTGCACACAGAGCTCATGCTTCCTATGAGCTGAAAGAAGCCGTCTAAATCCACCTGGGTTTGTTGTGTTCTCTCTGGCAGAATCTAAAGAAGTGCGGTAAGCTGACCCAGCAGAGTCCTGCTGCTTACAACCTGCTTGCTGCTTGAAAGGCCTCAGTATCCCCTGATGAACACAGACCAACAGGGCATGTGAAACTTCCTTCCCACGGGCTCAGTGCGCCATAACAACAAAATGTGCGATCGCAAATTCCGGTCACACCTAATGCTTGTTTTCACTCACATCATGCCCAGAAAATCTGTGGGCAAAGAAAGTGCCAAATACTTTGTGAGTTAGGGACACCTATTCCAAAAAAAAAAAAAGATTTAAAAGCAGGCTTCCCCAAAACATCAGGAGGCTACAGCGTGGAAGGAGAACAAGGGCTTAAGTGTCTTATATTTTGATCTGAACTATGGTTACATGGATATAATACATGTGAAGAGTGCAAACAATAAATGTAAAAATTCATCAAGCCATATACCTAAGATTTGTACATTTGACTGCGTATATGTCATATCTCGTGTAAAAACTGGGGGAGGTCAGCGAAGGAACAATATACTTGGAATCCTTCCATTTAAACAAATAGAAATCCTTCCATTTAAACAAATAGAAATCCTTCCAGAGCAGACTAAACATCGCATCAGAGCAAGATTCTGCTTTTTAGAATGATTTGCACAACAATAGTGCATTATAGCTCTGGTTCCTAATCCTGGCTGGTTGGAAACTCACCTGAAGAGTGTTCTATAAATACCAAGGTCTGGGTGCCACACATGGAGAATCTGATTTGGTTGGCCTGGGGTGAGAAGATCATTTTATGATCCCTGGGTGGTTCTATCAGGAGTGGACAAACTATGATCTGCGAGCAAAGTCAGCCTGTTGCCTGTTTTTGTAAATAAAGTGTTGCTAGAACACTGGCTGTTTTTACACAATGGCAAAGTTGAGCAGGTGTACCAGAGACCATTAGGAATGCAAGCTTAAAATATTTACTAGCTGACCCTTTATAGAAAAAGTCTGCCAATCCCCAAATCAGACCTGGACCACACATTTGAGTCACCTGGGGAGTTTATAAATCACTCAAATGCTCAGTACCACCTAGAACCTTCTGATGCCAACTCTCTAGGGAAGGGGCTTGGGCATGATTTCTTTGTAAATTCCAGGAGATTTTCATGAGGAACCCTGATTTCTGAACCATTGTCCTCGATGCTTTGGGATAATGGAGTTCCTAATGGAGCTCAAGAACCAGCAACAGTGGGAGGGCTCCCCCCAAAATCATGTGAGGAACTTAATAAAACTCAGATTCCCAGCCATCCCCCTTCAGAGACTGAGTCAGTAGGTCTGGGGGAGGGTCCAACAACTGCTGTTATAAAAAAATAACAACCTCCCCCCGCCAACTCCTGTGTCTGGGAACATTAACGTTTGGGGGCTGAAACGAGACCAGGTCCTAGCCCCGGTACTTCGAAGGCACAATTCTGGCTGGCCACCGGAGTGTGCTGTGGGTTGGTGGGAGCCAAGTGTCTTTGCTCTGGCTTTGGCTTTAAGTGCAATCAAGAGAGTAGGTTCTGCCCAGGCCACACTTGGAGGGCACCCGAATGTCTCCGCTCCACATTGCAAGGGAAGTGATCAGAGGAGGACCGGCAACTGCATGCAGAGATAAGGGCCACTTAGCAGAAAAGGAAACCGGCACTTTGGGGCTGCTAATGATGAGGCCGGTGATCACCTAGCAATGAACTCCCTCAGGATGGTGGTGGCCGTCTGCTTCCAGAAAAGAAACCAGCAAACTCACTCATGCTGGAGGATGACTCACAAGAATATCCCAAGAATCAGGGGCACACACCTCCTGGTGGTGGAGACACAAAGAAATCTGCCAAAAAACCCCGCCCGCAGCGTGCCGATTAATGTACAGGAAAGAAGAGTGAGTGAAATACACAAATGCAGGTTTCTGTGTTGGAACCCGTGGGAAGAGCTGCTGTAATTAAGGCAGGCATTAGCCGGGCTTTGCAAGGACCAACAGGATTTATAGTTAGGTGACACCAGTGGTTCTCAGACTTGGCTGCACTTAGAATCACCTGGGCAGTTTTTTTTTCTTTTTAAATCCTGAAGTCCAGGCCATCCCCCAAACCACTTAAGGCAGAATCTCTGGGTGTGGCAACCAGGTGCCACCGAGTTGTTAAAGCGCCTCACATGATTTCAACATGCCCTGGTCCACACATTGGGAGGTCCCAGGGAGCCAGTTCAAGGGATGAGCAATATTAGAAAGCTGTCGGAAACTCAGGGAAAGAATTGTGGGGAGAAGCCAGTGGCTGAAGGTGCCCAGGCTACAAAGGGGTGCAGAGGGGTGAGCATGGATGAGAAATATGAGGTTAGGCAGGCACAACCCAGGGGATCCACTGGGAAGTGAGCTGTGATGCTCATGAGAAAGCTGCAGCGGGAACTCTGGTTTGCTTTTTCCATTGGTCTGGGGGATTCTGACCCCATCATATCTTGGGGAATAATATCAGACTTACAGAAAACTTGTGAAGATAATGCAGAAAGTTCTTGTGTACCCCTCACCCAGTTTCCCCTAATGTGAACACCTTACATTACCATAATATGTTTGTCAAAATGAGAAAAAAAACTAATATTGGTACATAACTATTCATTGAAATACAGACTTCATTTGGATTTCACCAATTTTTCCACCAATGTCCTTTCTCTGTTCCAGGATCCCATCTAAGGGCGTTTGGTTATATGGCTCATTTGGACCCCACCACTTTTGAAGACTTTAAATGCTTTGCCTTTAAACTCATTTTTCATTCTGCCTTTATGAATGTATAGATTTTGACCTGAATTTTACCAAGACTGCAGAAATTTCCTTGAGAAAAGAATTTTCCTCAGTGAATTCTGTTATAAGCCACTTTAATTCCTCAACAATTGTTCCATTCTGTGCAGTTAAACTATTACCATGTTTCACCCCTTTAAAAATTTTCAAAATTCCAAAATTTTTTTCAAAACAGAATTTTTTTTCTCATCTAAAAATATTACCAAGAATACATGGTTCATCAATCACTTCTTGTCTTTGAGTGCTATCATGGCTTCCAATGTTCTGAGTTTTCCTTGATGACCACATTTCTACCAAGATCATTTTCTGGATCAAATTACAGATGTCCAGATTTTGCCAACATTATAGGTTGATTTTTAAAAAATCCATTTTAGAGATACCACCTCACACCAGTCAGAATGGCTAAAATTAACAAGTCAGGAAGCGACAGATGTTGGCGGGGATGCGGAGAAAGGGGAACCCTCCTACACTGTTGGTGGGAATGCAAGCTGGTGCAGCCGCTCTGGAAAACAGTATGGAGGCTCCTCAAAAAGTTGAAAATAGAGCTACCCTGCAACCCAGCAATTGCACTATTAGGTATTTACCCCAAAGATACAAATGTAGTGATCTGAAGGCACACCTGCTCCCCAATGTTTCTAGCGGCAATGTCCACAATAGCCAAATTATGGAAAGAGCCAAGATGTCCCTCAACAGTTGAATGGATAAAGAAGATGGGGGTATATATACAATGGAATATTATGCAGCCATCAAAAAATGAAATCTTGCCATTTGCAATGACGTGGATGGAACTAGAGGGTATTATGCTAAGCGAAATAAGTCAATCAGAGAAAGGCAAGTATCATATGATCTCGCTGATATGAGGAATTCTTAATCTCAGGAAACAAACTGAGGGTTGCTGGAGTGGTGGGGGGTGGGAGGGATGGGGAGGCTGGGTGATAGACATTGGGGAGGGTATGTGCTATGGTGAGTGCTGTGAATTGTGCAAGACTGATGAATCACAGACCTGAAACAAATAATACATTATATGTTAAACAAATAATACATTATATGTTAAACAAATAATACATTATATGTTTAAAAAAAAGATAGTAGAAAGGGAAAAATGAAGAGGGGGAAATCAGAGGGGGAAACAAACCATGAGAGACTATGGATTCTGAGAAACAAACTGAGGGTTCTAGAGGGGAGGGGGGTGGCGGGATGGGTTAGACCCGTGATGGGTATTAAGGAGGGCACGTTCTGCATGGAGCACTGGGTGTTATAAGCAAACAATGAATCATGGAACACTACATCAAGAACTAATGATGTAATGTATGGTGACTAACATAATAAAATAAAATTAATAAAAACAAATCCATTTTACATGTGCATGTTTCCTTCTGTTGGTGGTATTTTGTGTGGGTTTTTCTTTCACATCTCCATTTTCCCCAGTTCAACTGTGGCACTTTTCAACCTTACCAACAAGTTTACGTTCTTCAGTTTCTCATGTGTGATGAATTTTATCATGTGCTGTGTGAATACTCTTGCCAGTTTCATTTTGCATTGGCTTTTTCTACCAATAATATTTACTGATAACTTGGATAAAAGACAGATAATTCGTATTTTTTTTTGTTGTTGTTAGGTAAGCCATGGAAGAATTGAGGGGTGCTTCTCCAACATTCCAGGAGCTCCCTACTGTCCAGCAGGGATCTATTGTACTGCTCATCCAGTTCTTCTGAATGCTGGAGCTCACTTGACCTGCCATGGACTGGAAGAGCAAAGACAAATGGCAGGTCAAAGAGGTCCAATGACCTGCTTCGTAACAATTGTTTTTCTTTTGATGCCTGTACATCAATAGCCCCACTTTGCCTCTGGAATACAGTGTAAATGGCACCCTTGGAGTTGTGCAGGATGGCAGCCTGCTGTATGCCCAGCTGGGGAAGATGAGCAAAAGAGAAGACACAAGAACAGTGCAGACCAAGTAGAGCAGGATGTTGGGGCTGAATACTGAGCAGAGACAAAGCACCAGAAATAGGGCCGAGGCAGAGGCTTCATCAATGGGGAGTCCTAGTTCTTGAAATCAGGGTCCAAAGTCAGGCTGGGGCCAGCCCCCCGGCTGATTTACCGCACTACCGGTGTAGGCTCCTGAAACACCCCCCAGAGCAGAGTCTGTTTCAGAGTGTGGAGGATGGCCTTGTGCCTCATCTGTGAAGTTTGCACAGACAAGTGTGCAGCCAGGAAATTACTAGAGAAAGTGATTCATCTGAGGAGATCAGAAGCCTATTTTGGTAAAAATGTTCTCTGAAGGTTTAACTGCAATGCTCTTGTGGTAGCCAACTACCTGCACAGAGGGAAGGTGGCTTTATTGCTGTGGCCGAGCCACCCGGGGCCATGATACCGTGGTGAAAAAGAAGGGGCAGCAGCCTCTGGGACCTTGGCCGCAGCAGTAAAACTGAACTATTGGGACTTCATCAGGATAAAAAGCTTTTGCACAGCAAAAATAAATCATCAACAAAACTAAAAGGCAACCCACGGAATGGGAGAAGATATTCACAAATGACATATCAGATAAAGGGCTGGTATCCAAAATCTATAAAGAACTTATCAAACTCAAAACCCCCAAAACAAAAAAATCCAGTCAAGAAATGGGCAGAAGACATGAACAGACATTTCTGCAAAGAAGACATCCAAATGGCCAACAGACACATGAAAAAATGCTCAATATCACTTGGCATCAGGGAAATGCAGATCAAAAGCACAATGAGATACCACCTCACACCAGTCAGAATGGCTAAAATTAGCAAGTCAGGAAACGACAGATGTTGGCAAGGATGCAGAGAAAGGGGAACCTTCCTACAGTGTTGGTGGGAATGCAAGCTGGTGCAGTCATTCTGGAAAATAGTATGGAGGTTCATCAAAAAGTTGAAAATAGAGCTATTCTACAACCCCGCAATTGCACTACTAGATATTTATTCAAAGGATAAAAAATAGTGATTTGAAGGCGCACATGCACCCCACTGTTTATAGCAGTAATGTCCACAATAGCCAAAATATGGAAAGAGCCCAGATAGCCATTGACAGATGAATGAATGAAGAAAATGTGGTGTATATATATATATAGAATGGAGTATTACTCAGCCATCAAAAAGAACGAAATCTTACCATTTGCAATGGCATGGATAGAAGAGGGTATTATGCTAACCAAAATAAGTCAGTCAGAGAAAGACAAATACCATATGATTTCACCCATACGTGGAATTTAAGAAACGAAACAGATGAACATAGGGGAAGGGAAAGAAAAATAAGATGAAATCAGAGAGGGAGGCAAACCCTAAGAGACTCTTAACCATAGGAAACAAACGGAGGGTTGCTGGAGGGGAGGTGGGGAGGGGGATGGGGTGACTGGGTGATGGGCATTAAGGAGGGCACATGGTGTAACGAGCACTGGGTGTTATATGCAACTGATGAATCACTAAATTCTACCCCTGAAACAAATAACACACTGTTTAACTTAAATTGAATTTAAATAAAAAATTAAAAAATAAAGAAATAAGGGGGACATTCTGCATCCAGAGAGAGAAAGACTCAGCCCTTCTCCAGATGCCCCTTTCCAAGCCGTACAGGTCAACATCTCTCTGCTTAGTCTCAGGACAACGAAAGGAAACATTCCACTGTGTCTTCCGTGCTGCTCTCCCACTGACTGGCAGACCGGGATATGTGAAACCAACAGAAAAAGGGCACAGCTGGGAAATAAAGGATAATTGGGCTTGAGCAGTAAATAATAATTCCCCTCATGCTTTCCCTGGGCTAATCGACATCTACTAAAGCCACTGAAGGCGAGGTCTTATCTGTATGAGAGATGTAACATTCAGACAAAAGTGAGTAAATGCACAAGTGGCTTGAGCATCTATTCAGCAACCACCCATTCAAGAAATCGAAATTTTCCAAAACCTCAGATGAACGGTCAGCTTTCCAACCTCTATCTGATGTCCCAGGACAGTTTTATGACTTGCACAGCACCTGAGATTTGGAGGGAGAAACATGGCTTTGTTTCATAAAGATTCACAAGATCCAGAGACTAGATATCTAGATACGTACTCTGGAGTTTTCAGCTTTGGTGGTTTTAAGGCAATACTCAGGGAATTAATATTAAGATGGAGATGCGGGGAGTTCCTGATTCAAGACATCTGGGGTAAGGCTCAGGGATATACATTTTTTGACAAGTGCCCCAGAAGATTTAATAGCAGGTGGTTCCCAAAGACATCACACTTCGGAGGGAGATACATGGTATCTACAGAAGCTTAGCTTAGCACAAGCAAGTGCCACATGAGTTCTTTAGGTCCTTGATACTCAAAATGTGGTCCTGGATCAGCAGTCACAGTGGCCCCCCGGACACTTGCTGGGAATGCAGAATCCTGGGCCCAAACCAGAGCACCTGAATCAAATGCATTTAACTAAGATCTTCCAGGTCATTCGTGTGCACACGAAGGTTTTAGCAGTACATCTCTGGGTTCATCAAAGACAGAATTCTCAATAGGAGCAGCACTGCCCCTACAGGCCATTTAGGAAACAGGTGTGTGGCAAGTGGTTTGGCTATCATCATGATTTGGCATTCTCTGGGCAGGGGCCAGGGATGCTAGATGTCCTGTCACGTGTGGTCAGCACATTAAAGGACTGTGCTGCATCCTGCATGACTTTCATACATCCTGCTGGATATCCATGTATACAAAACACCTGCCTATCTTTACGTGAGCCTAGAACCTAATTCTTGTTTTACACATAAAAACATTTTTCTTTTTTTGCATAATTTTAATAGACACTGAAATTTCCAGGAATGCAACTGCCATTTAAGTTGAGGGAAGATTCAACAAATCATGAATTTTAAGTGTTATCAAGAGCTAGTCACCATCTCTGATGGTTAATTTTATTTGCCAGCTTGACTGGGCTAAGAAATGCCCAGATAGCTGGTAAAACATTATTTTTAGGTGTATCTAGGAGCATGCATCTGGAAGAGATGAGCATTTGAATCAGCAGACTGATGAAAGAAGATGGCCCTTCCCAATGCAGGTGGGTATCGTCCAATCAGTCGAGGGCCTGATCAGTGGGGGGAAAAGAAAAAGGTGAGACAGGGAGAGTTTGCTCACTCTGTTTGAGCTGAGACATCCATCCCCTCCTGTCCTTAGACATCGGTGCCCCCGGTTCTTGGGCTCTTGGACTCAGATCGGGACTTACACCATCACACTCCCAATACTCAGGCATCTGGGCTCCAACTGAATTATACCACTGGCCTTCCTGGTTCTCCGGCTTGCAGACAGCAGACTGTGGGCCTTGTTGGCCTTCATAACCCCATGAGCCAATTCCTGTAATAAATCACTGCATATCTATAGCTATTTGTCTCCGATCGGTTTAATTTCTCCGGACCACCCGAACACACCGCCTCAGACAGTCCCGTCACCAACAGTAAGCAGGTGCAGTGATGTGCGGCACACCTGAGTTGGTCGACCAGTAGGTGCAAGCACCTCACTTCTTCCTCAGATTCAGACCCTAGCATTTATTCACTAAAATCTATGTTATTTTACCATAAACTATTTTCCTTTGTTTCTTCTATTATAAGTAGGTCTGTGTGCTGTCTTTTTAAAATTATGCATATTGACAGCTTGTTTTGTCTATCAGGTTTCATCTCAAAATTGTGAAGGACTATTTCATTTAACAAGTTTCATTTCGGTAGCATAAGAAAATTTTCGATATAAAAAGGAAGTTGTTGGGTATGACCAAGCTGAGAAGGGCTGTTCTGGTGGATCTGCTTCATTTTTCAGACAAAGGATCTGAGCCCCAGGGAGGCAGAGGGCTCAAGGTCAGAGGGGCAATTTGGATCAGAAACCCAAGAATCTGGCCCCTACCGGGACTGATCTCCCACCACCAGCACTGCCCGCCCGGCCTGCCCAGCTGTCTGGGGAGCTCCTCGTCTCCACTGCAAGCCTCCTTTTCTGCCCCTGCTCTTGCCAAGGTCCTGGGCAATGATTTATAACATCATGCAGCCTCACAAGGAAGCACAAAACCTTTGCTGGACTCATTATTTTTTTTTTTTTGGCCCAGGATTTTTTCCTTAGAAACAAATTATAAGTTACAAAATAAATGGAGCCCTTGTTCCTGCCTCTCTTTGGACATGAATTACCACCTGTCCTTATCTGTTTGGGGTTGGAAGGGTCTTCAAGAAACATGGCAAGAAGAGAAATAATTCCTTCCATGAATTTGGAAGGCAATGGATTTTGTAGCTAAAGATCCAAAGCCTAGGATTTTAAGCCTACTAGGACACTAGTGTTCTCAATGACAACAATTCAGGGCCCCAGGATGGGTGGCACCTAATCTGCATAGAGTGTCCCCACAAATGCAGAGTGTTGCCACAAATGTATAAGAACTTGTGTTGCTCAAACACCGGTTGTTCTGCCACTTGCTTTGTTCGGAATATAAATATCAAGTGACACCTCTTGTCCCTAATGTACATCATTTCAGGCATTAGCTACACAGGAGATAAATTGGGGTGGGGGGCACTTCCCCACAGGTGGTAAGAGAAGATCTCATGTCTTCAGGGGAGGCTGAAGGATGGTGACCTGGTTTCATAAGGAGCCGAGAGAAGGAAAGGGAAGTCAAAGGTCCTGAAGCTGGAGGGAGCTTCGAGGACTGCAACAGAAAGGAGACCCTATAGGTGAGAGACAGCATTGTTGAATGCCTTGGAGGTGGAGGGGGAGAGATGGATCCCCCCCCCCCCCCGAGCCCCACCCCCACTGTTGTAAATAGCAAAATGGAGCAGGAAAGTCATCAATGCCCAAATTTAGGATGACAACATCTCACAAGGGAAGGGATTCCTTGGCACTCTCCCACCTTCCTTGCTAAGCCTGAGTAGAGCAAAGCTTCCCTTGGGCTTTTCCGGTCATCCTATGAGGACACATGGCTGGGGAGAGAAACAGAGAATGGATATCATCCTCGTGAGACAGTTCTGGAAGAACACTTCAGATTATCACACAAAGTCTTCCAAGAAATTTCCGAAAGATAAAATGACCAACCAACTTATAAAAGTCCCCCAACATGGTAATACATGTTGTGACCAGGACACTGAGTCCTGTTGCCATCTGGGGGCTTGCCATGTGCAGGGAGGAAACTGGCTTCAGACTTGTGTTTTCAGTGAGGCCGAAACTCATCAAAGACTCACCTGTAGAAGAATGGGTTTGAACGAGTGTCTACAAAAAAGAATGGCATTGCTTTAAGGGAGGAACGTGTCCAGAGAGAAAGCCCCATGCTGACTCCGTTCCTGACGCCCAAGACGAATGCAGGGAGGGACCAGACCGTGTGAAAAGGAGAAGGCTCGAGGGGTTGAGTGAGGCTTTTATTCTGTGGTGTCCTTGAGGATGAACAAGATTGCAAGGTTCAACTAAGCAGAGGAAAAGATGTTGAAGGGAAACTGGGCAGAGGAGGGAGGAATGTGAGCTGTCAGAAGGGGAAAGATCAGGAGAGGATCTTAAGGATGACACTGGACCAAAGAAGCTGACTCCCACCAACCAGATGTGTGCAGAGACAAAGACAGGGTCTTCAGGAAGCTGGGAGGCTGAGCTTCAGCATCTGGATAAAATCTGTGCTTCACTCAAGCTACAGAAGAAGGAAAGGAGAGTCTCCAGAGTTAGGAGATGCACTTATAGATCTCTCTGGCCCAAGAGAGGGACAGGGACTCCTTACTCTTCCTTGGGGTGGAGAGGATGTGCTAGTCTCCAAGTATTTTTCCATCTCCAAAAACACCTGCATTGTTTTTCATGCGAAGAGCTCCTGGATAAAATAACCCAGGTCGCCTTTAGGATTTCCAAAGTGTTAACAAAGCTAAAATTCCTCAAACTCTAATGTCTAACATCGTAAACTAAAGCTTTCCAATTCAACTGGAAAATAGCAACCAAAGAGAGAGAAACTTGGTGTGAACATCTAAGGAAACACATCATACTGATTTAGAAGCTCTGTGGAAAGGCTCCAGTTTCCAAGGACTATGTATAGACAAGGGGAGGAATTCCATAGGAGGACACAGGAGACAATATACCGTCCATGTCATTGACTGCCAATAACCAGGAAGGGGGCAGGACTGAAGACAACATTCTGAGCGTGTCTGTGTGAGGGCAGGGGTTGAGTTTATGGATTCTGGGGTCTGACCATCCAGGACTGAATCCCGCCTTTACTACCAGGCATTTGAGCAAATGCAAGAGTTTTGCTTCACTCCTTTAAGATACTCTCTAGTAAATGCAAGAGCCGTGTGCTACGTCGGGCATCCAGTGAGCTTTCTCTGTTGGTGGTTATTATTACTAGTACCACACCAAGGTGTGCATCTCTGCCTTTAACCTGAATTAACAGGGCACCCACAGATCGGGAGTCCATTTCAATGGGCCATTCTTGAATATATGACTCTGCCCCCTTGTCTCAGTACCGGTTTTGACATACAAGGACACGACCCACTCACTGGGATCACTGATATCAGAGCAGGGACATGCTGGGACTTCTGATGAAGACACCAGAAAAACAGCTTCCTGCCTGTTCTATACTGACGGTGATTGCAAAGAGAAAGAACAGTCAGAGCTAATATGGGCTGAATGCCCACCGTCAGGTGGACATGGTTCTGAACACCTTACCTATGTCACTCCTTTACAGCCCAGCACAACTCGGAGGTGTCGTTATTATCGCCCCCGTTTCAGATGGGGAAACCGAGGCACAGAGGCCCCAAGCCCCCTACAGGGCTAATTCCAGCAATAAGCTGAAGCCCGCCTCCTTGTAAAGAAGATAGAGGCATCTGCTGGAGTCAAATAGCTTAGGTCTCGGATGCAAATGTGATTTTAAAAAGTGGCAGCTCTTCAGAATATTTTTCCAAATCATTCCACGGTTTTATGAGTACAAATGAAAGCTATAAAAGTAACTACTACTAATTTGACGAAATTACTGTTTTCCTTTGTTCAATCTGCTGCTTCACACATAGAGACCTGCCTAATAACCTTGGGGCTGATTAGGCCTTCGCCTTTCATGAGGCAGGCAATTTTCTCTCCAGGAAAAGGAAAAGCCTTATGTCCTGAAGGTCGCCAGTATCAGCTAGAAAGTGGCTTATTAAGTGTAATTTCATTACGCAGAATCTACTTCCAGCTCAGATTTCATCAGGGATCAAATACCACTGAGGCTTGAGAACTGGCCACTGACAAAAAAATTAAGTCACAAAAATGTAGCCATAACACTTCTTAACGGAGTTTTTAGGGTGGAAAGCAAACTTGCTTCTTTGCATCAGGGTTCCTACACAAAAGCTCTTTTTAGTTGCATTTAGTTCTTTTTGTACTATGGCTAATACCGAAATGTCTGTGTGAGATTATCTACCCTATTTACGCCAAAGTGGGATTAATGCCAAAGAAACTTTATCCAAGCCCTTAGGCCCTTCTAACACAGAAAAAGCAAATTAATTTTAATATTGAATTGTGAAGAGAAAGGCAGGAGAAAGCTAAGCCTGAGGTAATATGCTAATAAAACCGCAGCTCAAGAAAAATCCCAAGCTGCACCATTAGTCAGGTTGTCTGTACTTATCAGAGAAGGACATTTGCTGCAGGGAAGAAACCATTCTGTATGTCAAAGCCAAATACACACAATTTCGGGGGACTGTTCGTACTGCTTGCCTCCTCTGGAAGGAAAAAACATATTTATTTGGTAGGAGAAAGAATGTGCTTCTGGGACTTTCTCCCTTAAAGCAGATGTTCCAAACCCTTCTGAATAATTCTGCTAACATCACACCCAAGTGTATTTTACTTTTCTGCTCTACGGTCAGGTTTTCACAAATGCTGATGTGCTGTTTTGATGACACGGAGTTTACTGTGCTCTATGATATAGCAATGCTTTTCATCTAGAGTCCTCAAAACTTGCCTCAACAATCAGCACCTTTCTCCCAGTTGTACCAAATGGAAAACTCAATGATACGTACAAAGCCAGTTGTTGAGCTGGAAACAACCTGTCTAAAAGCTCATAGAAATAAATCAATTCTCCATGTCCTAGAACCCAACTAACGGACATTCTATTTTTCTTGGGATTTCTCATACCCTCAACTTTTAGGAAAAGGAGTCCATTAACAAGAAACGAGGTGTATCGGAGATTTATTTAGAGCATATACTGAAGTCACCAAGGGGGTGGCTTGAAAAAGAGTGGAGAGAGTTCCATTTCTGATCCTCTCTACACTTGGTGGCTATTCATAACAGTGCTGGAGGCAATGCAGAATCCCGAACAAAACTCCACTTACTGAGACAGGAGAATGGACTCATGTATTTAATTAAATTAATTAATTAATTTTGGTGCAAAAAGGTGTGGACTAATGAATTTTAGAAATATTTAATCTCAACTATGTGAAAACCATACAAAGAACATTTGGAAGGAAATCCAAAAAACAGAAGTGGTGACTCTGCTTAGGGAGATAATGGGTGGTTTTTTTTTTTTATTTTTTACTTTTTTAAAGATTTTACTTATTTATTTGACAGAGAGAGAGAGGAGGGCACACAAGCAGGGGGGAACAGCAGAGGGAGAGGGAGAAGCAGGCTCCTGGCTGAGCAGGGAGCCTGATGAAGGGCTTGATCCCAGGACCCCAGGATCATGACCTGAGCCGAAGGCAGATGCTTAACTGATCCACCCAGGCACCCCTATTCTTTAATTCCAAAGATGAATACAAAATTGTTTGCTAAAGATTTGGAGTGGGATCCTGGTACTTCACAATGGCAAGAGAAGCCAATCAATGAGACCAACTGCATTCTCAAAGCAATTCGGATGAGACTTGTATGGTCTACAGAGGGTTCTCTCCTTGATGTAGTCATTTGACCCCCAGCATGAGTGGTCATGGACCTAATAGGGTTATATAAATTGCAACATTTTAAAACTCCAAATTTCATCCTAAGCAATGAGAGCAAGAAATCACAGAGGTTTTTTTGTATGTGTGCCATTTCAATAACTACAAATTAAATAAATGAAAATTACTTATTAAAAAATACAATATTTTCCATATGGTATCACCTAAAATTATGTGTAGGCCCAGTGGTACTCGGAGAACCCTGCAGTAGTAATGCCTTGGTCCTCTAAATTGTATTTTAAAGCCTATGAGGAACTCCATGTTAGAGCCTGACGCATAGAGAAGTAGAAAGGGTCTTTGTGATGTATTCTCCTTATCTGCTTACGTCAGTTTGAGTGGGTTTTGATAGGCATGTTTTAAAGAGCGGGGGTGGGGGGGGTTCACCTTCTCCCTGGAGGTCAGACGTTGTACAGGCTCTGTACCTGCCCCAGTGGGTGATCACTGGACATGCTACAATAGGGTTTCCTATCTCCCATTCCTTTTTCCAAAAGGGAATTTGTGTTGCAATTTTGTCTTGTTTTCCTCCTAGTGCTGCATACTGGGTCTGTTATGATGGTTTGACCTAATTGCTTACTCCATATATGGCAGCCGTAGGGTGGTCCTACCTGAGGACCAGGAGCCTTTGCCTGCTGCAGCTTAACAGGACTTTGAATACTCTCCCATCCAGGATGGGGCATAAGATTTGTAGCTGCCAATGAGATGGCTGGTTATATGGGGTAGAGGTGTGTCTGCATGTATAGGAAGTGGGGTTTATGCTAAGTGGTAAAATATTAAGTAGGGTTTCATCCTGCCCCCACCCCACACGCACCTGTACCTCTTCCCTTGGCAACCATGTTTATCCGACCTGATCCACCCCACCCCAGATTCAGCTGATTGGATGAGGACTACACACCTGACCCAAATTTGGCCAATCAGAGTCTCTAAAGAAAGTAGAGGCGGGATTGAGAAACAGGAGGCAGCCATTGCTCCTTGTTTCAACTGGGGAGATTGTGAACTCCCTGGTCTGAGGGGTGGCCGATGACAGCCAAGAGTGGGAGAAGCAGAAAGCAAAAGTGAAAAGCGAGAGGAAAGAATGAAGCAGATGTGAAGAGAGAAGCAAAGGCAAGAGATGGAGAAAACAGCTGCCGATTCCATCTGGCTTTCTACCTCTGGTTTTAGAGCTTTTGTGCTTCCTGCGCCACAGTTCCACGAACTACCCCCGTATCCTTATCATACTCTGCCTTTTGTCTTGAGCTCATCCAAGTGAGTTCCTAGTACTTGCAAGCAAAAGAGGCTTGACTGAGGCAATACAGAGAACATGCTCTTACCTCCTAATAAACTTGTGCCTAGTTTTTATAGGAGAATCACGTGTCATTGTGTTTCATTGCATCCTGCAAGAAGGACTAAAAGTTCAGGTATGGCATCCTCCGAACAAGTGTGAAAATAACTGCTCCTACTTGTTGGGAGAAACAAGAAGTCCTTCTTGGGGTCTTCATCCCAATGCATCTGAGAAAAATCAGGTGCTGATTAACAACAGCAGAAGATGGTGACTCGAACACTGGCTCTGAAGGAGGTGCAAGTGTCAGAATCACCTAGGGAAACTGGTGTCTGTTTTGAATAGAGCCACCAAGGACCCACCTCAGACCTACGGAATCAAAAACCCTATTCCAGTGGTCAAGGCAGTTATACATTTTTTTTTTTTTACGTTTCCTAGGAGATTTTAATGTGCACCCCTGTTGGGAAGAGCCACTTGATCCCAAGACAAAGGCTCATCTGAGAAAACGAAGGGCTCTGGAGCTTACAGATTAATATAGGGACAAATAATGGTAACCGCAGTGGTTCTTTGACAGCCTTGCCTCTCTAGCTGAGGAACAGTGATTTTCTTGCCCATAATAATGAGCTTTAAATCCAAAATGGCTTAATTTATGCTCAGTATACACTTTTTGAAGACATGGGGTAAAAATGTAATCCATTTTTTAAAAAAAATAGGACTTAATTAAGTTTGCAATGTGTGTAAAATTTTAAAGTAACTTCTACACAGTAGAAATTAGAAAATAAAGATAAGAATAAGAAAAATACATCTTATAATCACATCACCCACTGTTCTGTGATTTCTGTCACACAGTTTAGATTCATATCTTTATCTATCTTATCAGACTATGTATTTTTTCCTTATAGAAATTGGACCATATTATTTTATAATATTTTCCATTTCATATGTTATGAATATATTTCTATGTCAAAAATACTTTTATATACTTCAATAATTATACACACACACACATACTTTTTTTTAAAGATTTATTTATTTGAGAGAGCGAGAATGAAAGAGAGAGTACATGAGAGGGGAGAGGGTCAGACGGAGAAGCAGGCTCTGCCGAGCAGGGAGCCCGATGCGAGACTCGATCCCGGGACTCCAGGATCGTGACCTGAGCCGAAGGCAGTCGCCTAACCAACTGAGCCACCCAGGCGCCCTCACACATACATACTTCTTACAGCTTCATAGTATTCCATTTATGGATGGATTTGTGAGGGTTAAATGAGACAATGCATATAAAGTATGTGGTAGGCACTCAATAAAATAGTGGCGCTTAGTACTGTTACTAGAATGTACTGTTTCTTTATTGATGGAATATTAAGTTGTTCTCAGGAGTGGGGGTATTGATTTTTACTTTATTACGTATTTAATAGACATTTAAATGACTCTTTAGCTGGAAACATTTATCTGATTGTTTTTTCTTTTTATTTAAGTGTGAAATATATAGAAGTTTTGTATTTTCACTCGTCACATCTGTGTTATCCTTTGTGATTTCTAGGCTTAAAAAGCTAAATTCTCACTAGAATACCATAATAAATCTTAATACATGATAAATATCCATATGATAAATAATTAATTTAAATGCTTCCACCAACATGGTTAAGTTAAACACAAGTTTGGGACAGACACATTTCTGGACAAAACTTATAGAACAAGTCTTGATAATGAAGCACATCCTCCCCAGTGGGGGTGATAAACCCGACAGTACTGTGGCACGTGTGCAATGTGGACCGAGTCCTGCTTCCTTCCAGCTGACTTGGGAAGAGGACTCCCATCTTGTTAAGACACAGGAAAAGGAAGCAAGTTAAGAACGCCACACTCTAATGGTGTTTTTCCTTTCACAGATGACAAGAAAAAGAATCAGTTTTATTACTGAGATAAGGCACTTTGTACTTGCCTCACCTCTGGTGATTCAGCTGAGTGACAATTATACAATGCTATGATTGTACTCTCCAGCTGTCAGAAGAAACAGTCATTTTGAGAGGTCATATAAATGCCTCGTTCTCATCTGGTGGCAATGAAGGAAGGGTATAAGGATGTTATGGTCAAAGGGCATGGTAGATGGTTTCCACTTATTAATCTACTTGCCCAGCATTTACTGAGGGCCTACTGTGTGCCAGGCACTGGGCTAAGTGCAGACACACAGAAGTGAGAAAGACATGGGGCTCATGGTTCCATACAGGCAGCAAGACTTAAGTACCTGGGAGATTCCCCACCCTTTTCCATAGAGGGAAGGCTAAAGCAGAAGTTAGGAGATCTGATGTAATGAGAGACAGAAGCCAGAGGGGAAAGTGGCACCCACTGAATCCCATTAAAACAAATCCCAGTACAGCCAAGCCAATCATATAATAAATCACTATTTCTAAAAGCCAGGTACTAATTCATTTACAGAATAAGCACATTCAAAATATCAAGAAAGATTTAGGACTGTATCTCAGAGCTCCATTAATGAATATTTGCCATAAATCTCCACCTCTGGGCAAGGAGGCCATCGAGTCTTCTGGGGGGAGGGATCCCACCCTACAGAGCTAGACAGCTCATCATGTCCTCCACCGGCAAAATGGGAGACAGAGAATGGAAACCTCAAACAACCCCACTCCTGTCCTCTCTCTGTGGGGCCTTCAGCCCTTTAGCAATATTCACACCACATCTGGTTTAGGCTGGGCACACTGGAGTGGATCAGGGGTTCCCTGGAATATAGCACTTAAAGCATCCACCATTCTCCCTGACTCACCCTTGATTTGTTGAAAATGCAGAGCTGGCAATGAGAAACCGGGGCATGGTAACAGGTTCTATTAAAAAAACTATTGAGGAAGAATAAAAATCAAGTGGAAATGGACCTGAATCCATCTTCACTGACATAATTTTGAATGAATTTTTCTTCATCCGTGCTTGGTGAACAATAGCATGTCTACACCATGTTTTGGGGGAGTATTATGCTCAACTAATTAATTAGTTCACAGTAGAATCTGATGCTTGTGAAGGTAACAGGGCAGTCTAGAAGAAGCATGGGCTTTTCTAAAAAAAAAAGCCAGATGGACCGCTCCCCCTTCTACTGCCTGTGGGACAAGGACCAAGTTCCCTAAGTCTCTGTTTCTTCATCTGTGAAATAGGAAGGCCACCATCTCGCAGAGGGTTGCTCTGAGGCTCAGATGGGAGGATTACATAAATCTGCACTTAGTACGGTGCCTGGTACACTGAAGGGCTCAACACAGTTAATTATTATAATCGGGGCGCCTACTTGGAGTGTGTGCCCAATGCCCAGAGGCACTTCACTGTGGCTTTAACTGCATCTGTGTTTAATAAGTTCCATTAATCAGTTAAAGACCCTCTCCTCTCTTCATTTAATACAAATTGTTGGAAAGAAGAACTTGAATGGATGGATATGGTGTAGCACTGGGTTCCTATCTCCCGCCCAAATACACACCAGCTTATAAAAACTGAGAGGGTTTTTACAGAGAGGAGATGTTAAAAACATTTCCGTATCTTTAAGACTGGGGCTCCCTTTTCCAAAATGAAATTGGTTTTATTTGTAAATAACACCCTTGCCAATGTTTAAGTAAGTCCATACATAAATGCAATTCTTGACTGCCTTTCTGATCGACTTTCCATATCCTCCGGCACTGGAAATTCCAAGACTCTCTCTGAACTCCTTTTCTAAACTTCATATTCCTAAATCACCTGCAGAAGCACCCCACCCCACCCAAGAACAGGGTATTAAAATGTCCAATACCCTTTATGGGTCCCTTAGTACCACAAATAATGAGGTATTTATGGTACAATCACTCTGGCAGGGATGACATCTGCAGATGTTCTACATTCCAGGTTTAAGAGCAGTTTTCCCCCCAGACGCTGGGGCATTATCCAAAATCAACATGGACGGCATCCAACAAGACTTCAGAGATGCTATTTTTCTTTTACTATGTTGTTACAATTGCCTACTGTATGGGGCTTGATACATTTTTAATTACTCAACTGAGTTTCCTTTGAACTTGTCACTTTTCACCATTTCCAGTTAATGGATCTTAATTTCCCATAGGAAAACCTTTTTAGCCTGCCACAAAGTTCAGGCTTTTCTGGCTCAATTCTCATTTATCAAATATGCTAAGGAGAAAAGCTCTTTTGCCTCCTGATTTGAGATGACCAGAGGGAAATCAACAAGAATGGAATAAAATCTTCATGCACCCCATCAGAAGAGATGGGACTGCCCTTTGATCAAACTAGAAGCAGTTTATATATGTGTATATATATATATGCGTATATATATGTTTGTGTGTATATATATATATATATATATATAATGGAGGACTCAACTTCACAAATCCTTTCTGATAAAAAGCTAGGTGACAAGATTACTTGGTTCTTAAATCTTAAAAAAAGACAAGATGAATGTCAGCACTTACACGAAAGGAAAGGAAAGAAGTCAAACACAGTGATGAATGGCAGGTTGACACCCAGCCTAAGTGGAGTGGGACCAGGGGACTTTGGGGTCACCGAGAGGAGCATCTCCAGTGAGTAGTTGATATACAGGAGTGGTGGCCTGCATAGCCAGCTTTCCATGAGAATTCAGAAATCAAGATTTTTTTTTTTACTAGAAATCTGATTTTAAAAGTTGACAACAAATTCACATTTTCTCAAACACTGTATCTTGAAGCTGGCTGGTATAGGCTCACAAGAGTCAATTAGCGCATCTTTACTCGGGCCTTCACTGACTTCACATTCATAGCTTGAAACCAGCCATTTGGGGGAATATCTGCACCACAGAAATAGGCAAATGCTACAAATCAGGGTTTTATTTGTTTTAAGCCAGTTGTTAACATTAACCAGCATATTACCATCTGCAGGTCAAATAGATCGTGTTGCCTTTGGCCAAAATTGCAACTTCTAACTTAAATACTAAGTAAGAAGTAGGGTTAAATAACCATAAGGAAGCATTCTATATTCCAAGACCAGTATACGTGTGCCCCTGCAACCGTAGGGGAAGTGTGAGCTAAGAGTCAGAGGAACATCCCAAGCAGTTGAGAACACAGAGATAAAGACACAGGGTGGCATCTCTGAACCAAGTCCACCACCCTATAAAAAGAGCACTCTAATAAATAGGACATTTCTAAATGCTGCCCTGGGGATAATGGTCATTGGTGCTCCCAACCATGACCTCTCAAGACATCACTACATCCTGAAAGGTTTTCTGAATCATGGGGAAAAGCTGAGACTATGCACAGTGATTGAGCAACACAAGCGTCCAAGTCCATGTTCAAACAACTACACCACACAAGGAGCAGGGATGACTGAGATTAAAGGTTCCCCATTTCTCTTCATTCAGAATCAGCCTAACCTCAGTCTGGTTCTCAATTCCTGTTTTCTGTTACATGGAGCCTTTGGCAGCCTCAGGAAACCAATGGATCTCTTCCCAGGATGATTGATTGATTGACTGATTTTTAATTTTATTTGAGACAGAGAGATACAGAGAGAGAGAGAACATGAGCAGGGGAGAGGCAGAGGGCGAGAGAGAAGCAGGCTCCCCGCCGAGCCAGAAGCTAGATGTGGGGCTCGATTCCAGGACCCTGGGATCATGACCTGAGCCGAAGGCAGATGCTTAACCATCTGAGCCACCCAGGTGCCCCTCAGAATGACTTTTTAAATGAATGAAATACAATGCATAGGATTACAAAAGCAACCATATTAAAACACAGTGATTAAACCGTGAAACACCCATGTGATATAATACATGTACTTCTTTATTAAATCTTCAAACAAGAATGGGTCCAACAACTACCATGATTTTGAAGTTGCAGTGATGGGGCGTTGGGGGCATCTGCTGCACTGCACAGTGAGAGTGATACATCTGATTTCTCCTGGAGACCAGTCTACAGGGGCTGCTCATGTGAGCTCTAGGTGGTTGCCTGCATTCCTTACTGAAGGAAATGCTAGAGGTTGCCAAGTTAAAGGTTAGTAAACATAAAGACGGAATTATTTTTCCCATCCAAGTTTATAGACCCTCTGAATTCTATCCATGGCCCCAGGTTAAGAACCCCCATAGTCAGGATGAGCACTGTAGGGACTCAATACATTTCGAATGGACTAAACTGAATTTTATGTTTGATATGGAATGGGTGCTGGGTGTGGTTCTAAGGGGATCAGAAGGGAGAAAAGACACTGTTCAAACCTAGAGTGGGACAACCCGATGTCTGCCTTATGATATTTCCTGGCAACCCAGCTTCTTCAAGACAATAGCTTGCAGAAAATATCCATTGGTAACATCAAATACAAATCCATTAATGACAAAAATAAATACAGAACCAGGGCCATGGGTTTTATTTCAGTTTCACTAGACTTCTATCTCAGCCAAACTAACTTCTCTAAAATTTAAATCGTGGCTGAACAAAATTTGGAATCAAAGTTCTACCACTTCCTAGTTGTGTGGCTTTAGGCAAACTATTTAACTCTCTGGGCTTCAGTTTTCTCATCCAAAGAATGAGGAAAAGAATGGTGCAACCTCACAGGATGGAAGATTATGTATCTAGAGTGTTCAGTATGGTACCGAGGAAGATTACAGTACGAGCTAGCTGTGGAAATCATAAGATTCTTGCAAATTGGTTGAGAGAATATTTAAAGACTATCCAAAATTTGGCAGTCCCTATACATAGTTAAAATTAAAAATATGCTTTATGGAGCTGTTGTACTAGCAAATACTTAGAAATAAATGACATGTCCTGCAATAAGAAGAAGAGTTAAAAGACTGAACATCCACACCATAGGTGTATATCTGGGGAAACTGCAGAAAGATCTATAAGAACCATGGCTGAACACTTCTCAACACATCCTATAAGGCCAACATTATCCTGATATGAAAATAAGGTGAAGATACCACAATGAAGGGAAAAAAAAGGTCTTTTGCATATAGATGCAAAAACCTTCAACAAAATACTAGCAAGACAAATGCAGCAACGTATGAAAAGGAGCAGATGGGATTTTTCCCCGGAATCCAAGTTTGGTTTAATATCAAAGAATGCATTAATTCCATATGATAATATCAATAGCAGGAAAGATAAAACCACATGATCAACTCAGGTGCAGAAAAAGTATGTGACAAAAATCTAATGCCCATTTGTGATAAAAACATTCAGCAAATTAGGAAGAGAAGGGAACTTCCTCAAACTGATAAAGGTCATCCTACCAACAAATACACCAGAACTAACATATGGAATAATGAAAGACTGAAACATTCCCCCTAAGTTCAAGGCCAAGGCAAGGATGTCTACTCTCACTGCTTCTATGCAACATTGGGCTGGAGATTTCAGGCAGGCAGGAAACAAAAAAAAAGGCATCCAGACTGGAAAGGGAGAACTAAAACTCTCTCTATTCATAAATGACAGGATCTTGTATACAGGAAGTCCTAAGGAATCTTCTAGAAAACTCTTAGAAGTGCTACATGAGTACAGCAAGGTCACAGGATATGGGATCAATCCATAAAATCAAGTGTACTTTATTTTATTTTTAAAGATTTTCTTTATTTATTTGTCAGAGAGGGAGAGAACACAGCAGAGGGAGAAGCAGGCTCCCCACTGAGCAGAGAGCCCGACGAGGGACTCGATCCCAGGACCCTGGGATCATGACCTGAGCTGAAGGCAGACACTTAACCAACTAAGCCACCCAAGTGCCCCTCAAGTGTATTTTATACACTTGCAATGAACAACCCAAAATAAAGTCTCATTGTCAATAGTGCTAAATACTTAGCTTAACAAAAGAAGTGAAAAACTTATACCTTGAAAATTATAAAACACTGTTGAAAGAAAATTAAATGATCCCGTGTTCCTGGATTAGAATGCTTGATATTTTTAAGATGCTAATATTTCCCCAATTGATATACAGATTCAATGCAAGGCTGCTTTGCAGAAACTGATAAACAGACCTTAAAATTTACCTGGACATTCAAGGGACTCATAATAGCCAAAACAATCTTGAAAAAGAACAACGTTGAAAGACTCACATTTCCTGATTTCAAAATTTACTACAAACCTATAGTAATCCAGACAGTGTGGCCTTGACATAAGGACAGATATGCAGAACTGAAAATTCAGAAATCAACCCTCCCACTTATGGTCAACTGATTTTTGACAAGGCTGCCAAAACAATTCAGTGGGGGAAAAGAATAGTCTTTTCCAAAAACTAATGGTGCTGGAAATGGATATCCATGTGCAAAAGAATTAAGTCGGACCCATACCTCACACTATATATAAAAATTAACTTAAAATGAATTAACCACTTAAATGTAAGAACAAAACTACAAAACTCTTTGAAGAAAACATGGGTATGAATCTTTCTGACACTGGATGAGGCAGTGGTTTCTTAGATAGGACACGGGAAACATCAGCAACAAAAGGAAAAACAAATAAATTGGACTTCATGAAAATTTAAAAACTTTCATGTTTCTCAAGACACCATGAAGAAAGTAAAAAGACAATCCACAGAGAGGAGGACAATATTCACAAATCATATATCTGATCAAGGACTTGAATCCAGGAATGTTCTATAAAGAACACTTATAACTCACTAATAAAAAAGACAGCCCAGGGAAGCCTGGCTGGCTCAGTCGGTGGAGCATGTGACTCTTGATCTTCCGGTTGTGAGTTCACACCCCATATTGGACGTAGAGATTACTTAAAAATAAAATCTTAAGGAAAAAAAGACAACCCAATTAAAAACGGGCACAGGATTTGAATGACATTTCTTTCAAGAAAGTATATAAATGGCCAACAAACACATGAAAAGTGTTCGACATCATTTGTCAATGGAGAAATGCAAATCAAAACCACAAGATACAACTTCACATCCACTTAGAATGGATATAATCAAAGAAACAAATAATAAAAGCATTGGTGGGGATGCAGAGAAATTGAAATTCTCAGTGTTGGTGGGGATATAAAATGGTATGGCTTCTTTGGAAAACAGTCTGACAGTTCATCCACATATTAAGAATAGAGTTCCTATATCATCCAGCAATTCGAAACCTAGGTATATACCCAAGATAAATGAAAACATAATGTCCAAAAACCTGTACACTTATCATTGCACAGCATTATACACAACAGCTAAAACATGAAAATACCCAACTGATTAACTCATAGGTAAAACGTGGTACATCTGTATAGATTACATGGCAATAAGATTAAGTATTGATACATATTATGTAGATGACTTAAAAAGAGTATACTAAATTAAAAAAGCCATGCATAAGAGGCCACATTTTATCATTCCATTTATAAGAAATGTTCAGAATAGGCAAATCTATAGAGACAGAGGTGGATTAGTGGTTGCCAGGGGCTGGAGGGAAGGGTGGGGGTGATGGATGGGTATGGGGTTTCATTTTGGGATGATGAAATGTCCTAAAATTAATTGTGATGATAGTTGTGAAATACTAAAAATCTTTGAATCATACCCTTTATTTTTTTTTAAAGAATTTATTTATTTATTTGACAGAGAGAGAGCATGAGCAGGGAGAGGAGCAGAGGGAGAGAGAAGCAGGCTCTCCACTGAGCCGGGAGCCCGACACGAGGCTCAATCCCAGGACTCTGGGATCAGGACCTGAGCCAAAGGCAGACGCTTAACTGACTGAGCCACCCAGGAGCCCCGAATTGTACACTTACATAGGTGAGTTTTATGGTATGTGAATTTCAGCTCAACAACTTTGTTAGCAAAAAAAAACCACCAGTAAGTATAAAAAAGCAGTGGTTACCTCTCGAGAGTAAGACAGGGAAGTAAAATCAAAGGAAATTTTGATTTTTCACTTTAAATACTTGGAATGGAGCACCTGGGTGGCTCAGTTGGTTAAGCATCTGCCTTCCGCTCAGGTCATAATCCCAGCGTCCTGGGATCGAGCCCTGCGTTGGGCTCCCTACTCAGCAGGGAGCCTGCTTCTCCCTCTCCCTCTGCCTGCCACTCCCCCTGCTTGTGCTCTCTATCAAATAAATAAAATCTTTAAAAATAAATAAATACTTGGAATAATTTGAAAATTGATATAAATATGCATGTGTTACTTAATGAATTTTTTTAAAGTGGAAAAAATATTTGTAAAAAAGAAAAAAAAAGCGACCTTGTAGTTAATAATGCTGCTGAGGGTGGGGTGTGGGTGTGTGGGTGAGGCTGGGAGTGGGGCAAATACTCAAAAAAACACCCTGTACTTCAAAATTTTGTCTTTGGTCTGGAACTCCTCTATTAATGGAAATCCTCACGTACTTTTGCTTTCTGGAACCCAGGTCCCGCTTGCTCCTCTCCAGGGTCCCAGCACCCCTCACAGCAGACCCCCACCCGGCAAGGCTCTTGGAGAGAAAAGCCACAATCTGTCCTCTTGTTCTTTTTAAGGCAATTGTTGGGTTTTGACCCCAGGGGGTATTTGGCTGGAGTCAGTGTGGGTGGTCACAACTGGGGGCGCTACCAGCAGGGGTCAGGGATGCTGCTAGATATCTTCGAATGCACAGGACAGTCCCACAACAGAAGATCATCTGGCCCCAGATGTCATAGTGACCAGCTGGAGAAATGCTGCTCAGGGAGTTTTTAAGGAACTGGGCACGGGTAGCTTAGGTTTTCTGGGTGGAAGCAGAACTGATAGGAGTTTCCTCTTAGCCCCAGGGGAATGCAGAACAGGCCCTCTTAGGCAGGGGGAAGAGCAGGGGGCCAGGCCAGGGAGCCCTGGGGCCCCAGGATCACGAATGCAAAGAAGACAGAGACACAGAAGAGCCTCTTACAGTTGCTGTTGTTGTTAAAAGGATGATGGCGGCAAACATCAAAGGCGAGTCTGACAACGTGACTCCTGACCCAGGAAATTTTACCTTTTTTTTTTTTAAAAGATTTTATTTATTTATCTGAGAGAGAGAGAGAGACACAGCCAGAGAGGGAACAGAAGCAGGGGGAGCGGGAGAGGGAGAAGCAGGCTTCCCGCGGAGCAGGGAGCCCGATGCGGGGCTCGATCCCAGGACCCTGGGATCATGACCTGAGCCGAAGGCTGACGCTTAACGACTGAGCCACCCAGGCGCCCCAAGAAATTTTACTTTTGATGTCGGAATCTCTGGTCCTAACCTCTCTCCCGAGCTCCAGACCCCTCCCCACCTCCCCCTACCCTAGCTGATCCCAAAGGCTCCCTGAGGTCTACAATTTCAAAGCTCAACTCAGGGTCCTTTCAACTGTCCCCTTCTCTGGAATCCCGTTTCTGACCCACACTGGTAGGTATCCGGGGACCATCCTTCCTCCTGCCCTCCCTTGACTACCAAGAATCTTGGGAATTTGGGGAATTGTTCCTTTTTTTACTTTCAGTTGCATGCAACCCCACCCCCACCCCCGCTCTCCCACCTACACCAGAGGTGGGTATGTGACCCTGACCTCCGCTCTGGTTAAGAGTTTGTCTTGTAAACCTGACCTCCGTTCAGGGCTCTGGAAAGACAGGGTTTTTCTTCTTCTGAGGTCCAGGATGCTAAGGACCATGCCAATCTGATGCTGCTGGGGCCAACTTCACTCTCTGAAGCAGGTCCCGAGACTGACCCTCATAAGAAAAATGAGAAGCCAAGACAGAGACAGATGGACAAAATACCTGGTGACATCGTCTAAGCCCAGATCCAGCTTGTCTGAGGTGGACATTTCAGTTAACAAATTATCAATGAATTATCTTTTCATTTTCATGAAATACGTTTTTGTCAGAGAACTAATTTTATCAACGACCTTAGTTTAACAAGAAATAAAAAATTAAATATTCCTTTTCCTCTGCATTATTGGTTTTCCTTTGGAGACTAACATTATTAACAACCTCAGTTAAAAAGGGAAGGAAGGAGGGGAAGGCAGGCTGGCCAGCCAGGCTCTGGCTGGAGCTGTGGCATCTGCCAGCCCCAAAGGACCCCCCCACAACCCTGCAGGGCCAAATCTGCAGCGGGTTCTGCCCCCCGCCTGCATCCTGCCTTCACCACACTCTACTCCATTTCCTGTTTGAGGCAAAGAGGCACTTGGTTCTGAGATCCGTGTCAGGCTGTCTCCATGGGACCTCCCACCTGCCCTTTGTCGGCCTCCTGTTTCCTCCCTGTCCTGGCCTTTAGACCCTGTGGGGGCCAGCCTGGGGCCACCTCACTCTCTTCCTGCCTCTTCTCTCTTCTTCCAAGAAATCTGGACACTTCTGCTAGATGAATGTCTCTTTTTATTATGCGATTCTTCCCCTAACAGCATGCCAGCCCCACCGTGCAGAGTTCCTGCCCTATGGCCCGACAGTCAAGGCTCTTGGTGACTCCTTCAAGGATCATGCTCCTGTGGCAAGCACCGTTAGATGCCTCCGACATTCTTTCTCTCATTATTCCTTAGTAATTATTCTCTGACATGTTACTAACTGGAATAAGGAGCCCACTTCCCAGCCACTATTGCAGCTGGGTATGACCATGTGACAAAGCTGTGGACAATGAATGTCAGGGGAAGGATTATCTGGAGTTTCTCGGAAGCCCCCTCTAGTGGACACTGCTGTTTGTACCCCGCCCAGCTGCCCCTAAGACCCCTGACCAGTTGTGTGTGCCCATCCCCTGGCTGCTGCAGGGTTTACTGCTCACAGTTTACACCTGTGACTGTAAAACTGCCAAGGGTCAGGCAGTTTTAGACCCTTCCCACCCCCCAGCCAAAACCAGTGACTGGTGTGGGCCTATAAAAGCCCAGTTCCTTTGCCAGAAGGTGGTACAAATTCCAAGGTGTAATTTATGCTCCAGAGCTCCATAAAATAACCTCCTACTTGGCTTCTCTTTCCACCTCCTCACTTCCTTTACTCTCCCACTACCCTCTTCTGAGAGCACTACCTTGATAAATCACTTCCACCTAAATCCTTAGCCCAAATCCTTAGTCTGCTTATGAGGGAAAGTGGCCTAAGACATCTCTTTGAAAGAAAAAGGACACACCCTTCCTCTCCCTTTCCTTCCTCCTACTACCTGTGGTGTGGATGCGATGGCCAGAGCTCCAGCAGCCACAATGAGCCCTGAGAACCAGAGAAACATCCTAAGTATAGCAGAGCTGAAGAGGCCTGACTCCTTGTTGATATCATACAGTCACCATACCAGGCCTGAATTGCCTACATGCAGTGCAGTGTCTTCCCTAGCACAGAGTAAAACCTTGTGTGCTTTACCACTGTTTTGGGTCTTGCTACTTGAAGCTAAGCAAAATTCTTAACTGATGGACTCCCTTACTTACCAGCTGTGTGGAGTCAGGAAAATTTCTCTGTCTCTGAGCCTTACTTTCCCTAACTCAAAAGAGAAGTTGAGAGAATGAGCAGGTCATCATCTCTTCCCAAATAGCCATTAGACTCCATCTTCTCCCAGAAATTTGTCTTAATTAATTGAATAAGTAGTGATGCGGTTGCTTTCAGTTATCAATTCCGTGACATGAAACACAAGTATATCCCTGGGTGGTCAAACCGGGCTTTGTACACATTTCTTTTCACAGGTGTTGGTATTAGGTCACAGGCTGTTAAATAAAAAAAACTAAGTCTAAAAATATAGCAGGCCAAGAAATAGTATAGCATGCCTCCATACCAAATACCAGGAATATGACATCTGGAGCAGAAAATATCAACAGCCAGAATGAGTAAAACAGGCCTTAGTGAGGACAATGCTAAATGTAGCATAAATTCAGCTTAAAAATTTTAAGTCCCAAAGAAAGATTTCTAGATTCCTCTGGGACTGAGAATGGCTTACAGGACCTATCCAGGGAAACTAAGAAAAGAAGAACCCCACAGCCGAGCAAACTTGGATGAAGAAAATCTACTTTGGGAGAAAAGAGAGAATAGTTATAAACCATTCAAAGCAAAAGCCAGAAAAGCAAAAATAAACAAGTGGGACTGCATCAAACTAAAAAGCATGGGCACACGGAGGCAATGAGAAAAGGCAGCCTACTGGATGGGAGAAGATAGTTGCAAGTCACATATCTGATAAGGGGTTAATATCCAAAATATATAAAGAACTCATATAACTCAAGAGCAAACAAACGAACAAATAAGCTGATTAAAAATGGGCAGAAGGGGCGCCTAGGTGGTGCAGCTGGTTAAGCATCTGACTCTTGGTTTCGGCTCAGGTCATGATCTCAGGGTCCTGAGATCTAGCCCCACCCAGGTCAGGCTCTGCAGTCAGCAGGGAGTCTGCTTCTCTCCCTGTCCTCTGCCCCTCCCCTATTTGTGAGTGCGTGCGTGCGTGCGCTCTGTCTCTTTCTAAAATAAATACATCTTTTTTAAAAAATGGGCAGAGGATCTGAGTAGACATTTCCCCAAAAACGACGTACAGATGCACACCAATAGGCACATGAACAGGTGCTTGACATCACTCACCATCAGGAAAATGCAAATCAAAACCACAACAAGAGGGGTGCCTGGGTGGCTCAGTTGGTTAAGCGTCTGCCTTAGGCTCGGTTGTGATCTCGGGGTCCTGGGGTCGAGCCCCACGTTGGGCTCCCTTCTCAGTGAGGAGTCTGCTTCTCCCTCACTCTGCTCATGCTGTCTCTCAAATAAATAAATAAAATCTTAAAAAAAAAAACCCCACAAGATAATCACCTCACACTTGTCAGAAGGGCTATTCTCAAAAAGACAAGAAAAAACAGGTGTCCTTGAGGGTATGGAGAAAAGGGAACCCTCGTCCACTGTCGGTGGGAACATGAATGGGTAGAGGCACCATGGGAAACAGAACAACAGAGTTTCTCAAACAATTAAAAATCTTGCCTTTACCTTCTCTTTGGAAGCAGAAGCAGGGCTTAAGAAAATGCAGTTGGTGTTGAGTGAATAATCATCCAAAGCCTAAAGGTCCAGAGGCAGGAGAAGAAGAAACGGACTGGAAATGAAGAGGAAGATTATCGGGAAAAGAGACGCACTAAAGATTGCTAAGGAGAAAAAGATTATGGCTTTGGTGTGCTCTCAGCAATCAGATGTGATGACACAAGGCAGGTTCCAAGGCGAAAAATATGTAATGTGAAAAAGTGTTTCCAGAGAACAAGATATAACAACAAGGGACCTGGGAGACAAGGCGGTTGGAGGGAATGGAGCTGAACTCCAAGCACGTAAGACTCACTATCATCCAGAGGAAAGGGTCTTAATTTTATTTATAAACATGAAAAATAATGGCAGATGTAGTTTTTATCCCCAGGAAGTTTAGATAAGCTTTCATTCTGATCACACTTAAAGTGACAAAAAGAATACCCAATCCACTGTAATAGAAGGTATGGCATTAGAAAGGGAACAGAAAAACAAGAGAAATACAGAACAAAAAAGAATATTGCATATGAGATAAAATACTAAATTGCCAAATTCCCCTACAAAGAGAAAAGTCTAAAACTGGTTTAAAAAGAAAAATACAAAATGTATTAAGTGGTTTGCTTAAAAATATATTAAAACTTACAACTAAAGAAAAGGTCTAAAAGTCAGCAAATATCTACTATCATAATGCAGGAGCTTAATCATATCTATGCTTAAAAATAGATGTTAGTATATAAGGCATTAAGAGGTAAACAAAGTTATGTATTATTAATAACATAAGTTATGCAAGTGACGACATCAATAATTCTGAATTTATATGCCCTGACACACACAACCAAAATGTTATTTTGGGTGAGTTTACTAGGTTTAGAGGGTGTTTGGGGGTGATATTCCCTCCTGCTCCAAAATTCTGTAGCAAGAGAAAAGCCAGTTGAAACATATACAGATACCAGGATACAAAGAAACACTCAAAACAGAAAAGAGAATTCTGGAAAATGCACATTCTCAAATTATGTGATAATTTTAGAAATAAATCAAATCATAATTATATAGCCAACCACACAAACCATTTAAAAAGCAATCTTTTTGAATAACATTTGAGATGAGTTAGAGCTAAACAAAGAATGGATGAGAATATTTATCTCAACCACAGAGAGGACCTGGCTTGATGAAAAACCATAGAAAAAATTGCCAGTAAAAATGAATGTATTTGGCTATATAAAAATCTCTTGTACATGCCAAAAAAATGTAATAGTCAATAAAAAGACAGCAGAACAAGATAAATATTTTGGGCAATATATAGATAAATACATATAACAGAGATAAAAACTCAGGACCTCAGGATAGCTCTTTAAGATACCACCAAGAACCCTATGGGCTACTTGGAGCACAGTTTGAAAACCACTGCTTTGGCTCATCTGTAAGGTTAATGCCTTGTGATCTTCCTCAGATGTTTAACACAAGGGAAGACCCAAGACACACAGAATCTTGGTGTGAATAGGCCAAGAGCTCACAGGGGGTCAGGAAGTGACTTCTGGATCAAATATGTCGGTATTAGAGATGAAAGTCCTGGGCGCCGGCACATTCTAGGCACATCAGTTGTCAAGGTGATGGGAGGAAGGTTGCAAGTTTGCAAGAACTGTGAGATACTGCAACAGGAGGTATAAGTCTCCATTTGCATGGACTCCTGGGAGGCAGGCAGAACATTACCCAAACCTTTTACCCATGCAACCACAGGTACTACAATATCACAAACATCCTCTGAGATTCTGCTAGCCAGACCGTTTCTGTCTTCTTATAGGATCCCAAGTCACCTAAGAACCACTGCAACTGAAAAAAGAGGTCACAGGCTCTCCAGCTGGCCATTCTTCTCACAACAAGGACCCCAAAGGAAGAAATGGCAAAGCAGTAGTGGTTCAAAGCATAAGCTTTGAAGGGAGCCTCCAGGTTTCTTCCAGCTGGGTAACTTAAGACACTGCATGAAAGCTCTCTGGGCCCCAGGATCCTAGTCTAGCACATGGGAATATTAATAGTAATCACCCTCATGGGGCTCTTATAAGAAATAAACATATATAAAGATGTGTGCTGTGTTTAACCCATGGTAAGCACTCAATACACTTCATAAATTTTATTGTACACAAGAGTAAAAAAAAAAATCTGTAACTCCAAATCCAACAGTTTGAGGATAATTAAATAAACTATGCTACATTAATAGGAACACATGAAATTCCTAAGAAAGTGTATAAAAAATAATGTAAAAGGAGAGAAACAAGCTGAATAGTATGTACTGATAGATTATAACACCTAAGTGTAGACATGTGGATCAGAGGAGTTAAGAAAATATAAGTGCCCCATGGGAGTCCTTTAAGAAATTAGTGGGTGCATAATGAAACAGGTAATAAGCAGTTCACCCCCGGTGCTGATCAAGTATCTTCCACAAATAGGTATGCAAATGAACTGTAAAAATCAAGATGTTGCTACTGATCAAGAAGGGTAAAGAGTTTGTCCGAATTTTACCTGGGAGGCTCAAACTCTTGAGTTAAGCCGTCATCAGACCTGCCTGGCCAGGCGGATGCTGTTGTACAGTTACAATCTGAATGCCTGTGGGACACAAGCCCCATTGTCCCCAATGTCCCCCACCCCAAGTTACACTCATGTCATTCATGGCCTGACCCCCAGGTTCAATGACCCTGATAGTGTTTCCCTGTAAGGAGAGGTGACGGAGAGAAGAGATGCCAGGGGTGGATCGGAGAATGGGACCAACAGAATCTGAGTGCTTAGGCTTCTAAAGATGGCTCTCTGGCCAAAGGAAGATGCAGTGGGAATGCGAATGGTGCAACATTTCAGAAAAGTGATATGATATCTAGCAATTCAGACAAACTGAACTGAAGGAGGCAAAAGGCTGGAGGGTAGAGGGAGAGCCGCTTAGTTTTGGAGACACCTCCCAACGAGGTGCATTGCCCCTCTTTCCTCAGTGGGGTGGGCTTCTGGGTCTGAACATGGTAATGTCCTCCTGTACAGGCTGGGAGTGTCCCCTGTGTAAAGCCACTAATGTGTGCTGATCATATCTTGCCCTGCTCTTCTCTCCATCCTATGGGACAGCATTGCTGCTTGCTGGGCCAGTCCCCAGGGCTGTCTTTCACTGGGGAGAGAGCAGGTAACAGGCTGCATGAGAAAAAGCTAAAACAAGTTAGAGAGGTGAAGTCACTTGTGATGACAGAGAACAGACAGAGATTGGGGGGGGGGGGGGAGTACGCAGAGGGGCAGACGGGCTGAGAGGATCTGAGATAAGAGGCTCCAGAACTCCTTTAAGATATAGGAGACTAGGAGAGGAGAAGAGAAAGAACATCCCTTTGTGTTATAAACGGAAGACTCTCAGATTCTTTAGAAACACGCAAGCAAAAATTAAATTGACTTTTTCGTTACTTCCTTGAATGGAACGTCACCCCTAGCACCCCAAGGGGCGCAAGAATGATTTGGGTTACATTCATGCCAAATCTCTCTCTCCTTTGTGGAGAAAGGGATGGGGGGAGAGAAGAGGATGGCATTTAGGATAAAAGAAGGGGAAAGCACCATGTTTCCTAAGAGAAAAATTTAAAGAAACAAGTTGAGATGAGTATGTATGTGGGCTAGCTGGTGTGCTGGACAGCAGAGAGTAGAGGGGCGTCCTGCAACGGAACTCTAATTTCAAGATACTGAAATTTTCCAAGAAGGAAACAAATGATTGAACAAGCCCAGGGTTCACAGGATGGACAGTGTGAGCTTCCTCATGAAATTTTAGAAGATAGATTCCAAGAGAGATGGCCCTCTCGCCTGACCTGGGGGAATGCAAATGCCGACCAGTCACTCTGGGCCGTCTCTTCCCCCCATGACCATGGAGCATCGCTCCTTAAATATCACCTCACAGCACACTGTCATTGTTCACATGAGACAATATGGTGAAGGGTTTTAAAAACTGCTATGACGGGGGGGGGGGTGTGTGGAGCACTTGGAAAAATACTGAACAGAAACTAGCGTTCTTATAAGATCTGGATGGAAAGTTACTTTTTAAGCACAAACAATGGAAAGACATTGCAAGGAAAAGACTGGAATACAAAACTGCACAGAAATTAAAAACGTTCCTAAATCTAATCAGTGCTGAATGGAAAACAAAAATGCATGGAAAGCATGGCCCAACCATGATAAAGGGCCAAAATCCTTAGAATCTAAAGCACACATATACTATGATTAACACAACACCCCCTTGCTCCCGATAGCAAAATGGGGGAAGGATCAGCTAGCTGATGCAGGGAAGATGAACTGTAAGTGTGTGGGGTGTTTTTTTTAAGATTTTATTATTTGAGAGAAAGAGAGAGCACAAGAGGGAGGAGGGTCAGAGGGAGAGGGAGAAGCAGACTCCCCAGTGAGCAGGGAGCCTGATGCGGGGTTTGTCGATCCCAGGACCCTGAGATCATGACCTGAGCCGAAGGCAGACTCTTAACCGACTAAGCCACACAGGTGCCCCAAACTATAAGTGTATTTAATAAGTATTTAAAATCAATCAACTTTAGTATTAATCAAATAAATTCTAATTATGAGATTCATTTTTACCTAATTACAACATATGCTCATGTCATAGTGGTTATATGGAAAACAATCAGATACAAAATATGATCTATTTCTGTGACTTCAAGATGTACCTTTCCCCAACATTTTAATATCTTGGAAATTGAGGTGATCTCACAATGGTTAGCATGTCAAAATTTAATTGGTAGCATTCTTTTCTTTCTTAATGGTACACAAAATAACAAAGCATCTTAGATTCAATGAAATAGCACTTGAAGTACAATATCATATTATACACCAAAACATTAACAGTGATTCTTGTCGGATGGTGGAATTGTTGGTGTTTTCTACTTTCTTATACTTTCCCATATATTTCCAGCCTTCTCAAATGAATATGTATTTCTTTTATCATCAGACAGTAAACAAAACAAAACTTGGTTCTAATCTTGACTTTGCCACTTTATAGCAGAGTAAGTCCTGAGTACAGTCCTGAGTAAGGTAACTCTGCTTTCTGTCCTCAGTCTCCTTATCTGCAAAATGGATCAATAACTTCTCTGCCTACCTCATAAGATTTGTGCACAAATGCTTTGTAAGACATAAAGTGCCTAGTCAATGTGTGATTTAAATACTGACACATGTATGAGAACCACTAACATGTGATGATCATTAATGTACTCATGAGATATTTTTCTTTCTAAATGCCTGTTCATGATGTTAGTTTATAGCTTTATACTGTAGAATGGTGACTCCCAATATTCTGTTTGAACCTGATATAATTCGATTTCTTAAGCTCTTTCCTCAACTTTGTTCCCATGTAGGAAAAAACAGATTCCAAAAGCAATATTCAGTTCAGCACTACATAGATTTGCACGCTGACCAGGCCAAATCATGTACTTGTCAGCCCAGCTCCTGAGCCCCACGAGCCTTCGAGCCTTGTAGAATACTGCTGCATAAGAGCTAATCACAAGCCACACCCAGGGCCAAAAAGGGGGTGGAGCATAATTACTTCTGTTTAATTAAAATGAACACAACTGTTGCTGCAAATCTGGAAATCCACCTTGAGTGTTCCGCCACGGAGGAGGGGCTTGGCACCTCTCTGTCCGAGCCTCTCAGATTGGCAGAAGCCACGGTCCCCTTCTTAGCCCAATCCCAGTGCATCCCTGCATCTGGCGGGGCTGCTCTTGGCTAAATCAACTTGTTCCTCGTGTACTTAACGACCAGCTGGAGAGGAGGTTCACCAAGACAAGAGATGAGCACATTTCCCCTCCTCTCCATTCCAGCCTGGCCACCAGTTTGTCTATGTTCTAGAGCACAGGGGGCCTTGCCCCAGGAAGCAACATCACAAAACACCTTTCATGTGCCTATGACTCACCTGGGTGTTTTGTTAAAGAACAGATTCTAACTCAGTTGGTCTGGGGTTGGCCTGAGATTCTGCATTTCTAACAAGGTCCGAGGTGATGCTGATACCACGGCTTCATCAGCCACTCTTTGAATAGCAAGGATCTCCACGGTCTTCAGCCCTATACCCACTCCCATCAGACATGCCTCAGTGCGCTCCCTATACTGCCTACATTAGAGCCATCTGGGGAAGTTTCTCAAAATGCAGATTTACTGCATCAGGATCTCTGAAAGGCGGGCCCAAATCCCTACATTTTAACAAGCACCATACTCCCCTTAGCTGAATTCTTGTAGACATTGAAGCGTGGGAACTGACAGCAGAGAATTTTAAACGTTCTTAGTGGACCACAGCACTGGGAGCTGTATGTCTGCCCAGCTTCCAGAGGGGCTTTTGTTGAACTGCACCTTGCGCTGAAGGATGAGATGCTAGGCAGGAGCACACAGTTCTCTTTCATATTGATGGCGCAGATGCTGGGGAGGAGATTACTCATCGTCTTAAGTACTCTCATTCATAACAATCTGTAGAAAAAATTTTATTCCAGTCTGAAGAAGCTGGGTGTTTTCCAAACAGGCAGCCTGGATAAGAGGGGCCATTTAATGGTTGTCCTTGCCTCTTTATTTTGACAACTGGAAACTCAGAGCCAAATCTGGGGCTCACTTTTGGCAATTATGCAGGTCCTTTTGACACAAACCTCTGTGTATGAACAATATGTGGCTAGGGACGCCTGGCTGGCCCAGTCAGTTAAGCGCCTGACTCTTGATCTCAGCTCAGGTCTTGATCACAGGGCATGGAGCCTACTTAAAAAAAATAATTAAAATTAAAAAAATAGCAAAAAACATGTGGCTTTAGCTGAACTATCCTATTCATGGTTTCTTATCTCCCCAATGTCTTAAATCCATTACTATCCATTTCCAGTGCACCGTACATATGATGTGTAGTAGGGCATCTGAGCTGTTCACCAATATCGAGTCTTATCCACTTCTGGACTCGGGGGAGCAGTATGGTTCCCCAAGTCCTTGAAGTTGGGTGTGGCCTTATGACTTGGTTGGGCCAATGGAATGTGTGTGGATGTGACCTGGGTTACTTCCAAGTGATGGCCACTGATTGCTGGTACTCCACACTTCAGCCCTTCCCTCCCCTGCCTGGGCAGTCCTGGAAGCATGAGCTGATGAAGCAGCCTGAACACTGGGCCAACAAAGGAGACAACCGCCCCGAGGAGTCACCACACACACCACAGTGAGCTTGGGGTGAGTACGAAGTAAGCCCCTGATGTGTTAAGCTATAGAGATTTGGGGGTAACCTAAAGCCCAAGGCTACCTTGACCATATCATATGCAAATGACCTCAAGTCCTTTTTGGAGAGAAGCTGAGTTATGAATACACAGGCCGATACAGAAACAAACTCCTAACAAAAGCCTATTTGAGAGAAAAGATATTTATAGAAGAATATTTACAGGATATACTATCAATCTACTTCTCTGAGTACTTCAGGTTTATTCTTGTTTCAATCTGATCACCAGCCTCTTTCAGAATCAGCATCCCTGACTTGTGTTTTCATATTCTGCTCCTCTTAAATTGTGGCAAAAGAGACATAATATTTACCACTGTAACCATTCCTAAGTGTATAATTCAGTGCCATTAAATACATTCACTCTGTTGTTTAACCATCACCCCTATCCACACCCAAACCTTTTTTTATTATCCCCAACAAAAGTGCCATACCCATAAAACCCTTCTCCTTCCCCAGCAAGCCTCTGGTGACTTCTGTTCTACCTTCCATTCCTCTAGAATTTGTCTATTCTACGTACCTCATATAAGTGGAATTATATAATATTTGTCCTTCTGTGTCTGGCTTATTTCATTAAGTATAATGCTTTCAGGGTCCATCCATGTTGTAGCATACATCAAAATTCCGTTCTTTTTGTGGCTCAATAGTACTCCATTGTACGTACCTACCACTTTGTCTTTATCCATCCATCTGTTGACGAACGCTTGGGCTGTTTCCACTTTTTAGCTATTATAATAACACTGCAACAAACATGGGTGCACAATATCTGAGCATCTGCTTTCAATTCTTTTGAATATGTGCTCTAGGAGTGGAATTGCTGGGTCATACGTTAGTTCTCTGTTTAGCCTTTTGAGAAACTGCCAAACTGTTTTTCATTCTGCTCTTCTTATTCTTTAAAATTTTATTTAAATTCAAGTTAGTTCACATATAGTGTATTATCAGTTTTGGGGTAGAATTTAGTTCTGCTCTGACTTTTTTTTAAAAAAGATTTTATTCCTTTATTTGACAGAGAGAGAGAAAGCAGGGGGAGCGGCAGGCAGAGGCAGAAGCAGGCTCCCCTGCAGAGGGACCCGATCCCAGGACTCCAGGATCATGACCCAAGCCGAAGGCAGACACTCAAACAACTGAGCCACCCAGGCGCCCCTCTGCTCTTTTTTTTTTAAACGTTTATTTTTTTTTAAGATTTTATTTATTTATTCGAGAGAGAGAATGAGAGATAGAGAGCACGAGAGGGAAGAGGGTCAGAGGGAGAAGCAGACTCCCTGCCGAGCAGGGAGCCCGATGCGGGACTCGATCCCGGGACTCCAGGATCATGACCTGAGCCGAAGGCAGTCGCTTAACCAACTGAGCCACCCAGGCGCCCCTCTGCTCTGACTTTTAAATCAAAGATCTCAGACAACAGGTGCATGAAATCCTCAATTGCATTTTCAGGAAAATGTTGTTTGTGAACCTCACCCACTATCCTATGCAATCCTTCCTATACAAAATCCCAAGGGGAAACTCTTTTGAGGATTAGGTCCTGGGATAAAGTTGATGCTTCCTACTGATAATAAGGATTCCAGTATGGGTCCTGACTCGGCCGTGGGGCTTGCAACCAAATTTCAAACTTGAATAGTCCTTGTTGATGCCCCACCTACACCCTTTGGGATCCCCTTTACCATTTCTGGGCACACTGGCCTGACTTCAGATGGCCAGTGCCTACATCTTTGTCAGAGGACTGCCCTTGGGCTGTCCATGAAAAAAAAAAATCAGGCCAGAAGTACAGGTTTCCCGCATTATCTTCGAGTTTGCTTTATGCCACTTTGCTTTTATGAAAGACCTAGGTTAGTAACGTGTAACTGCTAACCGAAAGAAATCTGAGGATTTTCACTTTTAGGAAATGGCACTTGCTTCATCCTTTCATGCCATTTCAGTTTACAAAAGGTTCCACAGAAACACTCTACTTTCGGATGGCGGGGAAATCTGTACCTGGGAATTAGCCTTGTGCTTCCCCTGCTCTCCAAGCAGCTTTGAACCAACTCCTGACAGGTGTGGGTGTATAAGTACCCCAGCCCCCTTACCTAGGATAATTCTGGGTCATGAGCTTTTTGCACTGATTCAAGCTTCCACTTGGGAGTAAGTACCAGTTGCCCACTAGAGTTCCTGCTGAATAGCAGACCCTATGGTGACTGATTTCCCTTTCTGTATCATTTCCTCCTTCCCTTGCCGTATCCCTTGCACCTGCCAATCAATTCAAATTCTTGGCTGTGTCTGCTTCTGAGGGAACCTAAACTAAGACAAAGCTCATCTCTAGCAACTTCCTCGATCCATTTGCTTTCCATATTTCTGTTCTTCTTTTTCCTGGTTCTCGAGTTTTATTTACATGTTTTTCATTGTTTTACCATATGCTTTCTTGTTGTCTGGAACTTCAAAGTCTTTGCAGAATAAAGCACAGTGGAACTATTTTAGATGAAAAACATCATGTAATTGTTACACCTGAAATACAAGATGAAAGGCTTATTGAATATGATCCCAATTTTAAAAAATATGTATGTACTTATGTGTATGCATAGAAAAAAAAAAGAATAGAAAGAAATGCACCAGAATGTTAACAGTGATTAAATTGGGGGTGGTGTCACTGCAGATGGCTTAACTTTTTTTCTTCTTTATACATTATTTTGCTAAGAACATGAAGCCTTAGCTGCCTTGTCTATAAAATGAGGATAATCATACCTACCTCATGGAGTTGATGGAAATTAAGTGTAAATGTAATGCGGTAATTAGCTCCACTGCATAGTCACATAATAATCACAGTATGTGCCTAATATGTACCCTAATAAAGGGGAGTGAGTGCCGTAATTACAACAGCAATTAATGAAACAATTTAAAAGGAAATGTTAGAATTAAGAAAGTAAAAATAAGCCCGTGCTTTGTACTTTGTAAAGAACATTCACTTCCATGAGCTCATCAGCCCTCGAGAACCCTGCAAGAGGAGCAGGCTTAGGGGGAGGGAGTGGGCAGGAGACAGAATATTTACTGAACAGCAAACACGTGCCAAGGCCAAGGTGGCCGCTTTGTGGACATCTCAGGTGAGAAGGATGGGGCTCAGCATGGTTAAGAAACTTGCCCAAGCTACGGAGACAGGACCAATAGCTCCAATTCCAGACTCTTAGTCCAGGATTCCTTCCTTTCCAACAGGCCACATTATTACTTGTGCACCTCAAAAGCCCCTGTTCCTACCTGCCTGCCCATCTGAGACATTCTCCGTTCCTAAGGCACCAACGTTCACCAGTCAACACACACAAGCTCCTCCTTCCTACCTCCATGTCCCCGGGGAGGACCAAGGTGTGGCTTGTGGTGGGAGAGTGGATTTAGCTCCCCAAATCTCCCACCAAGACCACCTCAAATGAATCATCAATCTGAATAAAAACACTATTCGCGATGGAGACACAGAGTCGAGGTCAGCTCCACAGCAACACTTCTCAATCAGGCTGTCCACCCCAAGTCCTCCCTACACAGAAATTCTGGAACCGTCTTCAGAGACAAAGGAGTTGACACAGCGGGGGATTTAGGGAATTCTGCTAAGACAGCCCAGCAGAGATTGTGGGCTGGGAGAGAGAACTGTGATGGGCATTACTCCCTCTCCAACCCCCTCAGGGCCTCGCGTTCTAATCATCCTAAGAAATCCTGAGAGAGCTTTTCTTGCAGCCCTGGTAACTGTGGTGTCATAACGGCCCGCTGATGGGCAGGGGCCGGGTATGGAATGGGGTGGGGGTGGTGAGAGGCCGTGTTGTCCCCAACCATGCCAGTCCTCCCTGCCATGCCTCCTACTCACCAGCTGAAGCCCTGGGCTTCTAGACTAACCTTGGGAAATCTTTCTGGACTAATCATTCTCCTGGCAGAATGTCAACCTAAGACAGCCATGCGTGGGAGCTTCAAGCAAGTTTGCCTTGTCACCCTGCCTCACTGACAAGCTCTCCTCCCAAGCACAGGGGCCGGGGCTAAGAGCACCCGTTGCACCCTGAGGGCCCTGGTGCAGTTCCTGGGCCCTGGCATCTGGCAGCTACTCTCTTTCTGGGTCGTCTTTCAAAACCCCCGTCCGCTTCAGCTCTCTCCCTCCCTCAGATTTTCTACAGCCTCATCCCCAACCCCCTTCTCACTTGATTATGCTTCAAAGAGGAACGGTCTTTAGGGGTGTAGTACAAAGACTCCCAATGTTTTCCTTCTGCTACAAATAAAGGTATAACCGACCATAACTGTGCTGTCACACCCTTGCTCAAAAACTCATTGGCTCCCAATTGTCTCTAGATAAGTTCTAGCTCCTTAGTTTGGCAGTAAAGGTTGCCCTTCATGCCCTGAGCCCGGAGACCTTCCTGGCCTTTCCTCTACTACTCCATCTAGACCAGGTAGCTCACGGGGCACCCTCAAATGAAATTCTCCTCTAGAGCACAAAACACTTTAGTCCCCAAACCATATCTAACACTACCTGGTTCAACACAAAGGTCACTCCCCTTTCTTCCTGGTAGGAAACTATTTCCATCCTCATTAGCACTTTTGCCTCCTTACTTCCAATTTGGTATTCAATCTGATTTTTCTCTCTGTAAGTTTGAAGTCATGGACAGTCTTAAAATCCGTGCCTCCCCCTCTAACCATTGCCTCACGCATGGCGTTAGGTCAATAAATCTTCGTAGGTCCCTGTTCTGATTTGTAAGCTTTCTCCCCCAAAGTTTCAGGAACTCAAGCTCTGTCTCCTTACCTAGATTGAAAATCCTCCAGAGCACTCGAAGGCTCATTCAACTCCCCTGAGCGCCGTGTTAACGAGCCGGCCCTGACTCAGGAGGGCCGGGGCGAGGCCGAGACGGCTTGTAGAACGAGCTCCCAGGGGCTGCCCGGGCAGCTGCTCCGCGGGCCGCGTTTAAGAAAAGCCGGGAGGCAGTACCACCTGTAGACGAGGCAATAGCTCACCTCTGTGCGGCCCGGCTGAGCGCGGAGGTGGAGGAACGCAAGACTGAGAAGCGGCCGCCCCTTCGCCCGCCAGCGACGCCTACTTACCTATGGTGGACACGACGGTGCCCACGAAATAGAAGGCGCCGGTGAAGTCCCAGCGCGGCCGGGCGCTGTCCACGCGGATGCCGGCCTCGGTGGCCTCCTCGTAGTGGCGAAGGAAGCCGCGCAGCTCGTCGCGGCTCAGGTTGTGGCGGCGGCTGAAGTTGGCCAGGCGCTCCTCCCAGCGCTGCTTGGCCTGACGCTCGTGCGCCAGCTCCAGCGCCGAAAAGACCGCGGCGCCGCCCACCAGGTAGAGCACGATGAGCGCGGCGAGCAGCAGGAAGCGCGCGTTGTCCTCGTTCAGGTAGCCCGGGCCGCAGCTGCAGCCGCAACCCCGGCCGGCCATGGCCGGGTGTCCGGGGGCACCCCCGCGCCGGAGGGCCGGGGCTACCGGCCGACTCTCGCCCAGGTCCCCCCGGGGGGTCGCCGCTCAACCCGCCCCCGGACGCCCGACGGCCGGCTGGCCCATGGGCGCTCGCCCAGGCCGCGCGGCTCCCCAGGCCGCTGCCTCGACCGCTCCCGCGGCGCAGCTCCCCACGTCCGCCTCGACTCCTGGTTTCAAATCCGCTTTGTCGCCGCCGTCCCCACCCCCGCCTTGAGTTCTCCTAAATGCTCAAGGTCCGAGTACCCGGGAGCAGAGTCCGCTGCTTCTTGGCACGAGGGCGCGGGCACTGTTTCCACCCCGGTGCCCTCCCTGCTCTGCTCAGATTGGGGAGGGGGCGTGGCGCGTCCTCAGCGCAGACTGGGGCTGACTTGAATTTCCCCCGAAGCAAAGGTCTTTCGGCCTCGGAAGCTGGCGGGTTAGAGGACCCCGGCGGGCTCAGTCTCTTTGACCATCGCTTCTCAAGCCGCCGACGGCTAGGACGCGGGGTGTCGGTGTACTGGCGCTGGTGGGGCCTCCTCAGATGGATTGGTGGTGCCCCGTGCCAGTCGCGGCGTCGCGCGGAGCCTCAGGCCTCGGGGGTTACCCACCCGGTTGCCGGGGTGTAGAGGCTGGAGCAGGTCCCGGGGGGGCGCACCCCGAGGGACTGCGCGGAGCGGGGTCCACGGGTTCCTACCTCGCGCCCGGCCCCTGCGCTGCGCCGCATCCGGCGGACAGACCGGCTGGAGGAGGAGACCAGAAAGGGCGGTTGGAATGAGGGGACGAAGGGAGTTAGGGGCATCTCCCCCAGGCAGGCTCCCTCGCCTTGCCGGGACCAGAGAACCGGTGGCCTCTGGGTCCAGCGCGGGGGCGTCTTCCGACGCGCGCTTCCCTAGCCAGCCCCAGCTCCCGGAGAGGTGGCCGAGAACCGGGGGCTGGAGAGTTCCATCTCCTCCCTCCGGGCTTGGCCGCCTCAGTGTGCTCCAGAGATTTTGCGCTGCCAGGACACAGCGCAGAGTGCTTTCCCCCCACCCCCTGCAGAACTGCGGCCAGGCTCCCCAGCAAATGGCCAGGGGCTCCCTCCCCAAGACCTCGCCTTTCAGGGGGGCGCTGGCGCAGCCTCTGAGCTCGACTCTCACCTCCCAGGGACAGCCCCTTCCGCGCCGCTCTGTCAGGACTGTCCCCAGGTCCCCTCCTCGCCGCGGCCCCGTTCTGCAGAACGGCGCTGGGAGCAGAGCTCCCAGGGCTCTGCCCTGCCTGGCTCGAGCGCTCCGAAGCTGCAACAGGTGGAGCCAAGAGGCTGCCAGCGGCAGCGACTCCACCCGGTTCCCAGCCTGCCGGCCGCGCAGCCCCGCTCCCAGCGCTCTTCGCCTGCAGATGCAGTCTCTCGGCGGGCCCACCCGGGGGCTCAGATCCCGGGGAAGTGGGTGCTGCAGAGGCAGGTTGGATACTTAGCGGGCTTGAGTGGGCCCCTCCTGGGCCAGAAGAGGGCGCTCCGTCTCCTCCAGACACATGTCGCCCCCACCTGTGTACCCAGCCACACACTGCCCCTCCGGAATCACCAGCCCCTGGCATGTGGGAGTGAATACGGATACATAGAGGAATGGACGCGTGGGCATCTTCAAACTAAGTAGAAGTTCCCCGCCTTCCGAGAGAGTAGTCCCAGGCTCAGAGCCCACCCACCACCCACTTATACTCGTCAGGAGCAGAGCATAAAGAAACACAGAGCTCTGGATTCCAATACATCTGCCATCCCCTCAGCTCTGTTATCTACTGAATGCCCCTGTTTTATCTAATTTACTGGGGGCAAGAGTTTTAGGTAGTAGTGCATATGAAGACATGTGTATACAACGAAGGTAAGTCCAGCAATTACTCCCCTCCCCCATTTTATTACGAAAAATTTCAAACAAAGTTGAAAGAATTTTATATACTCACCACCTAGATTGTACAATGAACATTATACTATACTTTATTACATATTTATCCATTCCTCTTTCCATCCCTCATCTTATTTGGGTGCATTACAAAGTAGGTCCCCAATACTTTCCCCTACATATCATTAATGAGTGTCCAATATTTACAGATTCTTTTTCTTTTGGGGTAAAACAGTGAAATGCACAAATCTTAAGTGTGCCATTAGATGAGTTCTGACAAATGCATACACCTGTGCAAATTAAACCCCTACCTATCAACCAAATTTCACCAGCAGATCAATGTTCCTCGTATCTTTGTCAGCAAATCCCCACCCACATTCCTCCAGAGGAAATCACTGTTCCGATTTTTTTTCCTTACCACTGACTGGTTTTGCCTTCATATAACTTGGTTTTGTTTGTTCTTGATCTTCATGTAAATGGAATTCTACCACTCTATATTTTGTATAAAGCATTTTTTTGAGATCTATCCATGATCTATGTCTTGGTCATTTATTCCTTTTTATTGCTGATTTTTAAAAAAGATTTTATTTATTTGAGAGAGAGCATGAGAGGGGAGAGGGTCAGAGGGAGAAGCAGACTCCCTGCGGAGCAAGGAGCCCGATGCTGGACTCGATTCTGGGACTCCAGGATCATGATCTGAGCTGAAGGCAGTCCCTTAACCAACTGAGCCACCCAGGTGCCCCTTTATTGCTAATTTTTAATTTTTGAATATTTATTCTATTGATAGAAACCAGGGCTGTTAGAATTTTTTGGCTATCATAAAACTGTTAGGAATATTGTACAAATTTTTGTGGATCTGTTTTCATATCTCAGGTAAATACCTAGGAGAGGAGTATGTAGTTTTATATGAAACTGCATAACATTTTTCCAGAGTAGCTGTACCAACCAACAATGGACAAGAGTTCCATAACATTGTAAACATTTGGCAGTATTAGTCATTGTGATTTTATTTTTAATTTTTAAAAGATTTATTTGAGAGAAAGAAGGAGCAGGGGCGAGGAGCAGAGGGAGAGGGCTTTCCACTGAGCAGGGAGCCCGACTCGGGGCTCTGTCCCTGAGATCATGACCTGAGCTGAAGGCAGACGCTTAACCAACTGAGCCACCCAGACACCTGGTCTGATTTTGAACATACTGGTGGGTGTGCAGTGCTATCTGTGGTTTAATTTGCATTTCCCTACTTTCTTAATGTGCTATGGCCATTTGTATATCTGCCTTTGTAAATTTGTTGAATATTAATGTTGAAATTATCTCTTGAAATATAAGTTATCGAATATCTGTTTAAAAATTGATTTCTCTTTTTTTTATTATTGAGGTGTAGGGATTCTTTTTATGTATCTAGGAGATCAGTCCTTTCTCGGATACCTATCTTGCAAATATTTTCTATCAGTCTCTGACTTGCCTATTTATTTTCTTAATGAGTTTTTCTGATGGCATGTTTTTAATTTTGGTAAAGTCCAATTTGTCAGTCATTTCTTTTATGTTTGGTTCTCTTTTTATATTAAGAAATCATTTACTTCCCCCAAAGTTGTTTAGGTTTGTTTTTCTTTTTCTCTAAATTTTATAGTTTTAGCTTTTGTATTTGGGTTATGATCCATTTTAAGTTTGTTTCTGTATGGCGTGAGGTAAGATCATTCAATCTATGTGGATATCCAGTTATTCCAGTGCCATCTGCTAAAAAAACAAGAGTGAATTTATTTCAGGAACCTGAATCTTGTTCAGGTTTATGCTAATTCCACAGTACTTAGATTACTTGTAGCTTTATAATAAGTCATGAAATCAGGAACTGTGAGCCCTCCAATTGTGCTCTTCTTTATCAAGATTTTCTTTGGGTATTATAAGACCTTTATGTTTTCATAAAAATTATAGAATCAGGTTGTTAATTTCATCAGAAAAAGTCTTGTGGGATCTTCATTAGAATTGTGTTGAAACTATTCTGGGGAGTACTGACCTCTTAATTCATGAATGAGGTTTATTCCTCCATTCATTTCAGTCTTACAAGTTTTCATGTAGAAGTCTTGCACATCTTTTGTAAATTCATTGTATTTTAGGTGTTTTGATGCTATTGTAAGTGAAATCTCAAGATTTCATTTTCCAACTGTCTGCTGTAGTATATAAAGTTTTATGAACTAATTTGGTTCCTGCAACCTCAGTAAATTCACTTGTAGTAGTTAATTGGTTAGGATTTTCTGTAAATCATGCCATTTGAAATAGAGTTTTACTTCTTCCTGACATCTATTTATTTTTCTTTTCTTACTGAAATGGTTAGGACCTCGTATAATGGTGGATAGAAGAGGTGGAAGCAGATATCTTTGTCTTGTTGTGATCTTAAGGGAAAGCCTCCGGTTTTTCACTGTTAAATATATCAACTGTGGGTTTTTCATAAATACTCTATCAGGTTAAGTTTCTTTTATTTCTAGTTCTCAGAGAGTTATTTTTTTAAATCATAAATGAGTGCTGAATTTTGCCAAATGCTTTCTCTGCATCTTTTGCAATGATCTTATATTCTTTATTCTGTTAATGTATTGAACTTCATTAATTGCTTTTCTAATGTTAAGCCAACTTTGCATTTCTGGGATAAATTCTACTTGGGGTTCCTACTCTTATTTTCACTCTTCTACTTGTTTCGGGTTTGCTTTGCTTCTTTTCCCTAGCTTCTTATGTGGACACTTAAGTCACTGATTTTAGACCTTTCCTCTTTTCTAATGTTAGCATTTTAAAGCTATATTTCCATTTTCCCTGTGCTAGCTGCATCCTAAAAATTTCTGTATGTTATATTTTCATATAATTTTCAAAATATTTTCTAACTTTTTCTTCTTTGACCCATGAATTATTTAGAAGTGTGTTGCTTGGGGCGCCTGGGTGGCTCAGTAGTTAAGCATCTGCCTTTGGCTTGGGTCATGATCCCAGGGTCCTGGGATCGAGCCCCACATTGGGCTCCCTGTTCCGCGGGAAGCCTGCTTCTCCCTCTCCCACTCCCCCTGCTTGTGTTCCCTCTTTTGCTGTGTCTCTCTCTGTCAAATAAATAAATAAAATCTTTTTAAAAAAAAGTGTGTTGCTTAATTTCCAAATATCTGGTTTTTTAAGACAAATCATTTATTTCTAACATTTTCACTGTGGTCAGAGGACCATATTCAACATGTTTCAATCTTTCTAAATCTGAGACTTATTTTATGGTCCAGCATAGGATCTATCTTTGTGAACATACCATATGCACTTGAATATGTATTCTGCAGTTGTTGGGTAAAGTGTAGAGTCTATATATGTCAATTAGGTCAAGGTACTTGACAGTGTTTTTCAGATCTTCTGTCTTTACTGATGTTTGCTCTAGTTATTCTATTGATTGGTGAGAGAAGAGTGTTAAAATCACCAACCATGAGGTACCTGGGTGGCTCAGCTGGTTAAGCCTCTGACTTCAGCTCAGGTCATGATCTCAGGGTCCTGGGATGGAGCCCCACATCCAGCTCCCTGCTCAGCAAGGGGTCTGCTTGTCCCTCCGCCCCTCCCCTCTTCTCGTGCTCTCTCTCTCTCAAATGGATAAATAAAAAATCTTCTTTAAAAAAATCACAAACCATGATTATGGAATTGTCTATTTCTTTAATTATGTCAATTTTTTTCATATACTTTGAAGCTCTGTTATTAAGTTCAAGCATTTATGATTATTACATCTTCCTAATGTAGTAACCCTTTTATTTTTATGAAATGCCTTTATCTCTGGTAATACCCTTTATTTTAAAGTTTACTTTATCTGATATTAATCTAGTCACCACAGGCTTTTTGTACTTAACATTTGCATGTATCTTTTCCATCTACTTTTAGCCTGCGTCTTTATGTATTTAAAGTGGATTAGTTGTGGACAGTATATAGTTGAAAGTTGGTTGGGTGGTTTTGGTTTGATTTTTGGTCAGGTCTGACAATCTGCAATTTTAACTGGATTGATCAGATCACTATTCAAAAGAACTGCAGTGATGGAAATATTTTGTAAATATTTGTGCTGTTCAATATGGTAGTTTAATATGACTATTGAGCTCTTGAGTGCCACTGAGGAAATAAATTTGTAATTTAACGGTAATTTAAGTTGAAATATCACATGTGGCTAGTGGCTATCATCTTAGAAAATATAGGTTGAGACCCTTTATATTTAATGTAGTGATTTAGGGGGATTGGATTCAAGTCTACCATATTACTATTTGTTTTGTTTGTCCCCACTGGTTTCTGATCCTCCTTTCCTATCTTCTTTTGGATTAACTGAATATTTTTTAGAATTCTATGTTATCTATTGACTTTTTAGCTCTATCTCTTGGCATTTTTTGTGTTTACACTAAGGATTAGCTTTTCATAGCCCTCTAAGAGCTACTATTGTACAACTTGGTGTAAAATATAGAAACCTTGCAACTATATGGGTTCATTTCCCATCTTCTTCCCCACGTCGACTATGATTGTCATTCAAATCACATTCCCATATGCTAAAACCCCACAATACAATTTTTTATTGTTTGGCAATATATGTTTTAATGTAAAAATTCAGGTTTTATTTTTACTTATTACATTGGTTGGAACTTATGTCAGGAACTAATTACTTTTGTTTTCTACCTCTTAGCTGAACAAAAAATACCCACACAATGTGGCATTATCATTAGACAAGACTTGCTTTTTCACATTTCACACAAGAATGTATATTATCTTTCTTGAACAAAATGCCCAGATTACTAAGGAAACCATCTTTGGAGGAAGTGTTTAATAAGCATATTTTATTTAAATAAATCCTCCAGTAGGAAATAGGAGAATTCATTGCCTTTAATTAGAAGAAGGCTGTGTAAGTAGTTATCTGTCAAACTTCTCTGTGCGGCTCACCATCATTTCCTTATTGGAAACATCAGTTTTTCCACATCACAGTTCCCAAAATGACTTTAAAGTCTGAAAAAATTCTGTATCTCCTTTGGCTTCTCTCTTGATTCCACCCAGGCTTTATTAATGGTTCGCTTCATATCATCATCTCCATCTTTGTAGATTTTCTTTAGAACATTCATCAGTCCCTCACTAGGATCTGTTTCAGTGTTGTAAGAGGGCTTTTCTTTCTCTTCTCATTCTTTTTCAACCTGAGTCAAGCAGTCCCACTGCGTGTTTTCTGCTTTCTTTCTACGTAAGAACTGTGTCCGTTTGACTTCTTTTTGAACTGCCTTCCAGAGATGGGTTTCAAGAGATTGTTCACAATCATGGGAATAACTCTTCTCATTTATATTCTTTGCCAAAAGATCAAATGACCTCTCTGTGAAATGCACCTGCACATTCTCAGGAGTTGATGAGCTCTAGTTAAGTTTGTGAAATCTACTTTACCTAATCTGACTGATCCCATTTGTAATTACCGATTTTCACCTTATATCTTGTTCTGATGGGAGCAACCACAGCAGCAGCTTTTCATTGTCAAGTTCTGCTTTTCTCTGTGATTTCTGCTGCATCATGTTCTTGATTTCTGTCTCATTCTTGGATTTTTCAGCTGGCTTTTTCAGCAGCACCTTCACCTCTTCCAGATCTTTCTATAGCTTCCAACCGCCCTCTACAGTGGAGTGACCCTGGGTTTCTGCAGTCAGCCTTGATTTAAAGAAGCTTCCTGTCCTCAGGCTGGCATAGCGGGAGCTGAGGGAGCCTCGTCCAAACCTGAAGCCGTGGTTGGGCTGAATCAGGCAAGGCCCCAGCTGCAGCCGGGCGGGGGAGAGAACAGGAAACCGTGCACCAAGTGAGTAGCTCACCCGGGTGGCACAGACCCCACCTGCTCCAGTCACAGCTCCCGCAGCCTGCGCCAACACCCACCAGGTGCAAGACCTGGTCCACCTCTGTAATCTAGATTTCTTAGGAGAGTCTTCTATATTTGCAGATATTTGCTCTTTCTGGTGACTTTCCCTCCTTCCTGAATATTTGAGCTTCTCTCTGGTATGTTCTTCCTTCAGCCTGAAGAATGTCCTTTAGCATTTCTTGCAGGTGCACATCTGTAAATTCTCTTCATTTTCTTTTATCTGATAATGTGGTTATTTTTGTCTTCCTTCTTGAAGGATGTTTCCACCAGATATAGATTTCTGAGATGACCTTTCTTTCTGCACGTGAAAGACATTTTGTGTCTTCTGGCCTCGTGTTTCTGATGAGAAGTCAGCAGTCATTCAAAATGACTGTTCCTGTTCCTTCTAGCTGCTTTCAAGATTTTGTCTTAAGCGTGGTCATCATGAGTTTGACTAGGAGGCACCCAGTGGAGTTTTTGTGTTACCCTGTTGCTTATTCACTGAGCTGCTTGAATCTGTAAATTTGTCTCACCAAATTTTTAGCCATTATTTCTTTAAATATTTTCTCTGCCCCATACTTACTCATCTCCTAGCATTCGATCGCACAGAACTTAAACCTTGAGATACTATCCCACAAATCCCTAATTCCCACCCCATCCCCTTTTCAGTGTTTTCTGTTTGTTCTTCAGATTGGATAATTTCTATCTACCTATCTTCAAGTTCCCTGACTCCTCTGTCCTCTCCATTTGCTACTAAGCCCATCTACCGAAGCCTCTAATTTCAGATTGTGAGATAATAGAAAATACACCTATTGGTTCATGCCCCAGTTCCTGACACAGAGCTCCTGAAACCCTCGTAAATTCCTAAGTGGTAACAGTACTAGGAACATCTTATATTCTAATGAGGTGACTCTGGGGCAGGGGTGGGGGGGCTTGGTTCCTGGGTTGGGGCTGGTCACCAGAAAGACCAAGCCATGATTAGAAACTTGGAATTTTCAGCTCACTCTCCCCATTTTCCAGAGAGGGGAAGGGGCTGGAAATGGAATTTATGATTGATCATGCCTCTGTGAGGAAGCCTCCATAAAACCCCAATAGTACAGGATTTGGGGAGCTTCCAGGTTGGTGAAGCCCATCCACACTGGAAGGGTTATGCACTCACACTCCATGGGGATAGATGCTCCTGCGCTCAGGACCCTCCCAGACTTCCCCCTATATCTCTCTTCACCTGGCCATTAATCTGTACCCTTGATCATTCTTTTAACAAACTGGTAGTGTTCTCCTGAGTTCTGTGAGCTGCTCTAGCAAATTAATCAAACCTGAGGAGGTGTAATGGGAACCTCTGATTTATAGCAAATGGGTCAGAAGCACAGGTGACAACCTGGACTTGTAAATGGCACTGGGGTGTGGAGGGGTGGGGTAGAGACAGTCTTGTGGGACTGAGACCTTTACCTGGGGGATCTCACACTATCTCCAGGTTGTGTGAATTTAAATTGTAGGACACCCAGCTGGTGTCTCAGAATTGCTTGGCAGGGAAAACACCCCCACACATCTGGTGACCAGAAATGTTTTGAGTGTGGTGGTCATGTGAGAGTATAGGAAGCACACAGAGGGGGAAAACTGCCCCCGTCGGTATTGTATTTTTCAGTTCTAAAATTTCCACTCAGTTCTTTCAGAAGAATTCCTACTGTCCTGCTGAGATTTGCTATCTTTTCTTTCAATATAAGATTTTTTTTTTTTACACTCTTGAACACAATTTTATTAGCTGTTTTAAAAATCTTTGGAGATTCTTTGGTCTCCCCTTTGCTTGTCTTTTGAGAATAAGCCATGTCTTTCTCTTTATTTGTAAATTGAGTAATTTTGGATTATACCCTAAGTATTGTAACTGATATATAATTTATGATGGTGTTGTAGAAACTCTGAAATCTGTTCTTTTCCTCTGAAAATAATTATTTTTTAAATTATTTTAAACAGGCAGTTAACTTGGCTGCACTCAACTGCAAAGTGTCTCCCCTGCAGTGGGAAGTAGCTTAAATTTTAGTTCAGTCATTTTGGCCTTGGGTGTGCATGAACAGCTTATCAGTCAGCCAGAGATTTGGGCAGAATTTATATACAGAATCTGGTAATCCTCTCTCTGGTTCTCTCTTTTTTGGTTCTTTCCTTCCTCATGCTCAGACTGTGGTTGCTCCAAACCCCGTCCTCTGGATCTTCTAGCCAGCAAGACTATAGATGTCCCCTGCAGGTTTTATGGTGCCGCTGACCTCAGGCCCAAAGTGGTTAAACAAAGCAAGCCTGGAAACTCACCTAGTGTGGTGGCTTTCTTCCAGTGTTAACTCCCCTTCATTTCTACAGCTTCCAGTCACTTTCAGTAGCTGGTTTTTAAAGACTTTTCTCCGAGTTTATATTTTCTGTTTGTGAAAGAGTTGGTTCAACTGGGGCTATTTGGCCCTGCCACAAACCTGAATTTATGTGGTTTCTCCCACAACATTATAAAATGAAATTTTCAAACATACTACAAAGGTAAAAGAATTTATAGTGGTAGCCTAGATTGTAAAGTTTTCCTATACTTTATCATAACTCTATCCATTAATACACCTTATTTCTATGCATTTCAAACTAAACTGCAGCCATTACTACTTGCCCCTAAATCCTTCAGCCATATGTATAATTAAACTAGAGTTCAACAATTTAGTTTTTTTTCTTTCAACGTAAAATTTGCACAAGTGAATGGATATCTGACCTGTGCATTCTTTGAGTTTTTAAAAATCAACTTTAAAATTGAGCTATCATTTACAAGAAAAGTTACCAATTCGGTGTATAAATTCAAGGGGTTTTGTAAAATGTAACCAATGCCACAATCATGAAACATTTCTGTTGCCCCAAAAGTTCCCTCATGCAGCCAATCCCCTCTCCTCACTCCTGAACTCATTTTTAAGGCCACCCAGTTCTACTTTGAGTGGGAGCCAGGGTGCCACTCCAAGAATAGGAATTAGAGACAAAGGAGAGAGGCCATCCACTGCCAAGTGTGTCCTGGAGAGCCAGAGAAGAACGTAATGGCAAGGCAGAGGCTGGGCTCTTTAGAAGTGTTCCCAGGCTGTCTCTAGAAAGGTTCGTTGAGTGGCTCAATGAGACCACACAGTCCATTCTCCTATCGAAAGGTGGATTCTGCCCATCCAAGCATAATTAAAGACGTCCATCTCTTGAGCCTGTTCTGGTATCAGAGTTCAGGAGGCAGGAGCTTGCTCTCATGATCTTCAAGATTGCAACCTTAGGCAGGTTCCCATACCTCTTTGAGCCTGTTTTTTCATTTGTAAAATGGGTTTCCTCCAGGGGTAAAGTGCCAACTCACCCTTGGGGTTCACATTAACATGGGACTCCTCAGTCCCACCCAACAGGCAGTGGGCAACGTGGATCCAGGACTTTTAGGACTGGAAGTCTGCAGGTCAGTTCTATGGAGTTGTTGAGAGTGTTTGAGAGACTGGGTCCAGGGAGGCACATTTCCTTGTGAATACGGTCCCCTTTCTGTGGAATCCTGGTTACCCTGCTGCAGCCAGGACTCAAACCTACCCGTCTTCCAACAATGACTTTCATGAAGTAGTTTAGAAGCAATATTTGTGGGAAAATGCTAATTTTTCAAAGACATGGGTTTATTTTCTACACTTGAATTACCATCTAAGTGCCCCAGAGAGAGAATGCCAATCCCAAGCACTTTGAGAATGAAAATCATTACAACTTAGACTTATGGAGTTCTTGCCAGTGTTTAAGAGCACCCTTTGATTTGATTTGATTCATTTGATTCTTAAAACAATCCCATGAGGTCGGACAGGTATGAGCCCCCACTTAACAGATGAGAAAATGAAGACTTAAAGGCATCACATGACTTGCCTAAGGTCTCATGATGTGGAGAGCAGAGCTGGGATCAGACAATTCTGAGTCCTGGGTGTCTTGGAGCTGAGTCACCTTCAGGCTTGTCAATCTCAAGCCATTATCCACGGAACTGTCTTCACTCAGTGTGATTGAACTAGCAAACCTGGGGAGGAATATATTATATATTATAACCCCGAATGCACTCATATAAATTGAAACAGTCATCTCACTTTGTGCTCCAAATATTTTCAGATTTTTCTACTAGATTTCATTGAAAATTGCTGGTCATGACTTCCTAAATTGATTTCATGATTCATTAAAGTGTTGACTGGCAGTTCGAAAAAATCAGCTTTAGCACACTCATTACAAGGGTTTTTACTTATTTATGCAAATTTGCAAGAAACTTGGACTTACAAATTTCCTTCTTGGTTTACTTTTGCTTTTAAATAAAATCTGCACACTCGCACACATTATTTAAGGAAGAGGCATAAAAAGGTTCCTCTGGCACACTATTAATACTTCACCTAGAGATACTTTCTTGCTCTGGAGTGGACTTCAGGCATTTCCACTTGTCTTTGGAGAACTCCACCACCTGCACCCTTCTCATGAGGGGCAGTCTCCTAATCTGGAGTGCTTGTACCAGGGATGGGTAGGTGACTTAACAGGGCCAACAGGTGCATCAGGGGACTTGCTGCAAGCTACTGGGAAAGAAGGTGTTTTGTCTGTTTTTTTAAAATAACCAACAGGAAGTAACGTGAGATCCTGGAGCGGGGTGGGTATTTCAGCCTCTGGGTGGAGAAAGCTTGCTGGAGAATGGCATCCATATTCCTGAAAGCGGATATTCTGGACCTGGAGACTGTTATGTTATGATCCTCTGGCTCCAGCATTTGCTAGTCTTTTGTTTGTTTATGCCCATCTGACTTCTGTAGCTGTAAAAACATCCTAATGTATTCTTTCATAAAAATATTGAAAAATTATTGAATAGCAAATATGTTAGGGGCTTTTAAATTTTCATTATGTCAATTATCTGAAGAAACAAAATCAGCAGCTACCATAATGTTAACTTCTAAAGGACCTATGAGCAAAGAGCTACCAAGAGCATGCAGAGTGGCATCGTCTCTGTCCTTGGGGCCAGAAGGGAACACATACTAGTTGTGACCATGAAATCTTATTTAACCCTCCCTAAATGAGGGTGTCACCTGCCCCACAGTGTGATGTATATAGTTACCTATGATTGATTATTATCTGTAATAAATTCCCTATGGATACAATTCATCCCTCACCTTTCCCTTCTGAGTTTCCTGTGTATTAAAGACTGGTCCAGATGCCTTCCAGGTTCTTAATCACAGTGGAGTGCTCTGAAAACCTCACCACAAAGGGACCAGGGAACAATGCCTTAAGTTTCAGTGGGGCTTCTGGTAGGCCTGAGAGAACAGAGCGTACTTGAGATGGACTTGCTTAGAAGTCTGTCTTTACCCCGACTTGCATTGCTTTGGCCCCATGTCTGCTCGCTACCCCTCGTCACTGCATGAGGCACCCTCCTTTCATTTCCTGGGCTGCCTTTTGCCCTCCTCCTCCAGCGTTTTCCATGCTGCCTTCTCTTTTGACACTTGGCGTAATCCCTTCTGTTCTCTGCTTTAGGTCTAGTCCGTGGAAACACCAGGTTTCAGTCAGAGAAATTAACAGAACGTACTTAACACAGCAACGTCTTCAGCTGTTGATGCTCACACTTCAAAGGAACCAGTTCCACGGTGAGGTTCTGGCTTTAATAATTCAGTGACTCAGGCCTGAATGCTAATGCAGCATTTAGCAGTTGATTTTATGGACCCATAGCTAGTTCAGTCATGCCAACTAGGATTTGCTGTTCCAGTGGATGAAGGTGTGCCTGGTTTTGTGGCTACTGTTACACATCCTGTATGCAAGGCCACTCCTTGGCTGGAGCTTGGGAACGTCTGCCACACTTGTGCCTGGTTCCTCAGCAGTACTCCCCGGATTCAAATCCCAGCTCTGCCCTTGCCAGCTGTGTGACTTTGGACAAATAATTTCAGTTTCCCCATCTGTAAAATGGCTGTGGTAATAGCACTGGGCTATTACGATTTGGCTCGTTAAGACAGAAAACACGAACAGTACCTGGCACACACCAAGTGCTCCGTACTCGCTGGTCAGTGTTCTTACGGGGACCAGTAGAGAGTCTGGGCTTAGAGGTGACCACCTGTCTCCATGTTGGGTTCTGGCTGTGGGCACTGCTAGCATTCTCCCAGGAGCAAATGGCTGCACATTACTCCTTAAGACTTATAAGAGCCACTTAAGACCTGTAACTTACTAGCTGCTAAAAATGCAGTAAGAAAATGTAGGTTTGTAGTACTTTTTTTGGCCTGGATATTGCTTGAAAAAAGTGGACTACTAAACTTGGAAAATTTGCCAAAAATGTTACAGTGGGATCCATGCATACATGTAGTTAGCACATTATCAACAGAATTTTAGATTTAATCCTATATAATATTTAAGCTATTTTACTTGTGCCATTGAGTTCCTGCACTTTTGCCATCATACTTTGTCATTATAATGAACAGCATTCATCAATACAATTACTACATTTTATGAATGTAAAGAAAGAATGCCTATCTAACCTTCTTGAGTATTCACCAGTCAAAACCAAGTACTTTTACAGAACGGGTTACAGCTCTCATTTTTCAGTTACGAGGGAGAAAGTAAAATGTCCTAAGATTTGAACCAAATATCCAGATCATCCAAAAATGATTTCAAAATGGACTAATATGTCATTTCCCTAGAAAGTAAACTAATTTTATGTGGAAAAAAGTTGTGACAAAATGGAATCTAAGGTCCTTATTTTCAGCATACCAAATCTGATGCAGAAACCATATGTGCTGGAAGTCACGTATGTAACTTCTATTAAGGAGAACTATTTAACTTCTACACAAGAACCCAGGAAAATAAAGCTGGGCTCCACCGTGGAACCTTATGGATATTATTTCACAGAAGGCTAATGTGAGGCTTAAATGTAAAGCATGTAAGCACAGGAGTCAAGACATAGGAAAAGCTCAGGAAACACTGGCTATTACAATATATGGAAAAATACAGCCTCCCAAATCAGTGAATTTCAAGGACGATTTGCATCAACTATAGTTAAAACCAGGCAGCCTTTCTCAGGAATGTGATAAAAAGTAATTTAGGGGTGCCTGGGTGGCACAGTGGGTTAAGTGCCCGACTCCTGGTTTCAGCTCAGGTCGTGATCTCAGGCTTGTGAGATCAAGCCCTGCGCCGGGCTCTGAGCTCAGGGCAGATTCTGCTTGTTTCTCTCTCCCTCTCGCTCTCTAAAATAGATGAATCTTAAAATTTTTTAAAAAAAAACCTCTCCCTCCTTCACCCCACAAAAGCAGCTGGTGGAAGACCCATTCCTCTCTTAAGAGTATGTGGGAGGTGAAGGGGACTCGGAATCCTCCTGCCAAAATGGCAAGCGACTTAAGTTGCTACATGTAGGGACTGACAATTTTCTGTCTTAAAATGTTTTAGGACTCAAACACTCATTCAGAATATTCTATTGAAATTCATCTAGTATGAAGATCTCGTTTAGACTTTTGGCTACACGTCCATCTCTAAAAGAATGTTAGGTAAGCTTTCCAAAGATCAAGAAAAAACTCCCCAGAACGGCAGTGGTTCCTTTGTCTGCATGCTAAGACGCTCCTTATTCAGTCAGTACGTCTCCTATAATAGAACTTTATGAAGCGGCAGGAAGTTGAATTGTGAGGTGGATGTTTACCCTCAGCATGTATACAGTCGCTGGCTGGTGTTTCCAGATCTGAAGCAGGGAGAGGTGGTGGGGAAAGGATAAAAGGCAGCAGCGGGGGGGTTGGGGGCTGGACACTGGGGAGGGTGTGTGCCGTGGTGGGTGCCGTGAAGTGTGAGACTGATGAACCACAGACCTGTACCCCTGAAACAAATAACACATTCTATGTTAAAAAAAGAAGATAGCAGGAGGGGAAGAATGAAGGGGGGGAAATCAGAGGGGGAGACGAACCATGAGAGACTGTGGACTCTGAGAAACATACTGAGGGTTCTAGAGGGAAGGGTAGTGGGGGGATGGGTTAGCCCGGTGATGGGTATTAAAGAGGGCACGTCCTGCATAGAGCACTGCGTGTTATACGCAAACAATGAATCATGGATCACTACATCAAAATAAATAAAAAGGTGGCAGGCAGCTACCTGCAGACACAAGGGCGAGGTGAGTGCTCCTGGAGTCAGGGAGAAGTAATTGTTAAACCCCAACCCAGAATAATGGAAGTAATTTCCTCAAGCATTAGCAGACACATTTGATGATGCTTTTTTGTAGCACTTTGGGTAATTCAGTTCCATTTAAAAAAGGACCAGATGAGGCAGAACTGCTTGCTTTTTGGGTTCCCATGTTGATTATTCTTGGGGCATTGTTTTCCGTGTATGCGATCAACTATGCCCAGAAAGCTCATGTTATGACCCTACCTATGCTGGCCTGCCTTCCCCCAGCCCATGCTGACCAGGGTAAGGGGCACAGAAGGCTGCCGTTAGCAGTTGGGCCTGGACACCCAGAGTGCATAACCCTTGGTCATGGGCTTCCCCTAATGTTACCTTGATGTACCTAGCCACCCATTCTACAGAACTTGTGTTTCCAGATGGGCCCCTTTGGGTCCCTACTGGGTGTAGAGGAATGTTACTTGGAAGTACGGCCCATGGACCAGAACTGGTCTGTGAGGAGTACAGAAAATAAGCATTTAGAAACTTCCACTGTAATCTGACAGTGCTGGAACATCCAAGCACCCGATTCTGTATTCTATAAAAGTGTCCACAATACACTCGAGGGGTAAAAACTGTCCCTCTCCTCACATACCATGCTGCCTGGGAGCTTGGGCCACCTGGCAGAAAACAGGCCGTGGATGCTGCCAGACCTGGGTTCAAATACTGGTGAGAGCACTTTCTACAAGTATGACCTTGCATAATCACTTCACCTTTTTGAGTCCCGATTTCCTTATCAGGAAAACGAGGATAATCCTAATGGGTCAACTGTAGCAATGGCAGGAGCAATCAATCACTGGACAGTTCTCATGCTGTGCAGGCTCGGAGTATCTTCACGCATTCACTCACCACTCTCCATCATCCTCCGTGAGGAGTATTACCACCACCACCCACATTTTACAGTTGAGGGGACCAACGCATAGAGAAGTTAAATAACCTGGTCTAGGTCACACAGCCATAAGTGGCAGAGCTGGGCTTCAAACTTTGGCAGTCTGACTTCAGCTGAGCTCCAACCCACTCTGCAGTAATGTGGATCAGATGAAAAATGTACCTGTGTGACCGACTCTGCCCAGGGACTGCTATCGATCTGCCGCTGTCCTCTCGAGTGGCTGAACCCACCCGGCAGAGCCCAGGCTTTCTGAGTCCTGTTGCAGAGCAGGCAGACTGCTGTCATGGTGACGCTGCTGAGACCCTTGCTTGGTGCTGCTCCACCCCCACCCAGGATGGGACCACCATGTTGGGGAGAATCTCGGGTCCCCTGCCAGGCCTTTGGACACACAGACTGCCGGGCACGCACTCTGGGCCAGCCCCGGACGCCTTTCCACTGCCTTCCCGGCTCATGTGATGGAGGGTTTGCATGTTCTGGGAAGTAGAAGGCAGGGTCATGAAAGGTCTAAGCCTTAGTTTAACCAGCTCACTACACAGGTAATAATAATTCAGTGGCTTTTCAACTTTTAAAGCAGTGCAAGCATGCATACACACACATATAATCCCAGATAATACCCTTTACAGAATCCCAAAACATAGAATAGGTAAAGCGGAGTTTGTGACAGGAGAAGGGTGGAGGGTCTGCAGCTGTCTTCCCAGACTTTTCTATGACAGCACCCCCGCTCTGCCCTGCCGGGTCCTAAGGTGAAAATTGTAGGCCTGAAGAACAGTCTGAAAAGCTATCTTCAGAAATCTTTCAAAATTAATATTCTACACTCTTCAAAGTTGTAAGATAAAGAGGCTGGAGACAAACTGGAAATCAGCCTCATGTAGAAAAGGTCTACATCATCATAGGAGAACGTGACTCCTAAGTATGAAGGACATACGTACATAAAGTGGAGACATTCACAGCTTTGACCCAAACCAGCTGTGATGTGGGGGACACCTTAAACCGTTCTGGGCCTCCGTTCCCTTGCTTGTGAACTGAAGGCACCAAATAAGGTTACCTTTCAGGGTTTCTTGCAAGTAAGATACTTGTGCTTTTATAGGGTTGTGAGCAGTCTTTTCTGGAAACTTGGGGGTGGTGATGAAAGACACCCATCCGTTCCAGGGAATGGGTGAGGAAATGGCAGGACACATTTGTAAGCAGAGAGGCAGCCAGCATGACGCCAGGATGAAAAGCCTCATGAAGCTGCAGGACGATGAGAGGCAGTAGGACTCAGTGCGTATGAAGGGTAGCCACACCGACCTCCATGACAGAGGCCAGGAACGTCTGCAGACTCAGGGCCAGCAACCCCAAGACAACACTCAGAAAGTGGAGGGCTGGGTGATAATCAAATGATCACATTCTTCCCCTGACAAGTTTTGATTGAATGAAGAGCACCTTTCAGGATGGATGGAATACAACACACATAGTCAATCTTCACTTCGGAAGAGTGAACACCATCATGAAATTCCACATATCACTTTGAGGATGACTGTATGTCTATACTCAACATTGTTGAGTTTGATAGCTTTCATTCCAAAGCTTAAAAAAGTGAATTAAGAAAATAGATTTTTTAGTGACACTGTTAATGACCATTAAAAGTATAACCAGCATACACGTTCACAAGAGTGAGCTGTGCAGAGTTTTGTTAGGGGTGTAGATAAAACTTTAAGGGTGAACATCCAGTACAAATTAGAACATCTATTATTTGGGGCTTGAGGTCTTAAACCTAAATTTCACAGTGCTTTAAGATTCTCAGGAGGGAACCCACATATTCCCATGTGTATCTGGTGCTTTGGTATAAGGAATGTTCCAAATCCATGGCCGATCTGGGGAAAAAACAAACAAACCACATTACATATGTATAATACTTATTTGAACAGGATTACAAAAAATTCACTTACCTGATAGGATAAAACCACCACGTTTACACATTGTTAAGAACCCCTCTCCTCTTTTTAAAGATTTATGAGAGTGAGTGCCCGTGAGCACACAGGGGGGTGGAGGGGAGAGGGAGAATGAATCTCAAGCTGATTCCGTGCTGAGCCCAGAGCCCAATGCGGGGCTCAATCTCCCGACCCTGAGATCACAACCCGAGCCAAAACCAAGAGTCAGACGCTTAACCAACTGCACCACTCAGGCACCCCCTTAAGAACCCTATCTGAACCAACCCCAGACAACAGCCCATTTCAGACAGTGGCTATTGGCAAAGGTTCATGCTGACACGGGCAAGTGAACATGGAAGCAGGCCAGCAGAAACCAGGGTGTACATCCTGGCTTGCTGCTTATATTGACCGGTCACTTTGCCTCTGTCAGCCTCAGTTTCCTTCTGTGTACCTGACTGTGGCGCGGTCAGGAGGGGAAGTGAGATAAACGCATGTAGTGTCCGAGAGCATCCCGCAGAGCAAGAAGCTCACAAAGTGCAGCTGTTATCTTTTACAGCGCGGGAGAAGCCAACAGTAACAGATGGCACACACTGCTCTCAGCGGGTCATGGTCACATATAATCGAGAGGCCTGAGGCCACCTCCATGAAATGGTTTTGTTCTGTCCCTTAAGGCTAATAATTGATGAGGTATGAACCTCTCTGTATAATGACTGTAGACCGATGGTGTAGCAAGCAACATGCCTCGGTAGGACACAATGGAGAGAACACTGAAGACCTAGGTTCAGGTCCTGCCCTCATCCTTCTCTGCAAACTCGGGAAAACACTGCGATCTTGGCCTCGGGTTCCTCAGCTGTGAAATGGGAATTAGCTACATAAGCAACCTCTCATGAGGATCCTGAAACATAACCGGGAGCACACCTGTGGAAGTTCCTGGCATGTTGTAGGTGCTCAATAAACATGAAATTTCCCTTTTAACTGGGGTTTCAGAAATTGAAAAAAATCAGAGCAAATCACTTTTACCATGCTTCACTACTCCTAGAATCAAACCAATTCTAAAGAACCATAATAGTAGGGGTAGGGTGTAAATAGGTCGCTAGGGTTAAGAATCAATCCCCACATAACTGTCCTGAAGAGGAGGAGCTACGACAACTCCGAAGGGGTGAATGCTTACAGTAAGGCGGCCACGCGGCAGGTGTGCTGAGGGTACCATCGGCAGAAGCAGCCGCCCAGCACCACCAACCCACTCTCGGGGAAGCTTCTCTTCCCGAACAGAGGCAGAGCGCAGCTCGGAGGATGGCCTGGCAAACAAAGGGAGGCTCTCCTCACACCTCACGGTGTTGAATAACGGCCGCGCCAGCATGAAAACAGCAGGACCCAGCAGATGTGCAGGGAAAGAAGGCTGAAGATGGCAACAAGTTATCAGAACCCTGTTCTCTTGTCTTCGGCCTTGAGATGGTGGGAGAGCCTGAAGCAAGCTTGTTAAGCCCGAGAGAGAGCCATAATCCAGGGCCTGTGCGACACGCTTCATCAAAGGCTGAGGGTTTGGCAGTGCTAGACTCCCCACAGCTCCCCACTGGCCTGAACCACTGGCTTTCTTCCACGGGGGACATGGTCTTCTGTGGCTGGACTTCTCCCATCTTTTCCTGCAGACTGCTCCGTTGGGTAACATCAGCTCTACTTCATCCCCAAGGCAAAGGACACCCCGATCCTTGCTATGGCAGTAGCTATTAGATTCTTCACTGAGGCAGGGTTTGTGATGCAAACACGTGCCAGTGAGCCAGCATCTTGGAGACCACCACTGCATTTATTCCTCTCCCTCACAATTAGCCAACGATAACCAAGTAAGATAACTATCCATTGGCAAATCCCTGGACACACCGCTCGATAAATGAGCAAATGTCTCTGCCTACGGGCTGACCATGTGCCATGCCGGCTGAGAGGTTCACCACTACCTGGGGAGAGAGACGCAAAAAGGCTAACAGGAAGGTAAGAGGTGGTTGTGACTCTGTTGTCTTCTGACCATTACTGGAAGTCAGCATTCACACTTACTGGCTTAGATGAAAGCCTGTTTTAAGCAATCCTCCTAAATTGTCCCATGAAAGAAAAACTTGCCTCATGAAATAGTCCTGCATATGTTTGAAATATTTGTCGAGTGCTGGTTAGATGCCAGGTACTCTGCTAGACAAAGCAGGGGTCCTCTCAGTTTATAGTCCAGGGGGACAGACAGACGAGCAGGAAGGCCGTGGAGCCAGAATTCTGAACTTGACCACGTCAGCGCAGTGGTTCCCGAACCTGGCTGACCTGAGAATTGCCAGAGCATTTCCCCAGAGCTCACCTCGAGGGAATTTCTTTCCATCCGTCTGGGCTGGGGCCTGGCATTACACATTCTTACCAAGTTCTAAAGGTGATCTTAACACAATCAGAGTTTGAGATCAGAGGCTAAATGGGATGAGCTTTTTCCTGTGATATAATGGAAGGATTTAAAACAGGAGTGTGACAAGATGAGAGGTGCATGGCAGCAGGGGAGAAGATGATGTCCACTGGGAGGGGACCAACACCAGGGAGATGAATAGGCAGTGCAGCCTAGGTGAGACACAGTGAGGCCAACATTAAGGCCATGGCAGGAAGGCTGGGGATGAGGGGACAACCAAGGGGTTTTATCTCTGTGTCTATTCCATCTGTCCCTGTGGTCAGTCAGTTGAGGACTGCGTGCATCTGACATCTCTTAACTCCATAACTTAGCTCTCTGTGGGGAGGTGGCACAGGGTGATGGTAAAGGGGTCATGGACATGGCAGACATGGGGCCCTGACCAAACTGACCTGAGTGCTTAGGTTCCTTGTCTATAAAGTAGGGGTTGTATTAGTACTGGTATCATGGGGGCAGTGAGGATTCAATAAACTCAGGTCAAGTGCTCATAGCAGTTCCTGGCACATAAGTACTTGATGAGTGCTAGCTGCTATAATATAATGATCACCACCCTCAACTCACAGTGGGTGAGGATTGTCATTATTCTATATGCTGTGTAGGTCCATCAGGTTTTTTAACAGCCAAACCCAAATACAATACCCCGTTCTACTTAGCCAGGAAATAAGCTCTTTGCTCTAATCCTCTAAGAAATGGCCCTTGTGTTACAGTTAGGCCTTGACCCCCATGTCCAAACACCCATACACACATTTCCCACTGTCTTCAGGGGAACTTGATATCCTACCTATAGAAGCCACTGTCTGTCACCTGAGCAATCACCTTTAATTCTTTCCTTGTATCAGGCACAGACTGTATTTGTATATGGCGTGTGAGTGATCCCAAAGAGATGAACTAATGAGATTTCTGATGCCACTTTACCTTAGCCTACCTTGAAATCAACGAATGGATAAAACACTTGCCAGCTTGCAATACAAAGGAAAGCTCCAAAATATTTTACACTGGGTTACCGACCTAGTAGAGATGCAATCTTTGGTAATTGTGATTCCAGTGTTATCTGAAACCCATTAACTCTCTTTTCTGTGACGATCTCCCGTATTAATCTGTGACTAAAAAAAGCACAAGAGAACAATCTATCCAGTGGAAGGAAGTATAATTCAAATTGCTAAAAACCAAGTACTGATTTCAATACCATCTGATAAAATTACTTTTTACTTTGATAATTTCAGATTTCCTTAAGGTTTCTGTTTACAAAGTAATTTTAAAAGCTAAGGTGGAAGTTTGGTGTCAGGATTCTGTTTGTACTATGAAACAAAAAGATTTTATTAAAGGAGATGACCAAAATCCTGTCTAAAAACCTTTCCTGGTTCTCTCATTTAAAAAAAAAAAATCCTCATTTCTAAAGATCTTTCAAACAACAGGCCCTTGAAAATTAAGCATATCAACAACGATTTTAAGTGACTTACTTCTTTTGCATTTTCTTTGGATTAGAAAGTTAAATCAGCTTCGTTTCCCTTACATAAATACTTTATGAATCAGTCTCTACTATTTAGCAATAATTATGAGAGGTCTAGACTGAAGTTTATTCCTGTACTATCTAAATTCGAGGAATTATTTCAAATGAATAAAGCAGTAGGGGGAATGGTTACTATCTGGGAACCAATGGTTTAAAGCACTTTAGAGGATTATATATACTATATATATGCTAAATCTAGATCAGGTGTATCTCATGTGCCAAGTAGGTTTTAATGACCTCTCCGACTGAGCAATTACGTATACAGCTAATTCGCTTAGTTCTAGACATTTAAAACTTAAATTCTAAAATATACAAAACCTGCAAAAGATACAACTTGGCAGATACCACCTTAACCAATTGATCAATACTGACTTTATCAGTAATCAGGCAGATTGTTATCATGTGACTTCTTATATGATGCACTAAGAAAAACAACATCTCTTCTGTGGTGTTCTTGGCAAAAGTGCATACTCTGGACCTACTTACAAAAAAACAATGGACAAAGTCCCTCACCATCTATAAAATAACTGGCCTGTGCTCAGCAAATTGTATCATAAAATACACAAAAATATTGTGGCACTATTCCAAATTAATGGAGACTAAAAAGAGTGATGATCAAATGTGACATGTAACCTGAAACTTCCCTTTTGCTATAAAGGACACTATTGGGGCAACAGATGAAATCTGAATAAATTCTGTAGATGACAGTATTCAATCAATGTTAATTCCTGATTTTGGTAACTGTACTGTGGCTATGTAAGATGTTTTTAAGAAATATATATTGATGTATTTAGAGATTGCAAACATGTTTACAACTTTCAAATGGATCAGAAAAAAGTTAACATGAGAAAGAAGGATTATGTAAATATTATAAAATATTCACATTCGGAGAACCTGGGTGAAGAGAATATGGGAATTCTTTGTACTTAGAACTTTTTTCTGAATCTGAAATTATGACAAAAAATTAAAAATAAATACTACAGTTGACTCTTGAACAACATGGATTTAACTGCACAGGTCTACTCACATGTGGGCTTTTTTCCCCAATAAATATACATACATTACTTAAGTGTATTTTCTCTTCCTTATAATTTTCATTTTCTTTTCTCTAGCTTACTTTATTGTAGGAATACAGTGTAAAATACATATAACATACAAAATATGTGTTGACTGTTTATGTTATCAGTAAGGCTTCTGGTCAACAGTAGGCTATTAGTAGTTAAGTTTTTGGGGAGTCAAAGGTAACGTGCAGATTTTCAGCTGCGCTGGGGGTCAGTGTCCCTACCCCTCCCACACTGTGCAAGGGCCAACTGTATACATATTACCATGTGTATTAAAAAAAAAAAAAAAGAGAAAAAAACACCAAAAAACAACCCAGGTCATTTAACATAACTAAAGTCTCTGAAGCTCTGTATGTTCAATTATTCTTAAATTTGACACATAATTTATTCTTTAAGTCCAAATAAGATAGGCTTTACTTAACCTTACCTTGTTTTACCCACTTTACAGTGTATCAGAGAATACAAAGAATATAAGCTAAAAAGGGAGGACAAAGCAGATGCTTCTGGCATATAATAGCTCAGGAGAGATCACATACTGGTCTATTTTATTCTTTTCAGGCTCAGGGTCACATAGCAAGTGGGACATATGGAAATAAGATTTAAACGTTGGTGACTTTGCTTTATAAAAGATTTTTTTTTCTCACGTCAGATGGGTAATTGTGCCGAGATCGTAACAAAGTTTGAGGAAGGCACGTGTCACACATTGGCGTGAATACCCAATCATCACACTTAACGAACTACAAAAGGATCTAAAAGATTTCCTTTAAAACTACAACTCCTATTAGTCAAATGAGTTTGGTTAGGTATAACTTTTCAAGTGAAGAGTAATTTCAACTCCATAAGGCCAGGGATTTGTGTTTGTCTTATTCATAGACGTAGTCCAAGTACCTAGACAGTGTCTGCACACAGCAGGTTCTTAGTAATACAACTGTGGAGAAAACAGATAAGCAGCAAGTACTGTGTAAAGCAAGGTGGGCCTGCAGCTGTGTCTGTTTTGCTTTATTATTTGATCGATTTCTTGGTTTCAAGGATGTCTGCTGGTATCTTGCAATAAACTGTAATTTGTTCACAGCAATGTATTTCTTTGCTAAGCTTTCTGTATAGTCCTCAGATTTTAAAAAATAACGAACAAGATCTTATACATGTTACAGTGGTTTGAAAACCATTTTCAAACAAAGTGCTTTTGAAATGTTCCTAACCACTCACTTTTCCAAATCTGACACCTTTCCTCTAGTCCGTAGGATTCCCGTGAATGCTGGCTACATATGAACTGGTGGCATCTGAGTGACTGGCATTATTCTGCATGCTACTGAAGCAGCGTGGAAGGTAAAACTGTGCTAATAAAAAATAAAATGCTCCAGTCTCTCTTGTATCTATCTTTCAAAGGAAATGTATAAACCCAGAAAACTTTGCTAAACAATGGAAAACATTCTGCTTGCTGGCCAAGTAAAAGATTCATTGTTACAGAGTCTAAGATACTACCCAGTTGGAAACTTTTAAATTCTTGAGAATGCTTTTTCTATCAAAACTGAAGGGACCTCAGGATATTTTTAAGGCTCCTCTATCTCTTTCATTCTTGCTTTCAAAGTCCTTTGGAGATTAGGATTAAGTGGAGGAGGTGGAATTCCAGCCAAGGTTCTGGGCTGGGGGTAGAAAGTACAGAGCCCAAGGCCAGACCACAGGAAGTCACACTCAGTCCATGGTCCTCCGTCCCCACCTCTAATAAGCTTATTCAGAACTCAGGTTTAAAGAGGAAAGAAAAAAACAAAAGAAAGGAACACGAACAGACAGTAGGAGAAAAAACAAAGGTACAGCATAAAGCTGGAAGGTGGAAGGAGAGGTTTTCACCATCAGATCCTGAGACGCTGGGTGGGTTTAGGGACCGTCCCACATGGGCCTTAGGCTCTTTTCATCCTCCGCTCAGCAAGGGGAAGGGGAGAAAATGAACACCGGTCCATTATACACGCCAGGAACTGAACTGGATATTCTAAATAACAGAAACAACAGCTAATGTTTAGTGACTGCTAACTCTGCACTAGAGACTGTGTCAGGTACTTTACAGATAACATCTTGGTTACTCTTTTCAACAAACTCTATGAAGTAGGCACTCTTATTTTCCCACTTTACAAATAGAGACACTAAGGCCTAGAGAAAGCAAATAACTGCCCAAGGTCACTTAGGTTGCAAGGTTGGCACAAACAGAGCCTAGTTCTAAAGCACTATTTTTCACTTGTGTGTGCAGGGGGGGTTGGGAGGAGACAGATTCCCTGAAATTCTGATAAAACTGATATGATCTTGCTAGTGAAAAATGAAGATGCATAAATATACAACAAATTCAGAGGACTCAATATACATAAATTGGAAAGAAGGAAAAAAAGAACACCTTCTGAAGCTTGCTATCAATATGACTGATTATAGCTCTAGATTATAGCTCTGCAGCTGCACCCTAGACAGCATGAGACTATATGGACACATCTGACAAAGTTAATACCATTGAAGAAACAGGTCCACTGGAAGGGGAAGGTCTGGTTTACCACCAAAACCAGAAAGGGCAAGTGAGGGTGAGGGAGTAGCTAAAACCCATCTAACACTGTCCAGGGAAGAAAGGGACCCAGTGGGCAGGGCTGACTCTGTTAGGGAATCAGAGATTTTGGAATATTAATGGAGCGATGTCATTAAAACTTTCCAAACAAAAACCAAATTTTCCCTGTTCAGATTCAGAATTTACTCAAAAATCATTGACTATAATCTGGCTATCTGTGTAGGCATCTACCTTCCAGGGGAAAATATGCTGGTTGTAATAGGACCTTTTGCCATTTTAAATTAATAAGCATGTCCTGATTATACAACTGCTCCTGTGTGAGTCTTGTAAGTGTGAACTTGCTTTAAAGACAGATATTCTAGGGCTAAGACAAGTGCAGCCTGTGGGGCTGGGTCACACCTGGGATGGAGCTGGTCCCACTCATGCCGGCCAGCTTTCCTCCAAAAACATGAACCTGAACCAATGTTCCAACGACTTTCTATTATGAAAAATACTTGGTCACTGCCTTTAAGAAAGTCATAGTCTAGGGCAGCCTGGCGATCTCCCCTTTAAGAGGATGAGAGGTATCTGTGAAGTGAAAATTATTTTCATCAAGATATTAAGCCATTATTTGTCATCTTCACTTCTTGTGAGTGTATAGAGGCTTTGTGACAGGATATTGCAACAGAGCAGCTATGATAATTCAGTGGTCTTTCATTAACCCAGATAGTAAAGAGGCCTGCCTGCAAAAATTGTAAATAATGCCACCTTCCTCACCGTTTTTTGGAAATAGTAAAAAAAAAAAAAAAAAAAAAATTATATTATATAATAGGTTTATTACTTTTAAAATATAAAAAATTCTTGGTTTTGAGTTCTAATATAGTACTCTCAATAGTTATAAAAACCCATGTAAGTAAAAGCTCCTTGTGGTCCTTAATAATGATAAGAGTGCAGAGGGTTTCCTGGACCAACCAGTTTGAGAATGACAGCTGTAGTGGCCCCAAACAGGGCAGCAAAGGGGCCTCTGCAAACCTGCATTTCCAAAGTATTCCCTGAGCCAACCTCCCACTGAGAGACTGACGGCTTCTTCTGGGCACTGTTTCTGTTTCATACATAACACCCATGATCTCCCTTCATGTGTGCCCTACCTTTACTTCCATACAGTTCTGGAGGTAGGTCGAATGGCACAGGAAAGGCGGCCGCTGGCTCCTTGCTCCCTGAGAAGAATTTCTGTTTTACTTTGAAGCTGTCCAGGCCCTGAAAACACAAAGAGGGCATCTATGATTGCACCCCATTTTCTGAAAAAGATCTCAAGAAGCAATTATATCTGTATGGTACTCACACCAAAACTGAAGTTATTTCAGAGCTATTTTCAATGTTTGATAGATCAGATATATTTACAAGTCCCCTAAATTAATCTTTCCTAAAAATAAGAGGTTCAAATTTTAAAAATTAAATTATAACAAAGTTCACAGACGTTTAATAAAGGAAATAAGAGAGAAAACAATTTTGGATATCATAGCCCATTTCTCCTAACCGCTATGTACCATTTGCAAGGAGTGTGTAGAAGACACTGTATATAAATAATTTCAATATTGCCATAGTAACAGGCTGCTCACTCTGGTGTAAGAATAAAAGCTGCCTTCATGTATAATGAAAGTGTTCCAATATAATGTGATAGGAATATAAAAACAAAAACTCTTCCAGACTCACCAAAATGGAAGGTTTATTCCAAGAACTCCAGAATAGGGTATTATTTTTAGATCTTAACCAGGGTACAAGTTAAAGTTCTGTATCTCAGCTGATGTAGAGAACCACTACGGCCCTCTAGGACCTTTACATCAGTGCAGGTGCTTAATATGTGAGCCTCACTTTCCCCATGCCTCCACACACTGATCCTCCTCCTCTGATCGCCCTTGGTGGACCATCCCAGCACCCTGTCTGCAAGTCAGTCTGTCTCTCATCCCTTCTGTCCACCCATCTAAACACATACCCATCCTCCATATCCTAAATACCCACATATCAAACAGTGCTAATGTCCTTGGAGCCCAAACAAAGAACTAGAACTATAGTTCTTAGTCTTGATGATCACATAACTGAGTAGGGAAGGCTGCTTGTGGGCACACTGTAGGACACGGTAAGAGCCGGAGTTATGCTGATCTGGGCTCCAGGCCATCTGGTTCTAACACTGCTCTGGCATTTGCTGAGTTGCGAGAATGGCTGATACTTGCATTTGTTCATTCAACACATTACTTCTTGAGTGCCTCTTTGGTGTCAGGCACTGACTGCCTAAGAGTTAACAAAGATGTCATCGTCCCTGTCCTCATGGGGTACACAGTCTAGTGGGGAGACAAAGCATTTATAAAAGTGAAATAATTACATAATTGTGATGACCACTATGAAGAAAAACAGAAGTACTGGGAGAGAGAATAGTAGACCTATTTTAGATGGGGGGGGATGGTCAATAGAAGCCTCCCTAAAAAAAGTGACATTTTAAAGAGGAGTAGGGTTAGGAGAGGGGAAAGTGGAAAGAATATTCCAGGCAGAAGGTGCAGAGGTAGGAAAGAGCATGCATGTTCCAGTAGCTAAAAACAATGGTTAGTGGGACACCTGGCCACTTATTTACTAGGGCCTCAATTTCCTCATTTGTAAAATCAGAATAAAGCCATCTGGATGTCACCACCTTAAAATGTCTTTCATGTCAACACCTAGCCTTGGTGCTTAGCTGGTGTTCAAGCAATACTAGGATATTGCAAAAACAGGATAAAGGCATCTTGCCTGCTTACTCTACAGGCTTTTCCATTAGATAAATCAACGTGCAAATGCTCTGTGCACATGAAGACTTATAGAAAGGTATGGGCGATGAAGAAAGGGCCAGCACTGATGAAGATGGGGATGAGAAACAGCGAAAGGCAGTAAGTAATAACCGGCTGAATGCTATACAGAAAAGAAATGCCTTTTACCAATTTTGGGATAAGGAACGGCTTTGTAGAAAACATTACAGCTAGGCCTTGAGAAACTGGGATAATTCTGATAAATAGAGATGGCAGGAAAGAACATCAAGGGAGACCAGCATAAGCCAAGGCAGAGTTGTTAAAGCATGGAGCAGGTAACATCAGGCAGATGGGAAGTGAATGACCTACACACAGAAGGAGGCTGAGAACACTGGAGAGAACCAGATGGAGGAGGTTTGAACAGGAAGCAGTATGGGTATCTGTGGCTTGTACCTATTTAACTGGGCCCAATCCCAGGCCATAGTGACTCGGGATGGGCAGGTCGGCCACGTCAGAGGCGTCAGGGAAGAGACCATCTTTCTGCTCAGGAGTTCATTCGGTAAGATGTGAGCCTTGAGCTGCTGGGGGCTCTCACATATTTCAAAATGAACTCTGAAAATACGGCCCAAACCCATGGATTCAGCTCTGCCTGAAGCAAGGGACTCACCCTCCATGTTTGCCTTATTTCTTACTTGTGTGAGTTGGTTATCCGTCACTTACAACCCAGAGCATCACAAGACCCCAGTTATTAAAGTGTGTGGCCCTTACTTTGATATACAGTGAGGAGTTGCAGGTTTTTGAATCGAGAAGTTCCACTATAAAGGCAGACTGGCACAGATGAAAATAGATCCAACAGGGAATTGTTAGAGCCAGAAGACTGAGAGCTACTGCCACACCAATGGGAGATGGATGAGCGAATGGCAATGGGGAAACAAATATCAGCATCATAACAAAAGCTGAGATACAAACAGTGAGTTCAGAGGAGAGTGGGGTCAGTGGAAAGGGAAGGAAATGGATTTGAAAGAAACTGATGGAAAAATTAAAAATCAGGGATATGCGAGGGCAGAGGAGGAAAGGGGTAGGGAGACCAAGGGCACTTGAAGGGGGACACTATAGCCTGCCCCGTCACCCCCACTTCCTCCTACCCTGGGGAGGGCTGCTGGTGCCCCTCCTCACAGCTCACCTCCAACAAGCTCTGGATCGGAGGATAAGCTTACGCTCTTCCTTATGCATATCACTTACTTGCTGTGTGACTCGAGGTGAATGACCTAACTTTTCTGGGTCTGAGTTTCGTCATCTATTAAATGGTATGCTGACAGTAAATTATTTAGAACAATGACTCGCACATGGATGTAAATTAGTATAGTATGTACATCCAGGATGTTCTTGTGATGAAATTACTCCTATTTTACAAGGGAGGAAATAAAATGGAGGTTAAATAGTTGCCCAAGGCCGTAGAGCTATTAAGCGGTAAGGCTGGAAATCAAACCCAGCCTTTCTTCTGTTCCTTCAATTAAATGAAGAAACAGTCTCACATTCACCCACCAGGAGCCACAACAAAGGAAAAATTCCTCGAAAATTTAAGAGGTAATATTGAAGCAGACCAAATGAGGAGGAGCCAAATTCTGGAAACCGTAGTGCTTGACATTTGTGAAAAGAGGCCAGAGGTTGGGAAGTGATGTCATTTAATGACTATTAAATACTTTATGTGGAGTTTCAGATAAGAACAACTTCCCTCTTCTTTGGCTCCTAGTCCATTTCTGTTATTTTCAAACAAATCATCACAAAGGATGGAGAGTCTTTATGGCCTGGCCCAGATCTGATGCCCCAACATGCTTTGGCACGTGCTTATTCTCTGGTGTCTTACTTCACGTATAAGAAGCTTTGAGCCATCCACGTCTGACAGGAAGCAATACGCTTTCCTGAATGCCATCTCTGATCTAAATTCTAGGGTATTATATGAAAAAAAAAAAAAAAAAGTACCACTTTTCCCTTCAATCTGGATGTCAAATAATTTGAAGCTGTCGTCTAATTATCATTATTTATATATCACAGTGGTATCACTTGGCATTTTGTAAAACAGAGGAAGGCACCCTCCCAGGCAGAGATACTTAAAAAGACAGTTAAGACAATATATTTATAAAATACCAGGTGAGAGGGTGGACATCTATCACACTTGAGAAATTACTGGCTTTTCCCTTCATCAGTTCTGGGAGGAAAAGAGCTGTTATCACCATGACGGATTAAGTTTAGCGGCTTAGCTCCATCACAGAGAACAAGAAACATGTCCAAATCTCAGAGATATCGTTTATTTTTTAGTTGCATCCGATTAGCATCCTCAAGCAGTAAAGCCCTATACAAGGCATCAAGTTTTCCTGGATAAAATGGTAATGACAGTGAGCCTTCTAGAAGGAGCACACTTAATTAAAGATGGACTAATTGACAAAGAAGTGAAGTACAGGGAGGTGGCTGTGTTGTCCTTCCTATAAGGCACCATATGATCAACTGTGTTTCCAGGTGGGGGCTTAGGAAAAGCTTCATGAAGGAGAGTAAGCCCAAAAGGCCCAAGAAGGGTGGGTTTCTGATGAGCAAAGGGCTGTGTCAGTGGGGTGGAGTGCACTTCAAAAGGGAAAAAGGAACAGCATCCCATCACCATGGGTGTGAGGTCAAGATTTTGACCTCTGCCTTCCACCTTCTGTTGAACTGCTTGATCTACGAGTTGGTGTTGCTACTGCTCACTGCTCAATACCTGCCAAGTGCTAGGCACTGTTTCAACCATTTATAGGCAAGAACTCTCAAACGATGCTACAAAGTTATTAGTTACTGCACTGTCCCCACTTCACACTGAGAAAAAGGAAGCCTATGGAAGTAACAGGTCCAAAGCCTAAAAGCTTATAAGCAGGACCCCAACTCCATTGTCATTTTGGCTCCTCTAGCACTGTGTGCTCCCAGAGAGTTCCTTTGCTTGGTCCCTGGTATCTCTCCCACACGTTCTTCTACGTTCTCTTTCCACATGATTTCACTTTCTAATGGAGGTGAAGGATCACACAACTAGTAGGTGGCAGCTGTGCCCCTGGTGCCCCAGCCCAACTCCCCCACCCGCTAACAAGCACTCACAGGTGACTGGAGCCCTGGCTGTGCAGGGGACGTGGGGGGAGGGGTGGGAACAGAGGCTGGGGGGCATGCTGTTCCAGGTCACGGCGGGCCCTGCTGTGCCACACACAGGACTCTGGATATCATCTCGTGGGCCAAGACGAGATACTGCAGGTTCCAAGTCAGGGGAATGCAGACCCTGGCAGATGGGCAAAAAGAGCTCCAGAAGTGTAGCAGTAGCCAAGATGGGTAACGAGGGAGAGATGGAATCAGTTAGCCAGGAGAGGAGAAGACAATGACCTACAGCAGCAGGCAGCAAAACTCTTGCTAGGGCAGAGGACAGGATGTGGCAGCTGGATGTGGACAGGGAAGAGGAAGGAGCAGAATGCCAGACTGGGGTTGAGCGGGAGAACATGAAAGCTTAGAAGAAAATTCCACGTGAAACAGTACTGACCAGATGTAGCCCCGTGGGAAACCCTGAGTACCCTCAACAGACGGCCAGTGGTCAGAAGTGGTGTGGGGCGGGGGGGAAGGGTCAAGGCGGTGGCTCCTGTGAATTTCATTAGTTCTTCCAGCCTGAGCCAGTCATGATGAAAGCAAACACTTGTGGTATATATCAATTTTGGCAACAAAAGACAATAAAAGAGTTTAACCAGAACAGAGAAAAGAGACTTTTTGAAGATAAAGTTCTTATGGTTTTGACTGAAGCATTTTTGATTCTAACGACAGAAAAGAGAAGCTGCCATCTTAGGGGCAAACACACTAGGGCTCAGAAGGAGCCGAGGTGCCCCTCGGCCCTAAGGCAAGTGGGAAGCCTGCTTCTCCCTCTCCCACTCCCCCTGCTCGTGTTCCCTCTCTGTGTCTCTCTCTGTCAAATAAATCTTTAAAAGAAAAAATAAGTAAAAATTAAATGCACTTAAAGGGACACACCCAACAAAAATTATATACTTGATAAATTGATAATAGACCTCAAAAGAATAGTCTTTAAGGACCTGTGTAACAATAATAGCTAAGTGCTACATAGACATTAATCCCCAAAGCTCCCGGAAGTGTTCCCAAAGGGAAAGCTATTGACTGCATGGCTCTAACAACAGCAAGTTAGATTCACCTTGACATGGTATGTTTACTGATTCACTCACTTAAAAGCAGAAAAATAAAGTGAACAAATCAATGTTTGGTTACCAGAGACTTTGCTTCCAGACCAAGCCCAGAGGTTTCACACGGCAACTTTATTATGAATGAAACATGGTGGCTCCCCATCCACTATTTTCAGGCCATGGAGAATGTCCTTGCATGCAACCACTGGTTCCTGAGTGACAGGCCCTTATTATGGCTGTGGGAAAGCGCAGGAGCTGTGAGGCCTTCTAGGTGACTGCTCAGCAGTGTCTGAGACTCTTCATTCTGGGCACAAAGCTGAGCTGTTTGCAAATGCTAACCTCAAGTCAGGGCTCCAGAACACCAAGGACCAGGACGGCCTAATGGGGAAGGACAAAAGCGGCAACTCCAGTGCTCATCCCTCAGAAAGATGGGTGTTTTGGACACGGAGCTCTGCTAAGAAGTACAAAGGTGGGCCCATCTCAAGAAACCGAATTCTGGATGATGTCCAGTTAGAGAAATGATTATAGAACTGGGTATTAAGTAAGTTGATTTGGCAAACTTGTAACCGAAGAAAACATTAAAACGCGTGTCTTACTAGTACTGAAGAGGGAAACACAAGGCCTCATTTATAACAGACCACGTTCTCATTAGTAACCTTTTTGAAATTAACAGATACAGAAATTTTAAGAACATCTACTAAACACACAAGGACTGGCATTGCCAAGTATTGCCAAGAGACTAAGTGTATGCACATGTGCTTTAATTTCAACAAGGCAGGTGAGCAATTCTATATTGCAATTGCTTACGAACATATTTGAACACCTACTACACACAACATCCACTGGGCTAAATCCATGTAGTATCCACAGCCATTGTTCTCCACGTTTGCTCTCCTCACAGAAAGGACAGTGTGGACTCTAGGAACTGAAAGGAAGCAACATCAACTAGGAGATGTGCCAAGCCCTAGGAGAAAGCAGCTCACAGTCAAGGAGACAGACAAGTAAATGATAATACAAGGGGTATGTGATGAGCCCACGTTCTAGAAAGCTGTGGGATGCAGACGAGGGGCACCTGGACTGGAGACAGGGGAGGCAGGTGGGCTTAAGGGTGCTGTTCCTGAGACAGATTAAGGCTGATGAATGAGGGCACGATGGTTATTAGGTACCCACTTGACTGGGCCATCAGATACCAGATGACCAGTTAAACGTCACTCACTGTGGGGGTCTCTGAGGGTGTTTCTGGATGAGATTGGCATTCGAGTCGATGGACTGAACAGAGCAAACTGCTTCTGACCCCGCAATGTAGGTGGGCATCATCCAATCTGTTGAGAGTCTGACTAGAACAAAAGAGCCGAGGAAGGGTAAATTCGCTCTCTATTGGCTGGGACATGGGTCTTCTCCCAAACTTGGATCGGGATTGAAAGCATCAACTCTCCTGATCCTCAGAACTTCAGACTCTACAACTGGTGAAACTACACCACCAGCTCTCCTGGGTCTCTTGCTGGCAGAGGCTGGGACTTCCTAGCCCCCCAAAATCATGTGAGCCAATTCCTCACAATAAATCTCTCTGTATGTATCTATATATCCTATTGGTTCTGTTTCTCTGGAGAACACATATGGGCTTGACTCATAATAGGAACCAGTTCTGTATGGCTGAACATGAAGGCCAGGAAAGAGGGAGAAGTGGTCAGGCCGAGGAGTCAGGGCATGAAGAGAAAAGAAGGCCATGCTAAGGAGTCTGGCTTCTATCTTACAAGATTTTGAAGGTGGGTGACATGACCGGACGTGTGGTCTACAAAGACACTCTGGCAGCCGGGTGCAGGCTGCCTTGGGAAGCATGGTGGGAGGATACTATAGCAGAAGTTGATGTGCCCTGGACAGTGGCAGCAGGAATGGCCAGAAGTGACTGATTATCAAGCAGCATTAAGCAGCAAAATTTGGGTGTAAAAGAGTCGCCAGAGATGACTTTGTACACTTTGAGCTAGGACAGTGGGGTGCTAGTAATAGTAATCATTAATCAAATTTTTATAATAGTATGGCTTAAGTGATGAAGATGATTTTGGTGAGATTTATAAGGCCCTCATCCTCAGGTACCTTTTGAATAATAGAACTTAAATTATACTCATAATTGGAGAATTATCTTATAAGCTTCAAATTATTTGGAAATTGGCCCGATGACATCACTAATCCTGCTTAAAAAACTGATGGCTTTCTACTGTCCATGTGGGACAAAGTACAATTCCAGTGGGTCCTGCTTGCCAGTCTCCTTCAGAACAGGAGTCCAACCTCAGAGCCTATGGCCTACATCCCAGCCCCCTCCCAGGCACATGGAATGGCCTGCTCTTCCTCAAATAGAACATGCACTGTTCTCTCTGGCTGGAAGCCTCATGTCCCTTGATGGGGGGGTTAAGCTCATAACTCATTTTTTAAGACCCAGGTCAAATGTCATCTCCTCATAGAACCCTTCCCCAGGGCCCCCAGGCAGATTACATGCTCCTTTTCTCAGAGTCCTTATATTGTGAACCCCCTACACCACAGTTCTCATCACATACTATAATCCGTTTCCTGAACTTATCCATGAGCTTCATGAGAATGAAGACTCCATCTCGTTTTTCCTATTCCCAGGGCTACTGAACTAGAGGTGTGGGGATCTGGTGGAGCTGAAGAGATTGACTGCGAGGTCATTCCCCAGGTCGGAATGTTCAGTGACAAGTCTGGGAGACATTCTGAGGAGGGAGCTGTGGAATTGTGGTGGACGGTCTCTCCTTCACAAGCTAATGGTCTCATTCTGTGTTCGAAATTACCTCAGCAAAATGACAAATCACCTCACGGCAAGGATCTTTCGGTTGCCCTTAGCATCAAAACCGTAAATGTTAAGTCTGTGAAGACCAAGCAAAGCTCTACTGGTTTTCCAGAAGCTTTACATACCAGTAAGTGACACAGTAGCTTAAGGACAAAGTCTCCTCTGTTGCAAAATTTTCTTGACATGGTATTATGCAGACTGATAAAACACACATCAACTCACTTATGGGTGATACCCTCAGGCGTGGCTTCCTAGCTCCCAACAATCTGCCCTTCTCTGGGAAACACACCCACTATTACAGGACAGGGTCAGGGCAGTACAGAGGCGTGAAAAGCAGACATGAACTTGAGCAGTCCTTAAATGCAGAATGGCTGGCAAATGAGGGAACAAGCCACTGCAGAGGTGTCACCAGTGACAGCCACCCAGACAGGTGATAGGCTGCTGAAGGCCCCAGGGCTGGCCCAGCTCCCCTGCTCCCAAGTCTCCACCGTGCCACTGATTCCATGACATGCCTTTCAGCAGCTCTTCAAAAAACTACCCCCTTCTGCGGGCTTACACAAGCTTAAGTTAGTTTCTGTCAAGAGCAATGAAAAGGACCCGAATACCCACTTTCAGCCCTTTGGCTTTTGCTCACTCAGGCCAGTTTTCTCTCCCAGGTCTTGGCACCTGGGTCGCACCTGGACATCTCTCAACGAAAGTGCCTTTTTAAAATGACTTTCTTGTTCAACGTGACTAGTAGGCTCCTTTGAAAGGGCGAGGTCAAACACTTTAAGATTTATTTGAGGCGGGGGTGGGTGAGGAGGGGCAGAGGGAGAGGAAGAGAGAGAATTCCAAGCAGACACCCTGCCGAACGTGGAGCTCGACACAAGGCTTGATCCCACGACTCTGAGATTATGACCGGAGCCCAAACCAAGAGTCAGATGCTCAACTGACTGAACCACCCAGGCGCCCCAGGTTAAACACTTCAATGTCTTGTCCACACGCCTCATTTTGGCACCCTTCTCAAATAATTTATGGTTCAGTGAAGGACACAGACAATCCACCCAGAAAAGAGAATGTCTGACAAGATAGTGACAGTTTTGGGTCCTTACTAGTGTTATGGAGGAAGCCTGCTTTAAAGCACTGTTGTAGGATTTGTATCTTAAGAAATGCCAAAGAACTTGGATTGCTCGATAAAATGCTATCTTTTTAGTCACTGTGTTAATTACATGGTCACTGTGCTTGGAGCCTCACTCTTGAATCTATCAGCATAGCATAGGAGGGTAAGAATCCATTTTTAATATTCTTGCCTGACCGTCTTTATAAATAACTGAATCTCTTATCTAGAATGTACTGTAGTGGGGGCTCTTTCTTATTCTAATGGTATAGAAGAGTCTAATTTGGGGATTCTAAATGATTATGCCTATTTTTTTCCCCTCTATTAGCTGCCTCCAATGTACAGTCAGAAATAGAATCAGAAGTGAAAATTAGCTTAGCAGGGTCTAGAGGACCTGAAGCGCAATATACATCTTTCCTATTACCATTTTCATGACAAGGAACTGAGTCAGAAAAGTTAGAAATGTCTAGAATTTTGCAAACATGGACAACAAAAGCCAAACAAGAGGGACATGGAATTTATTCCTTAGGTTACTATTGGGAAATAATGCTGGCCTTAATTCAAAGCTACTGTCACTACAGTTATACCAAATTACTATTATTACCCTAGTGTTATGAGTTTACTATTTCTCTGTGATAAAGCTGAAAGATCACAGGAGGGATCAGTCAGAGATGGTGGCTTGAGGGCTGGAGTCCACTCAGCTGTGGAACCCTAGGGAAGTCACATCCTTGTCTATAGCAAAGGGGGAACCATCTGTCTCCAAGGAAATGGAGGGGAAAGCAATTGTAAGCAGCGTTAGGATCTGCTCTGACTCTGTAAGAAAGAAACAAAAAGTGCTAGAATTTCACGATTATTAACCTTAGGAGAAACTTATTTGACAGTTCTGTAGCAAAACCCTGAGTTGGAGAAGAAAAGGATGGATAAAGATTGATGAAGGGAGGAGAGAGAGAGAGAGGGAGAAAAGGACTTTTCACCAGACTGTGGAGGGGAGGGTTAGTGAGGAAGACCGTCAGGCTGGGGGCAGGGAGGGTGTTCTCTGGCACCTTCCAGACTATGCCTACATGTCACATGGGTCTGGACTGAGGCCTGAGGACAAGTACACAGCACTCCCTTAAATATTTGGTCTAGTCCAAGTGGCTTACAACGGAGCTGCATCATGTGTGTGTTTATCATACGTTCAACTATAGCAGGTGGCAAAAAAAAAAGATAAAAAAGCATTAACCATCTTATTGTGTGGGCAGTTCTGACTGCATTCCACTGAAATGTGTGAGGGGCAAGACAGGTGGTCTTGGGGTCTATGTGCCCCTCAGAGTGGGAACGTCTCTCTAGGCCAAGAGTGGTTTTAGTGTTTAGAAATCAGAAGGCATGTACAGCCAGTCCCTACGTGAAAAGCAGCCATACTGTCTGGTGCTCAGTTGCAGAAACTGAGAGCCTTTCTAATCTGGAAGACAAGCTGGCTGGGCTAGACACCTCAAGAGATACAGCTTCCACCGTGGTGTGTTTCTAGGGGGCTTACCAGTGAGTCTGATCGCACAGATCCTCTGTGACCTTCTGAACGAACTCCTTCTCAAGCAGATGTTGTGAGCTTCCTTGCCTCCTGACTTATGCTCATACCACTTCCAACATGATGCCCTTTCCTCTCCTCTCCACCTACCCTAAACTCTAAGCAACCTTTCCCCTCGCACTCCCAAATCTTCTAGCTTCCAGAGACCTCCTCCAAAGGAACATCTTGCTCTGGGCTCACGCATCCCTTTGGTGACCTGTCACTACCATTTTGTAATGAATCTTAACAATATTTAAATCCTGTGAAACATGTGGTTAACTTTACCCAATGCAATTATCTTCAATCTGTCATCAGGTATGCTCCCTGAGAGCAGCAATCTCATGGCACCCAGAATAGTGAGTGCTAAATATATTTGTTAGCACAGGCCAGCAGTTGAGAGCACAGGCTCTAGGTTAGAACCCTGGCCCTGCTCCCTCCTGGCCTCGGGCAGGTCATCATGATCAAAGGAAGAGAACATAAAAACCCAACTTGTTTCACGTGTGACCACTCAGGCAGTTTCAAACGTGAACTTACAAATGCTGATGGCAGGAAAAGGACCCCAAGCTCATAGGAACGGATCATCAGCTGGGTGCCGTTCTTCTCTAATGCTCCCCATGCGGCCTTGGACAGATTTGCGCTGCAGGGACAAGGATACAGAGAGGGCTGACTCAGTGAGGCATTTCAGCTCAGGTCAAACTTTCACAGCTGCAAGAGCATCGGTCAAAACCACAGATAGCTGCAATCACATTCATTCAGTTTTTGGCAGAGTTGTGCATTTTTTAGAAACGGAATACTAAATCCTGCTGTGCTATAATCCCCAGGATTTATCTAATTATTAATTTGGGGCAGCTTCACCCTTACCTGCATTTTCCCCGAGGACAGCTATTAAAATAATTATGCTTTTTAGATTTTTTTTTTCTGTCTAAAGTCCTTTCTTTCCATGACTCAGGTGTAGCCTGGAGGTCTGATTTTGTTATACGCCAAAGTAGCATTTAAGAAAAAACTATGTTAATATGATCTTAGGTAGTATCTTAAGCTTCACATTCTTCTGCCTTTGGATTTGGGCCAGGAAGAGCTAAATTCTACTTTCAATCAAAGGAAAACGGAGGAAGGCAGTAGACTGGCATCTGTATCCAGAAAGAAACGGTGTGTTCAGAAACCTGTTTTACATGGGCAGAGTCATGGGTATGCCTAAAAATCACAGGGTGCAGAAGGAAGGAGCCCTGGACCTGACCAAATGGGAGGGACCCAGATGCTATCGGGACCCATATGTGATCTGGACAGGAAACAGACCTAAGCTCTGAGGCATCAGCTCTAGAAACATGCTCTCCTGCATCAAACCAGGCCGAGAACCCTCACCCACCAGTTAATTAACATAAACCCACCATAATGTTTTTTTCCCAATGAGGCTCACCCAAATTGCCTATTTTCAGAATAGGGAATATTCTTAGCTATTCAGACCCTTACAGCCCAACTTCAAGGACAATGGAATTATTTCAAAACTCGTTCACTGGGGCATCAAATATTCTTCTGAAGAAAGTGCTGACCTGGCGTTACAGGAATCACAGAATCAAAGTGAGCAGTAACCAAGAAAGGTGAAAAGCATGATCTCTGTTCAGGGTCCTATGAGAACAGACAAGTATTATGGAAATCAGAGCTTAAAAAGTGCTAAAAACAATTAAGCTAACTTAAAGCATACAGACAGACCTGCCTGCCTTCTTTAATGGACCATACTGAGAACAACAAACTCTACTTTCTTGCTCAAGGGCCACAATCATGAACATCACTATCTGTGATGGATCACAAAGATGGAAAATGCAGGGGAAGTGGGGAAGTTCACAATAAAGTGGTACTATGACTCTAGGAAAACTGTTTTCTTTAGTAAAGGCTTTAAATGACACACTGGACCAAATGGACTTCACAGACATATTCAGAACATTCCATCCCAAAGCAATGGAATACACATTTCTCTCTAGTGCACATGGAACATTCTCCAGAATAGATCACATCCTGTCACAAATCAGGTCTCAACTGGTATCAAAAGACTGGGATCATTCCCTGCATATATTCAGACCACATTGCTTTGAAACTAGAACTCAATCACAGGAGGAAAGTCAGAAAGAACTCAAATACATGGAGGCTAAAGAGCATCCTACTAAAGAATGAATGGGTCAACCAGGAAATTAAAGAAGAATTTAAAAAATTCATGGAAACCAATGAAAATGAAAACACAACTGTTCAAAATCTTTGGGATGCAGCAGAGGAAACTATATAGTGACACAAGCGTTTCTCAAGAAACAAGAAAGGTCTCAAATACACAACCTAACCCTACACCTAAAGGAGCTGGAGAAAGAACAGCAAATAAAGCCTAAACCCAACAGAAGGAGAGAAATAATAAAGATCAGAGCAGAAATCAATGAAATAGAAACCGAAAGAACAGTAGAACAGATCAACGAAACCAGGAGCTGGTTCTTTGAAAGAATTAACAAGATTGATAAACCCCTGGACAGACTTATCAAAAAGAAAAATGATCCAAATCAACAAAATCATGAATGAGAGATCACAACCAACACCAAAGAAATACAAACAACTATAAGAACATGTATGTTCTTATATATGTTCATAATATGAGCAACTTTATGCCAGCAAATTAGATAATCTGGAAGAAATGGATGCATTCCTAGAGATGTATCGACTACCAAAACTGAACCAGGAAGAAATAGAAAACCTGAACAGACCTATAACCACTAAGGAAATTGAAGCAATCATCAAAAATCTCCCAACAAACAAAAGCCCGGGGCCAGATGGCTTCCCAGGGGAATTCTACCAAACATTTAAAGAAAAATTAATGCCTATTCTTCTGAAGCTGTTTCAAAAACAGAAACGGAAGGAAAACTTCCAAACTCATTTTATGAGGCCAGTATTACCTTGATCCCAAAACCAAAGACCCCATCAAAAGGGAGAATTACAGACCAATATCCCTGATGAACATGGATGCAAAAATTCTCACCAAAATACTAGCCAATAGGATCCAACAGTACATTAAAAGGATTATTTACCATGACCAAGTGGGATTTGTTCCTGGGCTGCAAGGTTGGTTCAACAGCCGCAAATCAATGTGATACATTAATGAAAGAAGGAACAAGAACCATATGATCCTCTCAACAGATGCAGAAAAAGCATTTGACAAAGTACAGCATTCTTTCTTGATTAAAACTCCTCACAGTGTAGGGATAGAGGGTATATACCTCAATATCATAAAAGCCATCTATGAAAAACCCACAGAGAATATCATAGTCAATGGGGAAAAACTGAGAGCTTTTCCCCTAAGGTCAGGAAGAGGGCAGGGATGTCCACTATCACCACTGCTGTTCAACAAACTACTAGAAGTCCTAGCCTCAGCAATCAGACAACAAAAAGAAATAAAAGGCATCCGAATTGGCAAAGAAGTGAAACTCTGACTTTCTGCAGATGATATGATACTTTATGTGGAAAACCCAAAAGACTCCACCCCAAAACTGCTAGAACTCATACAGGAATTCAGTAAAGTGGCAGGATATAAAATCAATGCACAGAAATCAGTTGCATTTCTATACAGCGCCAAGACAGAAGAAAGAGAAATTAGGGAGTCGATCCCATTTATAATTGCACCCAAAACCATAAGATACCTAGGACTAAATCTAACCAACGAGGCAAAGGATCTGTACTCAGAAAACTATAGAATACTCATGAAAGAAATTGAGGAAGACATAAAGAAATGGAAAAACGTTCCATATTCATGGATTGGAAGAACAAATACTGTGAAAATGTCTATGCTACCTAGAGCAATCTACACATTTAATGCAATCCCTATCAAAATACCATCAAATTTTTTCAAAGAAATGGAACAAAAAATCCTAAAATTTGTATGGAATCAGAAAAGACCCCGAATAGCCAGAGGAATGTTGAAAAAGAAAAGCAAAGCTGGTGGCATCACAATTCCGGACTTCAAGCTCTACTACAAAGCTGTAATCATCAAGGAAGTATGGTATTGGCACAAAAACAGACACATAGATCAATGGAACAGAATAGAGAGCCCAGAAATGGACCGTCAACTTATGGTCAACTAACCTTCAACAAAGCAGGAAAGAATGTCCAATGGAAAAAAGACAGTCTCTTCAACAAATGGTGTTGGGAAAATTGGGACAGCCTCATGCAGAAGAATGAAACTGGACCATTTCCTTACACCACACACAAAAATAGACTCAAAATGGATGAAAGACCTAAATCTGAGACAGGAATCCATCAAAATCCTTGAGGAGAACACAGGCTGCAACTTCTTCCTAAAACACTGCCAAAGGCAAGGGAAGCAAGGGCAAAAATGAACTATTGGGACTTCATCAAGATAAAAAGCTTTTTTTTTTTTTAAATGAGGTTGTGTTTGTTTTTTTTTTTAAAGATTTTATTTATTTACTCATGAGAGACAGAGAGAGAGAGAGAAGCAGAGGGAGAAGCAGGCTCTCAAAGAGCAGGGAGCCCGATGCGGGACTCGATCCCAGGACTCTGGGATCATGACCTGAGCCGAAGGCAGATGCTTACCCATCTGAGCCACCCAGGCGCCCAAGATAAAAAGCTTTTGCACAGCAAAGGAAACAGTCAACAAAACCAAAAAACAACTGACAGAATGGGAGAAGATATTTGCAAATGACATATCAGATAAAGGGCTAGTATCCAAAATCTACAAAGAACTTATCCAACTCAACACCCAAAGAACAAATCATCCAATCAAGAAATGGGCAGAAGACATGAACGGACATTTCTGCAAAGAAGACACCTAATGGCCAACAGACACATGAGAAAGTGCTCAACATCACTTGGCATCAGGGAAATCCAAATCCAAACCTCAATGGGATGTACCACCTCACACCAGTCAGAGTGGTCAAAATTAAAAAGTCAAGAAACAACAGATGTTGGCTAGGATGAGCAGAAAAGGGAACCCTCCTATACTGTTGGTGGGAATGCAAGCTGGTGCAGCCACTCTGGAAAATAGTATGGAGGTTCCTCAAAAAGTTGAAAATAGAGCTAACCTATGACCCAGCAATTGCACTACTGGGTATTTACCCCAAAGATACAAATGTAGTGATCCAAAGGGTCACATGCACCCCAATGTTTATAACAGCAATGTCCACAATAGCCAAACTATGGAAAGAGCTTAGATGTCCATCAACAGATGAATGGATAAAGAAGATGTGGGGTATATATACAATGGAATATTACGCAGACATCAAAAAAAAAAAAAGAAATCTTGCCATTTGCAACGATGTGGATGGAACTAGAGGGTATTATGCTAAGCGAAATAAGTCAACCAGAGAAAGACAAGTATATGATCTCAATGATAAGAGGAATAGGAGAAACAAGACAGAGGATTATAGGGGAAGGGAGGGGAAAAATGAAAAGACGAAACCGGAGAGGGAGACAAAGCATAAGAAACTCAATCTCAGGAAACAAACTAAGGGTTGCTGGAGTGGAGGGGCGTGGGACGGATGGGGTGGCTAGGTACTATGGTGAACACTGTGAATTGTGTAAGACTGATGAATCACAGACCTGTACCCCTGAAACAATACATTATATGTTAATAAAAAAAACAAAAATAAAATTAAAAAACAAAAAAAATAAGTCCAAGAGGATAGCTTGCTTGTAGATCTCTCACTCCTCCGTAAAACATGGTGACCTCCTGGGCAAAGCCACAGGTCTAATGGCACAACCAACCAGTGAGCGTGAGGTGGAAGCAGTCTCTCGTTGAATATTTTCCCCACTTTCTAGGTTACCACCTGATTGCTCGCTTGACTTGTAACATCTAACCATCACAGGCCAGAGGTACTTTCTGGAAGGCCTGTTTTCATTCTTCACTAACTAGTCAACAACTGGAGGGCTTAATCCAAGGTAAAGATCATTGGAGACCACAAAGATACCTGTTCAGGTAGTTTCCTCCAATCCCTTCTTTGTATTTAGCATCTAATAAAGTCCTAAGCATCTGGAACCTTATACTATATCCTGAATAATTATACTGAAAGTTACTTGTAAGCTGTCTAGGTGATAAATCAGTATTCCTTGAAAGAACATCTTTAATGATTTTTTTTTTAAATATCTGAACACACTTTGGATCACCGATACCTAGGGCAGGCAGGACAAAGGGATATTTTTCCCAAACTCCAGCCCTGCCTGCAGTGTGTGTGGTGTAGACGGGCACCTACAAGTGTCTAGCAGAAACCCAGTGTCTTGTGAGGTACAGTGACACCACAGGGCTGCTCAGAACAAGCTTTTACTACCAAAACCTCAAAGGAGTTCTAGCTGTGGCCATTGCTGTTACTCAGGGTCACTTCTACCCTGTTCCCTGTCGCCTCCTGCTGGATGGAGCTGCTCTCTCCTCTGCCAGTGCTCGGGTCTATTTTGTTGTTGTTGCTGGGTGTCAAATGATGCTTCATCAATGTGGGTTGGGGTTTTTATTTTCTATTCTTTAGGGGTATGAAAGGATTCTGAAAGTTGGACAGTTCCAGAGGGTAGAATCCTGGATGTCCAAAGTTGTCCAGGCCCCCAGAAACTCTGTCCAAGCTGTTAAGTGAGGTGAATAAAACAGTGGCTTCTTGGGAACAGGTGTGTGGCAGTAAGTTCAACCAGAGAGGCAGAACCACTAGAGTGTGTATGAAACAGAATACGTATTAATTTACAGGAATTTAACTTACGTGATTGCAGGAGCTTCTAAGGCAGTCTCTAAGGGCCATCTTTGCCCTGAAGCTGGAGTTTGAAGTCTGCAGGGCTAGCAGAAGCCAGGAAAGATGGATATACAGCTAGAGCCACAAGCTAGAACCATAGGCAACAAGGTGAAGCCACAGGTAGAGACTAAAACCATGTCTGCTTGTGTTGCCTCTGGCATGGGGTCGGGGGGGGGGGGCGGTGTACACACACCAGGCGTGGCCAGGGGTCGGAGGAGCTAAAGCAGGAAACTAGAGCAGGTGCAGAAGTTGCCGGTCCCGCTGCTGCCTCTTGCCAACAACGTGAGCTGGCTCAAAAGGACGTTTAGGTTATAAAAAGGGCTGCTACTTCACATATGCCCTCCAAATCTCCAACAAGAATCTCCTCTGGGGCCCACCCCAACCAGAAACATACAAGAAAGGGAATTCTGGAAAACGTGGTTCAGCCTATGCACACTGACACATTACAAAGCCACCACAGAGTAGAATATTTTTTCTCGAGCCCCCAGCTAAGTAGACCAATGGTCAGTTATTGAACTAGGCAATTTATAGGCCCCCTAATGACGAAGAGCTCAACTGGTGGTAGGCTACCCTGCCACAGCTTGTAAAGCATGCCTGCTAATTAGAGACCTGAACTCAGTCCAGAATATGGAAATTTTGTCCAAAATTGAAACCTTTAAGAGTAAATTTAAACTGATAATGTGTAACAGAGTTCAAGGAAAGCTCAGGAAAGCATAAGAATGCCATCTTTAAGTAAGGTACATGGAGAAGGCAGATGTTGAGAAAAGATCCCTGACCCTCAACTGGGAGAGATTTCTGTCCTGGCTGCCCCACTATGAGCAACATGATAAGGCACTCTTCTTCCCAGGCATGAGTGGGTTTTGGTCAATGAGGTCATAATCCCTTTCTGGACACCAGTCTACAATGACCAGAGATATCCACAACCTAACTAGATAGCTGCCCTCCACCTACCTATTCCAACCAGAAAGATTAAATCCATGATACTCACTGGGAGGCTCACTGCTGAGGAGTGTTTACCTGAATGTTCAGGGTAACGTGTTGGGGAAACAGCCATGCAAGAAAGATGGGAGGAAGGAAGAGGACCTGTGGGCCCATCTGGCTTCATGCATTTTTAGAAGTTTAAAGTTTGGTAACATCATCTGACACCTCCAACCCTGGCCTGAGCACCTATTTGAGCTGCTCATTGAGTTAACTTTTAAGATTTTTATTTGAGAGAGAGAATGTGTGCATGTACAAGTGTGGGGGAGCAGCAGAGGGAGAGGGAGAAGCAGACTCTCCACTTAGCAGGGAGCCCGATGCGGGGCTCGATCCCAGGACCCTGGGATCATGACCTGAGCCTAAGGCAGATGCTTAACCGACTGAGCCACCCAGGCGCCCCTACTTTTAAGATTTAAAAAAAATTTTTTTATATAAATTTTTACTTGAAGTATAGTTGACATAGTTTTGAGTTTACAATAGTGATTTGACAATTACATCCATTACAAAATGCTCACCACCGTTAAGTACTTGTTTCAAGACTGTTAGAAGGTGTACAAAACCACAAGGATGACTGTTATGGGAACGTGTCCATGAAGAACATTTCTTTCATCATGAGTACTTAATCTAGGCAGCAGCTGCACAATGAGTGCAGACATGGCTAACAGACTGAGCTTTTAGCCACATCTCTTAGAAGACCGGGGGGGGTGCACAGATACTTTCACAGACAGATGCAATAAACAGAATGTTGGCAGTAGATGTGAGAGAAGATGTAGACAGAGCAGCTGTGTGGCGAGGAGGGAAAATGATTAACTCTAGCTAATGTTGCTGTCACCCCTTCCTAAAATCCGGCAGGCAGTACGTCTCTCTCCCTCTGCCCCCCCCATCCTGTCCCCCCGCCGCCCCATGCAGTTATCTTCCGTTTTGCATTTGCTTCTTTTCTTGTATTGACCTTGGACTCGGTTTCTTTATGCATTGAAAAATAGTTTCACAAGTGATATGGAAAGATACTCCCTGTGAAAGTTTCAAGTTGTACACAGGTATACACAAGGAAATAATCTTTAATTTTGATGGATTTTCCCTCTAAAACATCTTTCCTATTTAGACCATCACCAACAATGTATAAAGACACTCTTCTTGGATCCTTGCGAAGACTGCATGGATAGTATCTATGAAAATTTTTGCTAATCTAATAGGCAAACTAGATCTCATTTAAATTTGAGTTCTCTGATTACTAGTGGTATTCAGTGTTTTTAACCGTATTTATTGGACATCTAGGTTTAATTTTGTGAGTTAACCATCTTAAAATTACATTACTTGTCTTTTTTACTGATAACCAGTATGCAGTTTCCTATTGCTGCTCTAACTGCCATAAATTTAGTGGCTTAAAACAGCACGAATTCATTATCTTATACTTCTGGAGATCAGAAGTCTAAAATGGGACTTGCTGGACTAAAATCAAGGTGTTGGCAGGATTGTATTTCTTCTGGAAGCTCTAGGGAAGAATTCATTTCCTTGCCTTTTCCAGTTTTCAGAGGCCACCTGCATTCCTCATGTCTCCATTGCTCCACCTTCAAAGGCCAACAAGGTCAATGGAGTTCTCTTCCTATCGCCATCACTCTGGACTTCTCCCTCTTCACTTCTAAGTGCCTTTGTGATTACGCTGCGCTCTCTCCGATAATCTCCCACATTATAATTCCATCTGCTACCTTCACGGGCTCTGGAAATTAGGACAACTTTGAGGAGCCATTATTTTATCTCACGGTGCTTTTCATATACTGTAATTATGCAGCAAATGTTCTCCCAGTTTGTTGAAGCTGCTAATGAGAACCTTTATATTTCAGGTCTTTCTTGCTTGCTTTCTTCCTTTTTTGGGGAAAGGAGACAATTTATCCAAGTTGCAATTTTTTCCTTTACCATCTTCTGAGTTTGAGGTCTTGTTTAGAAAGGGCTTCTTTATCCATCTTCAAATGGTGTCTTTTGATGAACTGAATTTCTAAAATATTTTTGAAGTCCAAAAATACATCAATTTTTTATGGTCAAGTGCATTTTTGTGCCATCTACTAAACCTCTGCCTACTTCAGTGTCATGAGAATATTCTTCAGTTTTCACATCATAGTTTTAGATTTCTTACCTAGGACTATCAACCATCTGAGACTAATTTTGTTTATGGCTTGAGACAGACCAAGGTTTGTTTATTCTGCATGGATATCCAACTGCCTTAACCAGCATTTACTGAAAACCTGGTGCCTTTGTCAAAAGTGTTTGATTACATCTATTTCTGGACTCTATTCCATCGATCAGAATATCTATTCTTAAACTATACCATAGTCTTACTCTCATTTTATGCCAAGTCTTCAAATCAGGTACTGTAAATACCTTCTTTCAGACCATCTTGGCTATTTTAGATCTTTTGTATATACACATGTAAATTTTGCTATCAGCTTGCTCTCTAAAGTTGTCTTGCCTATTCTTAATACCTTGCATTTTCAAATTTTAGACTCAGCTTGATTTTTTACAACAAACTGGGATTTTGATCAGGATTGTAATGAAATCAAAGAAGCTGGGAACAACTGATGTCAATAATGAATCTTATAATCCATGAACACATTATATATCTATCTCCATGTATTTCTCTCAGCAGTGTTTTATGTATAGTTTTCAGTGTAGATGTCTTACACAACTTTTGTTAAAATTATTTCTAGCTATTTGGTGCTTTTGATATTAACTTAGAACTTTATTATTTACAATCATGTCACCTGTAGTACAGATAGTTCTACTTCTTCCTTTATGATCTTTATGCCTTCAATTTCTTATTGCACTAGGTATACTACAAAAAAAATCTCAGTCTTCAATCTTTTATTTCATAAGGCTTCTCCCCATACCACTATACTGCAATCACTCAAAAGTCACAGAAATCCTCCACATCTTACTTCATCTCTTAGCAGCATATAACTTCCATAACTCACCCAGATCCCTCCTTTAAAAATGAGGTCTTTTCCTTTGATTTCTGTTAAACTTTGGTTTTCTACTTTCAATCTCTCTGGTCACTTCTATCTGATCTCTAAATACTGGAGTGCCAGGAATGTGTCATACCCCATGCCAAGCTATTAACAGACATTGGTTTCAGGCTCTTGAAGAGATTGGCAGAAACAAAATCTGGAGATAGAGAGGTCCACACTCAGACGAAAGAAGATTCTTACAGTTAAAGCCTCAATGAAGAGACACTTTTATAACCCCAAATTTTAAATCAATAGGAAAATAATCCCAATCCATCATGAGAAAAAGTCAACAGAAAATAGGATTAGACTTCGGATAACTGATTAGATGGTAATTTAAAATTAAATGTATTTAAAACGATGTGTGAAACAAAAAGTAAAACAAAAATGCAAATGTGACAATAGCAATTAAAACACAGCACTTATACATACCACACTATGTAATCCCTTTATTATTATTCTGTTAATTCTCATTCTAAACTATTAGATTCTATACCTATAGTATATCTATACTATCCTAATTTAATGGATGAGAAAAATCACAGTTAAGTAATTTGCTGGTGGTTTCACAGGTAGTAAGTGGTAAAGCAAGAATTTGAACCCCACAACATGACTCTGCTCTAAGTTCTAAACTACAAAGCCTCAGATTGAAAAATATAGTCACTGAAATTAGAAACTCAACTGATGAATAAAATAACACATTGGTTGCAGCTAAAAAAATTAATAAACTATAAGAGAGATCTTGAAGAAATTACAAAGGAAACAACTCAGGCAGGGCAATGAAACATAAAAGGCTGAAGACTGAAAGGGTCTCAAATGTATTTAGTAAGAGTTATAAAAGGGAGCTAAAAATGGGTAAGTTGAGGGGCACCTGGATGGCTCAGTCGGTTAAGCATCTGCCTTAGGCTCAGGTCATGATCTTGCGGTCCTGGGATCAAGCCGGGAGCTTGCTTCTCCCTCTCCCTCTGCCTGCCATTCCCCACTGCTTGTGCTCATACTTCTCTCTCTAAGTAAAATCTTGAAAACAAAACAAAACAAAAATGGATAAATTAATACGCTCAGTGATGAAAGCCAGTTTAGAGAACTGTTTAAAAAGTAGATCTTCAGACTGAAGTACAACAAATGCCACTAAGACTAAATAAAATAAATCTACATCTATTGATCTGTTGTAGTAAAACTACAGAACACCAAAGATAAAGAAAAATCTTAAAGCAGGCTGAGACAAAAGATAGATTTCCCATAAAGGAACAGTAATTAGATGGCAATTTCCTAATAGCAACAAATGAATTCAAAGCCAATGAAAAAAATTCTTCAAAGAAATGGGAGAAAATAAGGGCCAACTTAGAATTTTAAATCCAGTTAAAATTATTACTCACAAATGAGGGCAAAAGTAAAGGCAGTTTTACAAAAACAACTCCAATAGCTTATCAGTGAAGAGGTCTCAAGGAACTAAAAAAGCATATAGTTTAGGAAAGAAAACTAGATTCACTTGAAAGGACAGGTATGCCAGGAAGAAAAACAAGCAAAGAAATTAGTAAACCTGTGGGTAACTCCACAAGAATGATTCATTTCCAAGGCTTCAATATAATACTGGAGCAATAATCCTGGAGAACATGTAAGAGACAGGACAATCAGAATTGGAGTTCCACATTTTTCTAGCTGTTTAGGAAGAGGAAAACCCCGAATGATTTTAGATCCAAGATTAGAAATGGATTACACTTTTTAAATTAATAGAAGAAAAATAAAGCAAACCTGATGAATCTGACAGAGTGAGAAAAGGTAAAGAAAGAAAAACATGGAAACAAGAATGGATAAAGTAAAATCATAGAAAATTACAAATATATCGGTATGAACACTGAATGCAAAAGCATTAAAGTTACCTACTAAAGTAGAGATTATCAGATTAGATTTATAAGGTACATGCCTAAAAATGAAGAAACAAACATTAAAAGAGAAGGGACTTTTTAGATTCAACATCAAAAGCACAATCCCTGAAAGAAAAAAATTGATAAGTTGGACTTAACTTCTCTGCAAATAGAACTATTAAGAGATTGAAAATAAAAAGCCATGGACTGGGAGAAAATGTATGCAAAACACACACCTGATAAAAGGACCCATAGCCAAAATAAACAAAGAGCTCTTAAAACAAACGAAGAAAACAGTCACTATTTACAGATGACATGATACTATACACAGAAAACCCTAAAGGCTTCACTAAAAAGGTCTTAGAATAAATGAATTTAGTAAAGTTGCACGCTAAAAAAAAAAGATCAATATATAGAAATCTGTTGTGTTTCTAGACACAAATAACTCTGCAGCAAGAGAAATTAAGAGAACGATACCATTTATAATTACATCAAAAAGAGTATAATACTGGGTGCTTGGGTGGCTCAGTCGGTTAGGCATCTGCCTTTGGCTCAGGTCATGATCCCAGGGTCCTGGGATCCAGTCCCGCATCGGGCTCCCTGCTCTGCAGGGAGTCTGCTTCTCCCTCTGCCCTCCTCCCACTCGTTTTCTCAATCTCTTTCTCTCTCAAATAAATAAATAAAATCTTTAAAAAAAAAAGTAAAATACCTAGGAATAAGTTTAACCAAGAAGACCAAAGACCCCATAACTCTGAAAACTATAACACACTATAACTTCACCTAATTAAAGTAATTGAAGACAATACAAATAAATGGAAAGATATAGGATACTCATGGATTGGAAGAATATTAACATGTCCATACTACCAAAGCAATCAATGGATTCAACACAATTCTGACTATGAAGACACCAATGGCATTTTTCAAAGAACTAGAACAAATAATACTAACATTTGCATGGAACTACAAAAGACCTGGAATAGCCAATACCACCTGGAGAACAACAAAGCTGGAGATATCACAATCCTATAATAATCTAAACAGTATGGTACTGGCACAAAAACATAGATAGATGGAACAAAATAAAGAGCCCAGAAGTAAACCCACATTTATATGGCCAATCTATGATAAAGTAGGCAGGAACATACAATGGGAAAAAGATAATCTTTTCAATAAATAGTGCTGGGAAAAACTGTACATGCAAAATGTGAAAGAATGAAACTAGACCACTTTCTTACATCAAATAAACTCAGAATGGATTTAAGACCTAAATTGAGACCTGAAACCATAAAACTCCTAGAAGAAAACATGAGCAGTAATCTCTTGGACATTCACCTTAATATTCTTCTGGATCTATCTCCTCAGGCAAGGAAAACAAAAGCAAAAACACTTGAGACCACAACAAATTAAACTTTTGCACAGTGAAAGAAATCAACAAAAAGGCAACATACTGAAAGAAGATATTTGCAAATGACATATCCGGTAAAAGCTTAATATCCAAAATATATAAAGAACTCCTACAACTCAACACCAAAAAAAACCAAAACAAAAACACAAAAACAAAAACAAAAACAAACCCCTACAAATAATCTGATTAAAAACGGGAAGATGACCTGGATATTTTTCCAAAGACAATATACAGATGGCCAACAGATTTATGAAAAGATGCTCGGACATTACTAATCATCAGAGAAATGCAAATCAAAATCACAATGAGATATCACCTCACATCTGTCAGAATGGCTAGTATCCAAAAGAAATAATGTTTTAGCAAGGATGTGGAGAAAAGGAAACCCTTGTGCACTGCTGGTGGGACTGTAAACTGGTGTAGCCACTATAGAAGACAGTAGGGAGGTTCCTAAAACAATGAGAAATAGAAATACCGTATGATCCATTAATTCCACTTCTGGTTATTTACCCAATAAAAACACTAATTTGAAAAAAATAAGTGCACCACTATGTTTACTGCCAAGATATGGAAGCAACCTAAGTGTCCATCACTAGATGAATGAGGAAAAGATGGTATATATACACCTTATATTACTCAGCCACAGAAATAAGATCTTGCCATTTACATGGATGGATCTAGAGGGATTATGCTAAGCAAAATAAGTCAGACGGAAAGACAAATACTATATGATTTATTTCACTTATATGTGTAATCTAAGAAACAAACACAAATAGACTCACTAATAGAACTGGTGGGTGCCAGAGGGAAGGGGTGTAGGGGGAGGGGTAAAATAGGTGAGGAAATTAAGAGGAACAAACTTCCAGTTATAAAATAGCTAAGTCACGGGGATGAAAAGTACAGCGTAAGGAATATCGTCAATATTTAATAACTTTGTATGGTGACATTTGGTAACAATACTTACGGTGAGCATCTTGCAATGTATATAACTTGCAACGTATATAACTGCTGAATCACTAAGTCTGTACACCTGAAAATACTGTATTTCAACTAGGCTTCAATAAATAAAATTCAATGCAAAGTCTGGGTGTGATGAGATAAAAACTAAAAACAACTTGATTAAAAAATTGGCAAAGGATCTGAACAGACGCCTCACCAAAAGATATATAGATGGCAAATAAGCTTAAGATGCTCCATGTCATTTGTTAGTAGAAAATTGCAACTTAAAACGAGCTACCACTACACACCTGTTAGAATGGCCAAAAATGGAAAAACAATCAAAAAACCCACAACATCAAATACTGGCATCAAGAACTATCATTCTTTGCTGTTGAGTATGCAAAATGATAGAGCCGTTTTGGAAAACAGTTTGGCAGTTTCTTTCACAACTAAATATACTCATACTATGCAACCCAGAAATCATGCTCCTTAATTATTACCTAAAGGACATGAAAGCTTATATCCACACAAAACCTGTACATGGGTGTTTATAGTAGCTTTATTCTTCACTGCCAAAACTTGGAAGCCACCAAGATGTCCTTCAGTTGGTGAACAGACAGCAGGCTGTGATGCGTACTCAAGACAATGGACTATTATATAACATTAAAAAGACATGAGCTATCAAAGCCACGAAGGAACCTTAAATGCATGTAGCTAAGTGAAAGGAAGCAATCTGAAAAGACGACATGCAGTAGGATTCCACTATACAACATTTTGGAAAAGGCAAAACTATACAGACAGTAAAATGATCAGCAGCTGCCAGGGCATGGGTGCAGGGATGGTAGTAAGGAGGGATGAATAGGTGAAGTACAGAGGATTTTTGGACAGTGAACTACTCTTTATGACAATGTAATGATGGATACATGTCCTTATACTTTTGTTAAACTCCATAGAATATACATGAACCCTAATGTAAACTATGAACTTTAGTTAAGTAGTGGCTCCTCAAGTTTAACAAAGGTCTCACACCAATGCAACATGTTAACAATAGAGGAAAGGGAGATGAAGGGTACTTTCTGCTCCATTTTTTGTTAAACTGCTTAAAAAAGATAGTCTATTAATTTTGAAAAGTAATGAACTATTTATACACATGAAGAGACATGGGACTAAATTATTTGTACTTTTAATTTAATCCCAGTAAAAATACCATTGCTTTATTTCCCCAGAGCAAGACAAGATTATTGAGTTTACATGTAAGAATCAGAGAAAGATAATTACCATATGATCTCACTGAGAGATATGTGGAATTTAAGAAACAAGGCAGAGGATCATAGGGGAAGAGACGAAAAAAATGAAACAAAACCAGAGAGGGAGACAAACCATAAGAGACTCTTAATCTCGGGAAACAATCTGAGGGCTGCTGGGGGGGAGTGGGGGGAGGGAGGGGCTGGGGGCTGGACACTGGGGAGGGTGTGTGCCGTGGTGGGCGCTGTGAAGTGTGTAGACTGATGAACCACAGACCTGTAACCCTCAAACAAATAACACATTCTATGTTAAAAAAGAAAAAAAGAAAAAAAAAAGAATGAATAGCCAGGACAACCTATCAAAAGAGAACAGTGGACGAACACTGGCTCTATCCCACAAAAATGTGCCAAGGTCAGAGCTCAAGTGTCTGCTTCTTACGTCCGCTTTGCCGTCCTGAGTGGTCTTCATCCTCAGTCTTCTTTCCTTCCCTTTCTCCCTCTTCAATTCTCTGTAGTCTGATTTCCACTCACTCAATATATTCGCAACTGCCAAATCCAGTGGTCTTTTCCTAGTCCTCATTCTTCTAGATAGATCAGCAGTTCTCGCCTGGGAGCAGTTTTGCCCCTAAGGGGACATGGTGCCAGGTCTGGAGCCATTTCCGTTGTCTCAGATGGTGGCATGCTGCTGGCAGCTCGTGAGTGAAGGCCAGGGATGCTAACCTCCAACAGTGCAGAAGGCAACCCCCATAACGAAAGTCATCTGGCCCAGATGTCAACCATGCCATCGTAGAGAAACGGTTTTAGACTTCTCTGCTGCGTGGATATCATTTTCTCCACATACTATCCATCTCTCCTCCTTGCTTCTCTTCCCTCAACTGTTCAGCTTCTCTCTCATTTGCTGCCCTCCCCGCCATGACCCCTCTAAATTCATGCTCTGCCCTTGGCTCATTCTATTGTCCTCTCTTGGAGACTGTCCCGCTCACCGACAGCAAACATTATGCTGACAAGTATGACTCCCAGACTTCACCAGCTTTGAGCTCTTACCATATTCAACTGACATCTCCAACCATAAACTGGATTTCTCTATTGGAATGTTACATTATTACCCCAAACCCAATACTCTAAAAACAGAACCTATCAGCATGCCTTTCCCCTTTGAAAACCAGCTCTCTCCCACTTTCCCCTCTATCCACAGTCTCATTCAGTCAGACTCAGAAATATGCATTCTGGACTCCTCTGCTCCACAGGAAACCAAGTAGAGCCAGTCACCAAGCTATTTTACCCTCTAACATCCTGTTTCCAATGAGATCTCCTAGTTCTGCCCCTTTCACCCTAGACTCTGGATCCAAATGGATTGCCCTGTCTCTGGTTTCTCATTTACACCTTCCTCCAGGCTCTCAAAGTATCCATGTGTCCTTTCTACTTAAGCATGAGGTAAATATACAGCCTGGCATTTAGGACCCTCCTCAGTCTGACCAGATTTATGCTTTTCAATCTTATACCCCATTATGCCTTTTCCTGACTCTGCTACTCTTAAGTGAACTGATTTACTGACTGTCTCCACATCTATGCAAACATTTCCTAGTCCATGAGGTCTTCTACCTACGCGCCCCCCCCCTTTGTGGCCATCTGAGCCCTTTCCTCCCCCACAAACCCCATTGCTTTCAAAAAGCTGTCTATGGCTACTGCAGCCCACAGATGTCTCCCAACTGAATCCTGCAGATGTTACATAGGCAAGAAACATTTAATTAATTCAAGAAGAGAAACTAATATACAAAGGCCTAGAAGATACAATTTATCAAGACTATTTTGTTCATTATTGTTATAAATTAAAACTTTAAAATCTGAGTTAAAAGTCTTACTGTTGAAAATTAAGCACAAAAGGCAGAGTAGGGTGGTAAGAGCAGAATCTGAGCTTGCATGCATTTCTATTAGTGCCAACACTGCTGATCTTCAAGTTCTGTACCTGTAAAATATGGTAACGTACTTGCCTTATAAAGGTAATGTGTGGATTGTATCAGATAAGATGTGTAAAGTGTCCCTGGCACATAAATGATTAGATGTTAGCTATTACCAACATCAATAACCTTGCTAAATTTCTAGAAAGCAGACTCTGGTCTTCCTCTGTTGTGACTCACTAAAAAAATGGAATTTTCCAGAAGGCAGATCCATCCAGGCCTCCTAATCCTAGGAAATTTCAGTGGTAGATAGGTCTAAAGTTTCTTCAATGGATTGCTTCACTGATTTCATAATTCTAGCACAAGTGCCCAGGGCAGAAATATAGTGAGAAAGATAGTCCTATTGCATTCTGTCAAGGAAATCAAGAGGATTTTGGTCTCCTTGATACAGATATATGTCCTAATTTTTTTTTTTTCTTTTCTTTCTTTCTTTTTTTTTAAGTAGGCTCCATGCCACAGGGCCCAGCACGGGGCTTGAACTCACAACCTGAGACCAAGACCTGAGCTAAGATCAAGAGTCTGACACCTCATTGAATGAGCCACCCAGGTAGTCCTCCCAATTTTCAATATAGTGACTAGGAATTTAATAGCATGGTTAAAATTAAACCAATTCTGCAAATGTCCAACAATCTTGTGAAATTAAGTACCAAAGGGGACACAATAGGTCAGTCCCAATAGGTCAGCTGTGTTTTGGGGTTATGTTGTTTTATAGATATAAGGCATCACAAGGTAATTCCAGCAGGAAAAGAAAAAAGTGATTATGACCCATGTTTTCCCACAATTAAGAGCAGAGCACTAAAGGAGATCAGCTACTTGGGTGTGGGCTTTTACAAGTCACAATTCTGACAACTCACCAAATAGGTTGAAAAATCTATTTGCAACCTCATTTTGTTCCTTAGCCACAGGCATATTATATCCCCAGGCAAATGCTTTCATATCCACACTGAATTTGGAGGGCTAGCTTTAGTACCATGGCATGATTCAGCCCAGCTGTGAACCTAGTCTTTAAAAGGATCCATCTACCCATGGAGCACCTGGGTGGCTCAGCCGGTTGGGCGTCTCTCACTTTTGGCTCAGGTCATGATCTCAGAGCCGTGAGATCAAGCCCCATATCGGGCTCTGTGCTGGGCATCAAGCCTGCTTAAGATTCTCTCTCTCCTTCTGTGCCTCTCTTTCTCTAAACAAAACAAAACAAAAATTAAAAATAAAAGGATCCATCTATCCTCGATCGCACAGATGGAATTACATGGGCTTTAGAAGCCATCATATCAGTATCCAGAATCCAAAAGGACAAAACATACTGTCAAGCAGGATCAAAAGTTGCTTTGCCAATTTCAGGTCAAAATTGGTATCTGGAACATCCTACCAAAGAATTTCAGTGTGTTTAGTAGTAACCACCACGATAACCAAAAACTGCTTACTATCTCATTTTCTACTGACGTATTCCATTATTCTGGTCCACCTCCTATAGTAGAAAGGCAACACAAAGACTTGAAAAGAGCAACTGACTCGTATGATTTGAGTTTTGGTTTTGGCCAGTTACTACCTTGGGGTTATGTCCTTTGGGTGCCACCTTTTCATCTATAATATGGGTTTGAATCATTTGTTCACTTCCCTGGTTAATAAATGAGGAATGAATGAAATAATCTAGGTGAAAGTTCTTAGTATTGAAAAACAACATAAAGATAATGTTTGGGAAGTACTAATACTTAAACATGTAAATGTGAGATGGGGCTCAGGAGATTATCCATAATGGCTTTTCAGTTTTTTTAAAAAAGAAAAATCCGGAGAGTCCTTTGTTCAAAGGAAACATTTCAAGCAGATAAAGATCTCTAGGTGAACCAGGAATTACCTGAATTCCTCTTTTCCCCTACCCACCTGTGGTAGCAGGCTCTGAAAGGAGTTTCCAGAACCCTTAGGGCTCCAAGGAACATGGCGTGAAAATCCCTGCTTTAGCCCGATATCTGGTTTTACACATGGAGAGAACAGCCCAGAGGCTGACCCAACGGCCTAGAAGATAGCTTGCAGACAGTGGACTGTTTATAGATGAGTAACACTACAGTCCAACGTACAGCCAGCACTTGTTCAATTTACCTTAGAGACCCTGGAAAGCCATCTGAGTAACAAAGAGTCTTCCCCTGGTCCCCTGACAAAGTGTCCCGCCTTTATTTGCCTGGGCCCCACAGCGATGCAGCCTGCTGGGAGCTCTTCTCATCCCTTGGGAGCCTCAGAGTGAGCAGCACAAAGTACTGGTGCTGCAGAGCAAATGAATGGTTTCTACTAGGACCTTCTGAGACAGCTTGAGGAGTAGCCTCCTCGGGGTTAGTGACCAGCTCCCCAAGGCCTGATGGTGCCTCTCTCCCCTAGAGAGCTATGCTCACAACCCTATTTCTCCTGCCCTCTCAATCTGTTCTGAGTCTTTCCGATTCTTCTGTAATCGTTTCTCTATGTGAATGCCCCGGTTTTTCTATTCCACTGCACCTTTAGAGTTCCATATTTGGAATTTCGTATCAGTTGCTCAGTAGGTTTTTCTGCCTCCATGCTTTACTTCCTTTAACCCACCCCATAAGCTAATTCCAGAAAGAGTAGGACTTAGAGGAAACAAAAGATCTGGGTTACAGTTCCAGTTCAACCACTTACTAGCCTTGACACTTGTACCTGTTTCTACTTTCTTAAAATAGCTATGACAATACCTGCTCCATTTAGATCTCAGAGCACACGACAACATTATCATGAGAACAGTATGTCAATCATAAAGTCGTGAAGAATAGCCTTTATCAGTAATATTATCACAACACTGTTGGTCATCTCATTGTCTCATCAAAAATATTCAGTGATCCTCGGAAAAGTCTGAAATCCTATACCTGTTGTACAAGCTCCACAAGCCTGGCCCCAACCACTGTCAGGCTTCTTCCCCATCCTTCCCCCACAAGGCTTCATGCCAGCCCAGATGATCTCTCTACCTCCCCCAGCACAACTTGTCTCATGACTCTAAAATAGGATTTCTTCTACCTAAAGTACCCACCCTGACCTATCAAAAAAGTACCACTTTCTGAAGCTTCATTTAGTTACTTAAGGCAGAAGAGCTCTCTTTCCTCTGAAAGACACCCCACATTATTAGTACCACCCTGGATGCATTTAATTGCTACAGTGTAAAAAATTCCCCTGAACACTTGCATGCACACACACACCACCTACCTAACCCTCACCAGATACTGATCAAGCTCTCAATGGATCAGCAGATCTAGCTACCAATATGCCAAGCTGAGGGACATCTGCAGGCCCACAGGCCCAGCAAGGTTAACAGAAAGAGGTACTGAATGTGTATTTGCAAATGGCAAAAAAGAGGAGTAGAAGAGTGAAAGATTTAACCCATTCCTTACCCATCTCCCCTCTGGTAACCATCAGTTTGTTTTCTACAGTTAAGAATCTGTTTCTTGGTTTGTCTCCCCCCACCTTTGTTCATTTCTTACATTGCATGTATGAGTAAAATCATATGGTATCTGTCTTTCTCTGACTTATTTCACTTAGCATAATATTCTCTAGCTCCATCCAAGTCATTGAGGAGTAGACTTGTAATGAGCCCCCGGTGCTATAGGGAAGTGCTGAGTTATTATATTGTACACCTGAAACTAATATTTAATCAAATTCCAGTTAACATAAATGTAAAACTAAGAATACGTGAGGGTAGAGTTGAGACAATGCACACAGATTTAGCAGATGGCCATCTAGAAGAGAAACCAACCCTACTGACACCTTGATCTCAAACTTCTAGCCTCCCAAAGTGTGAAAAAGAATGTTTATACACACACAATGATCAGTGATAAGGGACAAGAGAAACATCCAGAAGACAGAGGCTGTGGGTGGCATTAACCACTATGCAACATGGCTGAGTCTGGTATAAACAGACTGGATAAGCAGAGGCCAGAGGATTAGATACTCAAGACCTCTGTCAGCTGCCCAGATATTGACCAATAAATGGAAACTGGATGCCCAGGATGAAGAAGTGTTTTAAGAGAGCACTGAAACTTACTGATTAAGCATCCGACTCTTGATTTTGGCTCAAGTCATGATCTTAGGGTCATGAGATGGAGCCCCATGTCGGGCTCCGCACTGAGCATTGGAGCCTGCTTAAGATTCTCTCCTACCGCTCCCACATGCAAGGGCGCTCTCGCTTAAAAAAAAAAAAAAAAAAAAAAAAGGCAAAAAAAGCACTGAAGCTTTAAAGTGCTATACCCCAACAACCCAACAAAGCCTGGCACAGAATGGATGCTCTGTGAACACTTGATCAGTGAATCAAGAGGCAGGACACCCTGAGAACAAGCAGCATCACGGCACTCACTGGCAGCCCACAGCCGTCAGAGCTTGCTCAGCAAGGGCCACAAATGATTGCTATGGCAGAACTAAAACCTGTACAGGCTGGGAGAGCTATGGTAATGCAATGGGTAGGAAGACACAGCATTCCGAAGGGCAGGGAAAGAGGAGTCAGGGGAAGGCCTGGCCCGACAGCGCTAAAGGATGTCAGCGGGGAAGAGGGCAGACTTGGCAAATACTTAAGGAAATGGGGGCTGCAGTAAGTTTCTGAGCTGTGTGTTTCCCTCACAACCTTAGGATGAGGTGGGCAAGAGAAATGAAGGTCAAGATTTAGTGTCTAAGGGGCACCTGGGTGGCTCAGTCAGCTGCTGATCCTAAAGCAGAAGGACAAGAGGGCTACACCAACTAGAATACAAGTTCCTTGTGGACAGAAATCATGCCTGCCTTGTTCGCCATCCATAACCGAAGCCTAGAGCAGTGCCTAGCACACACGTACGAAATACTCCTGCTAGACTATGTGGGTTGCAATCCTAGCTCTACCATCTTACCAACCGGGTCACTTTCACATCTCTAAAATGGGAACATTACTATGTAGCTCCTAATTAAGAGAATCAAATAAGTTAGAATAAAAAAAGCACTTGGTGAACACAGCAGAATGCATAAACTTGTTGAATCACTGTTGTACACTTGAAACTAATTTAACATTGTGTATCTACTAAAAAAAAAAAATCAAAAACCAAAACAAACAAAAACCACTTGGTCAGCATATAGTACGCATCATGAAAAGTATCTGGTATTATAATGGGTTTTCTCTGGGGGCTAGAACCTGGTGAAGGACTCCCAAACAGAACCTCATCTCTGGCCACAGGTATACTTCATGACTAGCAGTACAAGTGTACAAAGGGTCTAGAGGCCCTAGGTGAGGGGAGCTCAGGGTTTTTTCCCCATCAGGGATAGAGCTCCCCTCAGACAAGCTCCCATGAGCATGAAAAGGGGCTTGGTCTTGGTCTACTTGTAGCAGAATGCAAGAAAGTAAGGGTGGGGATAGGACCTCCAATCATCTCTAATGCATAAAGGAAGTCATCTGTAGACTTTGGTACTGATACCATTATTTTTGAGAAAGTACATGAGGCAAACCAACTAACCCCAATATCTTAGAGCCACAGTGCCAGGCAACCAAGTCTACCCAGTGACATCTATCAATATTTTTTTGTATGACCCAATTTGATTTTCACTGCAGGAAAAAAAAAATCAGACAGAGGAAAAAAGACTGTTTTGGAGCCAAAGGAACAGACATTAGAGAAGTATGTGCACGGCAATGCTGAAAATCAGAGCAGAGTACCAGGTCATATGTTTCCTCAAAAAGCCATGGTGGTTTTATAGTTAAGCATTTGTCTCGTTTTCCCCTAACGTGGCAGTACCAACATTTCTGCTTCTCCCCAACTATCCTGCAATGCCTGTCAGTTGCTAGGCAACTGTAACTGCCAATGCTTTCTGCCCACCCACAATGCACAGCTTTCCTAATTGTGCTCACTGGGTTTGCCAATTACTCCTTGGAATTATTTTTTTAGCCAAAGCTGTTTCTTCAAGTTCGTCTTCTTGCCTGCTTGGTCCTGTGGTAAAATTCAAACACTGTATTTGTCATCATGTCCCAGTAATTTCAAATATAGGATGATTTCATGGTAGGATCAAAAACTATAAATAGCTTGAAATAAAAGCAACCAGACAAAAGAGAAAATTGCCAGCCAACATAACATCTTAAGTTCAAGCGTAAGTGCAAGTTTTAAGTTTCTTTGAATAATACACTTCTGGCTTAATGTACTTGTCTTGATTTCATAGAATAATTTTGACCAATTTGTCAATCACATTGAACTTAGAAAAGGATTTAACTATGGACAAATCTTTAGGTCACATATCTGATGAACAAAACAAAGGCTTTTTAAGCGGATTTCTTGAATCCTAAGAGGCCTAGTGAACATAAGCTTAACACATGGTTGTTGACAGCCACTAAAATCAAGCAGTTAATGTTCAATACATCACACAGTGGAGTAGGTAACTTCTACATGTACTTTCCATCATCCTCACAACATTCCACAAAAGAGAGAAAACCCAGACTATAAAGGGCATTCCCAAAATTTACGTGGCAAGTCTAGTAAGTGGCAACTGCAAATTAGAATGTGGATCTTTGGACTCCATCTCAGTGTTATTTCTTCCATAGTCCACTGCCTGATGGGGTAATATCATCCACCCTCTGAGGTACCTTGGTTTGATGAGTCAGGGGGTTAAAAGCTATTCAACCCAAGCAACCCATTAGTAGTAATAGTTTGAGGTTAAGGAGCAGGATGGCTGGGGAATGGGAAAACAAACTTTTTCCATCTACCCTTTTCCTATTATGTTTATATATTATTCCCTATTGGAACATTTTGTGAAGGGCTCTCATTCAAGTATGTATAGGTCACTAATGATATGCTGTGCAGAGTTAGATGCTAAGGATCTAAAGATGAGTAAAACCTGGCACCTGTTCTCAAGCAGTTCATACTGTATTGAGGCAAAGGAACCCAGAAATAACCAAGAAGGAACATGTAAAAAAGATCAGGCAAAAAGTGCTACAAAAACACAATGGGGAAAACAATGAATTATGTCTGAGCTAGAAAAATTTTCAAAGGGGAACACTTGAAATAGACCTTAAGGATAAGCAAAATCATTCCGGACAGTACAAAAAAAAAAATAAACTTAGAATCTGAGAAACAGTGAGCAAATGAATGGTAGCTGCATTATAGGGAATATCATTCACTCATTCAAAAATTTCTGGGCTGCTATAGACCAGGCACTGTGCTAGGCACGGTATTTGCTGGTCTGAAAACACAAGACATTAAACAAAAGTTACCAATAGGATGACTCTTTTAGAGGAAAAGTGTAGGAATTACAAATTCATTTTCTCTTAAAGTAGAATACTTCTAAAGCATACAGTCCAATAAAGTAGAGACTTCATTAAAAATGGTTTCAGTGCAGATATTAGAATCCTCGGTGATATGACAACTATATAGTAAAACCTAACCCAGGATCTATTCAAAAGACTTTCAGTCAGAACCCCAATCACAACACATAACGAAAGAGGCTATTAAAAAGTTTATGATTCACGTATATTTAGAAGGATAAATAATAGAAGATGAAAACTGTAGTAAAGCTAGCATTTTTATAAAAGATTTCAATCCCTGATTTTCAGTAGACACATCTATCAAATGTCAGTGGAGTAAAATAAAGTCCCCATGACCAGAAAGCCAATGTCCTCTACTTACAACGGTGGAGAAACGACAGGTAAAAAGATATTATGTATACGCTGGGAGCAACACGTGAAGGACACTTCTAAGGTGATAAGGGTTTTTTTCAGATTAGAATCTTTTGGGATTCTACTTATCTTTTGCAAGATTTACTTTTAACAACTCTACATATGCTGGTCAATGTGGTTCTCCAAAGCAGTCACGCTGCAGGGTTACTCTTTCAATCCAATAAAGCAGCCTTTGGCTCAAGATAATTATAGAATTTCCCTTCTCAAATAGCCTTTGGTTGCTGAGATTCAGTCTTTTGAGTATGTTCAAGGATAGTTTTGCCTAACTATGAAAAATAAACCTCAATTTGAGAAGAGGAAGAAGTTATTTCAAGTCAAAGTTGGGGAGGGATCTAACTGGGTAATAAATACCAATGAATCCTATGGAAGGCAGAATTGGAAGATGGCCCCCAGGATTAATGCCCTTGCTCCCGATGTAGACATCTGGTATAAACCTCTTTCTTCGAGCATGAGCAAAATTGTGAATATGATGGGATTTCATTCCTGTGATCAGGTTATCAATAAACTGAGTTTATCAAAAAGTTTAGGAAGACCATGGGTGAGCCTGACTTTATCAGGTGAAGTCTTAGAAGAGGAAGGGGGAGGTCCTTCCTGAGAACAGATTTGCACTCAACGTGACCATTCTCCCCCTGAAACCAGTTCCCCTTCCTGATTTCTGCGTGGATGGCAATTACCACTCCCATCTCCCACCACACCCCAAATACAGGAGTCATATGTGAAGCATCTCCCACATTCAGTTCTGCACAAGGTCTAGACAGCACTTGCATGACCACAGTCCCAATCCTGGACATCACTAGCTTCCTTGTTAACAAATCCTTACTGAGCACCCCTATGTGCCACGTGCGCGGGTGTGTCAACCAAGACATGGACTTCACTCCAAGTCTGGAGGGCAAGCCAATGGTTACACAGGCAGCCACACCAAAAGGGAAAGAGAACGGACCCAGCAGGAGGCGCAGGCCATGATGGAAGGCACTAGGCTAAGGAAGCAAGGACAGTCTCCATCATGTTGGGTTGAGAACTGGAAGACAGTTAAGGCCTTGCTGGGTGAAAATCTACGTGTGTAGAATACTCAAAATTGTTGTTTGATAAAACCGCTTCTGTTCTAACATAAATGCCTGGAGAGCGAGAACTGCACTTCTGCTTATCCTCTATCCCTGTGCCTGGGGTGGCAGCTTTGCCCACAGTGGGCAGATACTCGCTGGGGGAATGGATGGAGTCCTCAGTTCTGCAGTCCTATTCCTCGCCTGTGGAAGGAAAACTACCTGAGACTCCTGCGATAGCTGAGTGAAACAACATAGGTAAAGTGCTAGAAATTTCTGCCACATGAAAGTGGCTGCTCAATGAATGTCAAGCCTCTCTCTTGCTTCTTTCTTACCCCCCCCAAGGCAGAAATGACTTTTAAAAGTCTCCTACCCAGGGACTGACATTTCACTGAAGATTCTCCAAGATGACTAAAAGTCTCAGGACAACCATGCAATTCCTTCAAGTGCCTGATGGATTCTGAGGTTTCCATACGAATTTACAGGTTGAGCTGCTACTGTGAAGTATTATTACCCTATACTTGTTATAGTCGTTTCATGTACTTAGGATGAAATATTACAAACATTACTTAGAATATTCAAAATTAAGCTTAAATAGGGAAGATAAGTGTCATCTGTTGAACATGTACCACTTCCTGATGACAGCTGCTCTATGTAACTTGTTTCAAGCCTCTGAACAAAACTGACAGTTAAAGGTCATATCCTACTTTCAGAGAGAAGGAAACTGGTGCTTGGCGAGGTTTATTAATTCACAAATGCTAAGTGGGTCTTTGGATTTGGGTCTGTGTAACTCCAAACCCATGCTCTTTCCACCATTCTGATTGCCTTTCCTCAAGACAGATTTTGGGGCATGTTCTATACAGACAGTACCCCATCCCCCTTCACGTAGCCCGTATCCACCTGCTCTTTCCCCATGAACACTCACTTCTGTCTAAGAAACCATAATCTCTCCATGCTTCCCAGCTGGCCTATGCACATCTACTCATTTCCAATGACCCACTCTCCAGTCGGCAGTCCGGGTTATCTTTAAAAGACACATATCAGATGTCATTCCACTGTTTAACTCTCATATGGTTTCCACAGCACTGAGAATAAAACTCTTATTCTGGCCTTCAAGGCCCTGTATGATCTGGCATGGCCTGTGCATGGCCACACTGGGCCACTCCAATGTTCCACATACTCTACCAACTGAGGGCCTACCCCCACCTTTAGATCAACTCAGCCCAAATGTTACTTCCGAAAGCAGGCCTTCTCTGACCCCTCCAGACGTGCTCCAACATCACCCCATTTTGTTGTTTCTAGCCCTCATCTGATAATTCATGCTGACTCATTTGTATATGGTCTGCCTCTCCCACCCTGCTCTAGCTAAAATGAAAGCTGTTAGGATAGGTTCTCTGTCGCTCTTGTTCCTCACGGTGTAAGCAATGCCTGACACAGAGCAGCAACATGAAGTCTTGCTGGACACATTGTTCATACTCTCAAGCATTTAGTGAAAATAGAGCATCTTGAGCTCCATATGGCTTTACTAGTGTCCTTGAGTGCAATGTGTGTCCCATTTTAATTCTTGCTACCCAGAACTCAGACTTCTTGAAGGAAGAAATGGAAGCCATACTGTATCACCTTGTGTTCTTTCTGCCTGGCATACCACTGGCATTCAAGAAAAGCACTTCGAATATTATGGGGTGCTTAAGAGGATGATTTGGTCCCAGATCTGCATGAGCTTATTACCGGTTACTGGGACAGAGTAAAGTCAAGTAAACACTGGCACACAAATTGAACAGGGAGGCTGTTTCAAAGGCACTCCAAAGCAAGGGTACTACTGTTACGAGCAGCACCAGGCATCCCTTCATGGCTGTACATTTTGAAGATTTGAAAGAGAGCATATGAGTGCGTGCGTGAGCAGGAGAGGGCCAGAGAGAGAGATAGACTCTCCAGCAGATCCCCACTGAGAGAGAAGCCCCACTTGGGACTCAATCTCATGACCCTCAGATCATGACCTGAGCCAAAAATCAGAGTCAGATGCTCAACTGACCGAGCCACCCAGGTGCCCCTGCTGTAAATTTTAAACTGGGCCTTTGAGGAAACAGAATTAGGACTCTTGGGGAGAGGGGAGGCAGCATGTATTAGGCAAATGAGTATCATAAGCAGAGGCACTGCAGTGGAGTGAGCAAACATGATGCGGGAGCAGAATAGAGACAGACCTGCCTGGAACACAGTGTTTCAAAGGCACAATGGATACATGTGCACAAGGAGTTGTTTGATAAAAATGCTTTCATTCTAATGGCTGAGAAGTTAATACACAGTGGTCATTCTAGACTGTCACTAGTAACTCTTGCACCTGTATTACAATTTTACTTCCACTTCTAGTTCTTTCATTGTACTTTATCAATTTATCACAGTGAACTTGTAACTGTGGACTTCTTTCAGCCTGTGGGTCATGTCACTGAGTGTGGCACCTCATCCTTACAGCTGCTGTGCAGATAAGGGATCTCTTCTCTACAAGAAGAGATAAGACAATGATGTAGGAGCTACAAGCTCCAATGGTGGTACCTGCATAAGTGCTCTAAGGATCTGGAGGAGAAAGAAGTCAGGAGGCTGGCAGAGTCTCCAAGAGAGGACACCAGACCTGAGACAACTCTTATGAGGTGGGCAGCACTTGGAAAGGCAGCGAGAAAAGACAAAGGCATCAGGAGAAGGCTGCTGGCAGGGTGATTACTGGGGCATAACTGGGGCATAGGAAGCTGCTTCTGGCAGTTCATGTTGGAGAACACAGCATAGGAAAGGTGAAAACGGTATGGTTAGGGTCACAATGCCAAGGAGCACTCTAGATTTTAGCATATAGGAAGGGGGAAACTGAACATGGGACGGTGAGAAAAATTCATGTTTCTGAAAGATGGTCTTTGACAACTAGGAAAGGAAAGGTGGCCTGGGAAGTGGACCATGTGTGTGATGGGACTGCAGATAGGCAATCTCTGACTCGGTAATTTCAGAGATCAGAAAAGTCTGAGACATTGTAAGAATGAACAGGCTTTGATTATCCTATCCAAAGCAACCACATGCCCACCTCAAGCACAGAATCGGTCTCTTCTTATTTTAATTACTTCTATATTTGGCTTCTAACATCGCAGATAAGATTTAGGTAGGGCCTTTAAGATTCTTATGTTTTGTTTTTTAAGTTTTTTTTTATTTGTCAGAGATAGAGAGAGATAACACGAGTAAGCGCCCACGCACAAGCAGGGAAAGTGGCAGGCAGAGGGAGAAGCAGGCTCCCTGCCGAGCTAGGAGCCCGATGCGGGGCTCGATCCCAGGACCCTGGGATCATGACCTTAGCCGAAGGCAGATGCTGAGCCACCCAAGCGTCCTGATGCTTATGTTTTTTATCCCAAGTGCCCTGCATTCACAAGAGGAAGGACCTCAGTAAATGCTGCAGAATGCTCAAAGGAAGGAATAGCAAGAGGACAGCTGGGCTGTAAGCCTGAGGATAAAGGAGTGGGCAGGTGCCACCATGGCCAAAATGGATGTTGGGAAGGAAATATCCTTCTAGGTAAGAGCTCAGTTTGGGATGTTCTGACTTTGAAAGAAGGTGGCAAACCAAGAAACAAAAAAAATGGGAGTTCCTGGTAGATGTCACTTATATTTCAGATCTACATTTTTCCTTATTGTAGAAGGGCTGAGAGTGGGCTCTTAAGTATTTTCTAAATTACTACTTCAGTTATGTCAGACATTCTTTAACACTGGGATGCTACGTTTTGTTTTTTTTCCCATACCACAATCAAAGTAAAGTGATGCAGTTTCTTTTGACCTGTCTTCACAGAAAATACGTACACTATCAGCTGTTAAGAGTGGCATCAGAAAGTTGAGGTGGAGAGTGCCAGCTGTGGAGTCAAATTCCTTGGGTTCAAATCCTGCTTCCACAACTTAACTACTATGTCACTATGGGCAGCCTACTTAACCATTCTCTGAGTCCCCATGGGGCAGTTGTGAAAATTAAATGAACAAAAAGTGCTTAGAACAGTGTCTGTTACGTTGAAATCACCAACTGCTGTATCTTTATATATCTGATAAGTTGACGGTTTTTAGCCTAGGTATTCCAGAATAAAATTAGAAGCCACAAATCCATGACAAGTTTCAAATTCTTAACAAATTAACTTCCAAGTCAGAATTGAGTAATAACCAGTCAATAGGAAAGCAGTCATTCACATAATACAAAACCAACAAATATTAAATGAATAAATAGACAGTGAATGCTTTCTGGACTTAACATAATGGTGCCCTAGCTTAAGAAAGTCCATTCTGAAGGTATAGGAATCTCTTTTCTTTCATCTAACTGCAGATTCACTCAGATGTTCCCTGAAAACCCTATGTACTTTTTCAGCTCTGTGGCCTCTGCGTCCCCTTCCTCTGCTTAGAGTCACCTTCCAGTCTTCTGGTTTACTCTTAGGCATGCTTCCGGGCCTATCCGAGATACCATTGCCTTAGCTTTAGCTGGTCTCTGACCCACCCTGACCCCACCCCAACCAGAAAATACATTTGTAAAGGTGCATTCACCAGATTCTTACACAGGTTAACAACTAGTATACAGTGTCCCATTTCTTCTTGCAGCCTCTGTGTGGCATGGGTCACGTCTTGCTTTGTATTCCCAGAGCTCAACCAATGCCATCATTATACTCGACTACAAAAACTTTGCCTTTAGACAAGGATTATTCAGTGTTAATCTCAACCTCCCTTCGTACCCTTAAAACAGGATCAGTAAATACCTAACTTGAGTGAAGTACATCCATCTTTTCACTCTACTCTGAGGAAAACAATTCCCAAATAAACAGTAAATTCAACTTGTCCAATGATGTAGAAAGAGACTCAAGTCTACATTTCTCTAGGCAACAGTTTTTCCAGCAGGATAACATGATGCTAGACAAGACCACTTTTACCAAATAACTGATATATTTCTCTATAAGGCTTTTCCTACATTGGTTAAAATCCTATCTGATTTTTCTCAAAGTTGGAAGGATAGCCTTCAAGTTCAATTCAACCTTCATGCAAAGTGGCATGATTGCAGGAAGAACCTTGACTACTCCAAAAAAAAAAAAAAATAATGAATATATACTGGGTAGAGCCCTAGAACATGACCCACACTGTTAGAGAATTCTGTCACACCAGATTGAGAAAAATGTCTAATTTAAGGTATTAGACACAAAACAAAATAACAGTCATGTAAATAAACACAAAACATTCAGTCCTTGGGATGAATGATGGCCCACTACTCAAGTATATCCAATGGTAGCATTTTAGAATAGCAAGCAGGTAGGTAATTCACCTAGTCTTACGGACTCATCATCAGGGTAGGTAGGAAGTGACTTTCACATGTCACACAAAGCATCACGATGGGGCAGAAGCAATATTAAAGCCAGGCTTTTAATACTGCAAATTCATAACATGGTTTCCTTTTTTACTACTTGCAACTTAATAACGTGGCTTAACAATTATTGAACAGATGAGCTGACACTGAAATGTAGTCTCTGAAAATCCAATTCCTTTGGATTATGTTCAAGGGTCCGTAATATATCCAAATTTATGTTCTTGTTAGTTAGCTTTGTAGAAGGCTGGGTAGCATATTGTTCATTTCTCATCACTAAGTCAGGAATATTTAAATAATTTAGCTTAGGGAACCTGGGTGGCTCAGTTGGTTAAGTGTCTGTGCCTTCAGCTCAGGTCATGATCCCAGGATCCTGGGATCGAATTCCGCATCGGGTTCCCTGCTCGGCTGGGAGCCTGCTTCTCTCTCTGCCTGCCACTCCCCCTGCTTGTGCTCTCTGACAAATAAATAAAATCTTAAAAAAAAAATAATTTAGAGCTTAAAGTGTGAAAACTTGGAGAGGGATTAACAACAATCTCACACTTACCAAGGCAACTAGGGATTGAACTTGCCCAAGGACGAGGCCACATACATTTTAGAGGTTTCTGTTCTCCCTGGCACTACCTATCTGTCTTAGGCAATGACTTCTCTACCCAGGCAATCTCTAATTCAGGTCTTCACACCCAGGAAACCTACTTCAGAAGCCAAAGTTTCACTTCTTTAAAGACACACAGCAAAGAAATGTGTACCAATTCCCCTGGCCATCCTTCAGTCTTGACAGTGAAGCCTGACCTAGCATAATCACAGCTATCATTTCCTGCGGTCTGTTATGTCAGATGCATGGAGCCTTGAGCATCTTATTTAACTCAGACAACCACAAAAGGCAGCCATTGCTTTTCCCATTTTAAAGAATAGGAAACAGACTCAGATTAAATACATTTTGCAAGTTCACAGAGCTAGTAAATGACAGAAGAACATCTTAAATCTTCAGTACTCAAATGTATGTTTTTCCATTATACTATGGTGCCTCAAAAACTTTGCAGAAGCCCACTGCTGCATCTGATGTATACCACTAACACTATTCAGGTCACAGTTCCTTACCCCGAGCCAGGTAAAAAGTGTTAATTTCCATAAGCTAGGGAAGGGACTTGGTTTTGCTTCTAATTGACTTAAGAGTTGCTTCATGAGTTTAAATTTTTGTTTCAAAGTTTTTTCATTAAAGAAATTACTGTCATACCTTATTACTAACAACATTAATTGTCTTATTAAATCATTAAGAGATGCCTAATGGCCTTTGGGCAGACTAGGAGTTAGAACTAAAGTTCTAGTCCAGTTCTCTTTTTCCAAGAGCACAGCAATCTACCTTGCTATAAAAATAGATACAAGAATGCTTAGTAGGTAAGGCATTTCTTTTTAAGGGGTAATGAAAATTCTGAAATTATAGTGACTGCTGCACAATTCTGTGAGTATACTAAATCACTGGATTGCAGACTAAATAGGTGAATCTTAAAGTATGTTAATTATTTAATAAAGATGTTAAAAAAACACATAAGACTTGATCAGTCAAATGTTAATTACCTAAGAGAAAGTAATTAAGGAATACTAATTTTACCATATCATTTTTGTTCTGTATTTACCCCGAATGTTAACTTGCCTAATTCCTATTATTTAAGTATGAAGTAACAAGAGTAAATGCAGACTTTATGCAGACCTCATAAATATCAAGACTCAAAATCAGGAAATGATAACAGGCACTAGAAAGGGGTAAGTAATAAGCCTCTTAAATAAGGATCAGAAGACATACACACTCTGAAAACTAAATGACAATTTACAAAACCATTTTTTGTCAACCCATTCGGTATTCAGAGCAGGAGTTAAAAACACGTTTTTTAAAAGTTCTTCCCACCAAGACTATAAGGACTACTTACCTTGTGACAAGGAACCAAGCAATCTGACTGAAGTCTGGAGAGGGCCTCATATATGTTTTAATATGTGGCATAGCATTGCTGCGGCCAGATGTGTCAGCCGACCATTTGCTAGTGACAGGAAAGACCCATTACCAGTAAGAAAATATAAACCTGTCATAATCCTAGTATTAGGAAACTTTATGAAAAGCAAAATCCTATAATCTAAACAGTGGGTACACAGTTCTCTCATGGGACCTCTAATATTTTATTAAACTCTGTTTGAGAGCAGTAAGATAAAACACTGTAACCCTTTGGTATCTAGCCTTACTGGTTTTTTTTTTTTTTTTTTTTTTTTTGCCAGTAAGACATGTATATATTCATGTCTATTACTTCTGTTGTGTTTTCAACTGCATATGTGCATGTCTTGTTTCCTACGTGGACTATGAGCTCCTTAAAAGGAGGAATCATGCTCCCACAGTGCGTTACCAAGTACGGGCTCAGGAAGTTTGTTGAAAGAAAGTACAAAATGGGGAAAAATGCCAACAGGATATTAAAACAATGTTAAAAAGCAGGAGGACGGGGCACCTGGGTGGCTCAGTGGGTTGAGTGTCTGCCTTTAGCTCAGGTCATGATCTCAGAGTCCTGGGATCGAGTCCTGCACTGGGATCCCTGCTCAGCGGGGAGCCTGCTTCTCCCTCTCCCTCTGCCGCTCCCCCTGCTTTTGTGTTCTGTGTCAAATAAAATCTTAAAAAAAAAAAAAGAGGATAAATTGGAAACAATTCAGTCCAAGGCTAACATTTACCTGTCAGTATTGCAGGACTGAGGTTCTGTAGGAAGAGAGGGCCTACCATCGTGAGGCAACAATCCTTTCTTGCAAAGAGAAGAGGCTAAGACCAGAATTAGGATTAGGTGGATTGTTCCTTCAATCATTAAATTCACTTGAATGACTCGTGAAAGGAACTCATCAATATAAAGAAATGTTCTCTGTAAGGAATAACCTCCCAACGGGGGTCTACAGGGACACACGGATGGGCCCACAAGGACACAATGAATTAGCCTGCAAGCTACTGAGATGCAATCGGCCTTTGTTTCCAGCGGCCAAGTGTAACACATGCCTGAAGCAAGCAGGAAACTGCACTGGCCTAGAAGAGTCAAGAGTGTGCCCACCGGAACAAGAGGAGGATGAAAGACAATCCCTTCACCTGCCCACTCAACCATTCACTGAGCCCTTACAACAAACCAAATACGATCCCATGTCCTGGACAAAAAGTGGTGTGGACTCCACGCACAGCAAGCTTGCAATCATACAGTACGTGCATGTACATGTGCAGACAGAAGAATTATAATCTGAAAATATGAGCTAAAATGTTGCTGAATCACTACGTCGTACGCCTGAAACTAAGGTAAGATGGTGTGTCAATTATACTCAAATAACATTTTTTTTAAAATGCTCCTTACATAAATTGTAAATTACCCATCATCATCTTTACTTTTTTTTCTTTGAAGGCCAATATTTAAATACAAACCTCACAGATCAGTTTTATCCTTTGGTATTAAAAACCTATTTCAAATAATGTTCAAAACCTGGTTTTAAGTTATTTCTATCACTAACATACGTAGATGAAAAAATACAGCTGTATTATGTAAGGTTCTTTAAAAGAACACACTGACATAAATAACATTCATATTCCTGAAGAAGCAATAGCAGCATTCTAAACCAATTACTTACTGAAAATAGGAATGAAGCCAATTCTGTTTTTCAGCTGTCTGGATGCTATAGGGAAGAGAACCCCCAGCTTTTCCAAAAGAAGAAAACAAGTATTACAGAAAATAATTTTAGGATCCTTCATTAAGAATCTACAGTAAACACTGAAAAAACAAAACCACTTCCTATTTCATCTTATGAAAAGAAAGAAAAGGTCTATACTTGTATTAGGTATGTTCCCTCAGTGTTTCCTTTCTGAGGGATACATGTTAAATGGTAAATGTTTACAATCTGAAAAGAAAGAGGCATTATTTAATCACTTGGGGGTGGTAATTTAAACATTAATAACAGCACAGATTAGAAGTATCTGAAAAACTACATGAAGAACTCTGGCCTATCCTGCAGTCCTCCCGCAGGCAAGAAATCCTTAGCCCCATTTTGGTCTGGAACATCTCCATTGTTGCCCAAGAGCAGGACACTTGGGAAGGTAGACTAAGATGAAAACTCAGTTCCTGCTTCCTTTATCCTTTACATTCTGCTATTTCCAAGCAGTCTGTATTAGCTAAACATTCTTACAAATGGAATAGAGTAGTACAGTTGGGTAGTACAGTTGGTTAAGTGTCTAACTCCGTTTCGGCTCCAGTCACGATCTCAGGATCTTGAGATCGGGGCTTGCGTTGGGCTCCCTCCTCAATGGGGAGTGTGCTTGAGATCTCTCTCTCTCTCTCTCTCTCTCCCGCCCTCTGCTCCTCCTGCTCATGTTGTCTCTCTCAAACATATAAATCTTAAAAAAAAAAAAAATTCAGTAAACAGTTGCTTTTTAAAAGCAATGCTAAAATCCATATTCCTGCATCAAAAGTAGAGATACAGTTCCAAGTGGAAACACAATTAGTAGCCAGTTTTTGTTCATCTTAGAAAGGAGGAAGTTCTATTGTAGATTCACCACTGACTTCCCAAACACATGTTAGAACTTCTCCATAAATAATCTATATCCAAAAAGGGCTTTAAATTTCTGAGTCATCACAAGGCATGTCGTATCCTCTACTACAAATAACTAAAAAACGTATTTAGGGCCAGTTACAAAATAGTTTTATGGAAAATACCATGTTCTTCCCCATTAAAAAGCACATTTTGAATGAATCTAGTGTATCAGAAGTGGAGAAAGGAGAAGACAAAAACCAACCAAAACCTCACCATGTCTCTGAGTCTCAGTGAAATGATTTTGGCTTTGCCATTAGGTAGCAACAAATGGGCTGATACACTACACTCCAAACCTTACTAAGATTTTTCTGGCAGGGTCACATCTAGTTTGACAAGCAATAAATGGACTAAATTAGTCTAATTCAGAGCATTCTGCTTCCAGCCACAAGCAAATGCCAATCAGATTTCTTTTTTCCAGAGACAAACCCTACTTGGGTTTTTGGTTATTGCCTCCTGAATGTGTTATCCGGAGGGCTGCTGGATTCCAAATAAAAGTTCAGTGTCTAGCACTGTATATAAGGAAAATAGCAAACAAAGTTGAGAGTTACCTACAAAATCAACCTAGGCACTTATAGATGAAGTGCTTTAGAAAGGACAAGTTATCAACTAGGTAACACCAAAGGTTCATCCCAAAATTAAGCAGAAGTTATGGACCTTAAATATACCTGTGATTCAAAATTGGAAGAACCACATAGAGCCACAGACACAAGCAGGGAGAATATGGAGAGAGATCAGAGAAAGGCATGTTAGAATTTCTCTGGAAAGGCAGGACGCAGCAGGGAAAGGTGTTTTTATTCAGACATCTCGTCTGGACAACCAACCTGCTGTTAGCAGAAGGGACAACCTTACTTGTGGAAATGAGAACAAGTCCTCACAGTGTTACTCTGAGGATTCAGTAACACACTAAAATTGCCCAAAAGCATGGAACCATCTTTGGGACACAGTACTACTCAATATTACCTATTTCCAGGATTCTTAGCCAATTAAGGGAAAATATTCTACAAATTTCTAACCAGTTCTTTTCTCAAGGAGAATGGCATTTTTATTACTTGTTTTAAAAAGTTTACCAGGGCATTTATGAAAGATACACACAAAAAATGCAACTGAGACAGTCTCCAGCAATTACCTGGATATCCTTCTAAGCTGGTTCGCACATTTTCCACAGAAGGATAGATCTAAAAATAAAGGAAAAAAATTTTTAAAAAAAGGAAAAATACAAAATAATACTCAAAATGTACCATTTAAAGAAACTTTCTTAAAAAGAATGTTTTTAAGATGAAAATCTCAATTAGAAAGATTTCATTTAGGGACACCTGGGTGGCTTAGCTGGTTAAACGTCTACTTTCGGCTCAGGTCATGATCCCAGGATCTTGGGATCGAGTCCCACATCGGGTTCCTTGCTCAGCAGGGAGCCTGCTTCTCCCTCTCCCTCTGCCGCAACCCCCAGCTCCTGCTCTTTCTCTCTCTGACAATTAATAAAATCTTAAAAAAGAAAAAATATTTCATTTAAAAACTTAAAACATGTACTTTAAATTTTAAGACTTTCCATCTTACGAAAAAATGTAACTTCTAGCAACTATAGGAAGCATATATATTCAATGAAAAAACTTCAATTTCAGTTTTTCTCTTAAAAATGCCAAATTAACACTGACTTCAACGCAAAATTAATTAATTCAAAAGTCTCTAATAATGCTCATAATTCTGCTGGCAAGGCTTATCAAACATTTTTTTCTTTGGCTTGAGAACCTGAAGGAAGGAATGGAAAAATCACAGGCTAGTATGTAGCTGAAATGGAGCTCTGCAGAGAACAGCACCTTCCCAGCACCAGAGGATTCAAGGGCCACTTGATCACACATGATGATGCTAATGTACTGCTGTTTCCATGCAAGAATCACTGACTAAAACCTCTACGGGGGGGAGGATGGATTCTCACGCTTCTCTGGGAGTAGAGAATACACATGATCAAGTGAGGTAGGACAGGCACTCACCAGATGAAGAGGAATGGAACTTCTCCCTGGGGTCCGGCTTTCCTTCCCCAGCGTCACCAAGCTTTCTTTAAACTCAGAACACAACCATTTCGAGTCGTCAGCTCCCATAGACCCAATGCTTGAAAATTGACCTACTATTGGCCAAGACTCTCCTTTAGGAGAAGCATGCTCTTTCAGAAGCTGTGAACAGAAAAATTTTAACAATTCAGAATATGATTTTCTGTCCTTGGAAACCCTAATCAACAGAAAAATGCTGAAAATACTACATATCAATTTCATACTCATTTTTTCTTTGGAAAATATTCTTTAAATACCTAAAATATTTTAATGGAGTAGGTGGACAGAAGTATTCTTCCAAAATTCTTTGATCTGTATTAAGGCAAAACCAATTTTTTTTAAAAGATCCCTTTTAGAAACCTCCTACACTGTTGGTGGGAATGCAAGCTGGTGCAACCACTCTGGAAAACAGTATGGAGGTTCCTCAAACAGTTGAAAATAGAGCTACCATACGATCCAGCAATTGCACTACTGGGTATTTACCCTAAAGATACAAATGTAGGGATCTGAAGGGGTACGTGCACCCCAATGTTTATAACAGCAATGTCCACAATAGCCAAACTGTGGAAAGAGCCAAGATGTCCATCGACGGATGAATGGATAAAGAAGATGTGGTATATATACACAACGGAATATTATGCAGCCATCAAAAGGAATGAGATCTTGCCATTTGCAACGACGTCGGTGGAACTGGAGGGTGTTATGCTGAGTGAAATAAGTCAATCAGAGAAAGACATGTATCATATGACCTTACTGATATGAGGAATTCTTAATCTCAGGAAACAAACTGAGGGTTGCTGGAGTGGTGGGGGGGTGGGAGGGATTGGGTGGCTGGGTGATAGACATTGGGGAGGGTATGTGCTATGGTGAGCGCTGTGAATTGTACAAGACTGTTGAATCACAGATCTGTACTTCTGAAACAAATAATGCAATATATGTTATGAAAAAAAAAGAAGATAGCAGGAGGGGAAGAATGAAGGGGAGTAAGTCGGAGGGGGAAACCAACCATTAGAGACGATGGACTCTGAAAAACAAACTGAGGGTTCTAGAGGGGAGGAGGGTGGGGGGATGGGTTAGCCTGGTGATGGGTATTAAAGAGGGCACATTCTGCGTGGAGCACTGGGTGTTATGCACAAACAATGAATCATGGAACACTACATCAAAAACTAATGATGTAATGTATGGTGATTAACATAACAATAAAAAATTTAAAAAAAAAAGATGGATCATCGAAGGGAGACTGAAGAAACTGTGAAGTCTTACAGTGATTCCTTGGAGCTCCCATCCATTAACCACTTCTATGTGGAGTTGTGGAAGAATTAGTGGGGGCCCTGTTCCCACCCCCATGAGGGAGGGAGAATTTGATCCTCTGCATTAAGTGAAATATACTTCTGCACCTCAAAAGAGAATTCAAATGCATTTTCTTTTAGAAACATCATTGTAAGTATGACTGGAATAAATAAGCTGTCAAGGACTTTTCTGGAAAGCCAAAAAAAAAAAAAAGATCCCTTTTAGTAGGAATGTCAGATAAACCACTGACCTGCCATATGAAATGAGATTTTGCCTTGAAATAATACCTAAAAAAAAATACAAACTATTGTATATTTTGACTCCTATCATTTGAAAGAGATTTAACACTTGGGCTCCACACAGTGATGCTCTAAAAAAAAAATAAATAAATAAAAGAGTGTATTTATGTACATATACAGAGCACCCTAAGCACTACAGGGAGCCTGATCTGCATTTCCCGCTTTGATACTTATGCAAAGCTGCAGAAACAACTCAAAAATATTTGGAAATTTTATCTACTTAAACATGTACTGTGTGTTTACTACCAAGAGGCTGAAGAAAAATAAGCCGCAGTTCCTGTCCCAATGGAGCTCATTGTTTAATTTCATATGTATTATTTTTCTTAACACAGCTTTAGTATTATAAAAGCCTAGTTCTCAGTTTTTGCCCTCCTGCAGCATGGTGTAAGAAGCAGGACTGAACTGACAGTTACAAGACCCAGTTTCTGTTCTGGTGCTCAGCCCCTGATCGGCTACCTGGCCCTGGACGCGTCCCTGGGCTTCCATTTATAGGTCAGTGAAACACAAGTCTGACCATTCCCGTCTTCCCTGGAAGGCAGCTGTGATGCAACAGGAGCTTGTGAGAAGTGGTCTGGAAACCAAGATGCTCTTTATCCTCCAGGAAGACTGATTCTACACACCATGTGCTAGCATCTAGCCTGTCTCAACCATCAGGCCACAAACTGAGAGCCACCAACCAGCACACTGAAGGCTCAACATGTGCTTTGTCTTCTCTAAGTTCGTCTAACCCTTATGCAATTTTCTGAGTGAAGTACTGTTGTTATGCCCATTTTATAGAGGAGAGGCAGGTTATATGACTTGTTAACAGGTGAGGATTTGAACCCAGGTATGGGAATCTACCCCTAAGCTATCCACTCAGCCAGTGTGCTCGAATGCCTTCCCTAGGTCAAGAAATGAGGATGTTGGCTTCCAGATCTTATGTTTTCAGCTGTGGTCTCATTTCAAAAAAGCAAATTAAGTTTCATTAACCAAGGGTAATTCTTATATGACAAATACTTCACAGAAAAAGGTAAAGCTTTTATGAGAGCCACGTAGGGAATTTATTAGTGTCATTAATGTATCTCCTAAACAGAGATGAAGAAAATCGTCAACTTTAACTTGTTTTAATTTGTTAAAGACTTTTGTCATTTTCATACCACCAGCAAAAGTCTCTTTTGTAATAACTTTTAAAGGCCCTGGTTTAGTAAACAAAATACGTTATAGTACTATTTACTTAATAGTACTCTTTTCTGTTCTTTGTTGAATTTGTGTGTTAAAAATCCTTCAGATCCTGAAATCAAAAGCTACAACAGCTGCATAAATGAGAAATCTATAACAACTAAAAAAGTCCTTATACTTTTGCCATTTAGAGCAGTCTACACCTCTAAAAGATAAAACATTAAAAAGTAATTACTGAAAACTATCAATTTATCAAGAGCCTAGTCACCCAGAATTGTGCTAGTTATAATGAAGCTGCCATCAAAATATACAATTATAAATGAACAATATATATTAATTTAAAAAACAGTAAAAATTCTGTTACCTTTCTAAGCCTAAAATGTCCCCAATTATCTTTCTGACTTCCTTGAAAGCGTCCTGGGGTTGATCCAATAAGATAAACACTAAAAGGATATAAAATACAAGTTATAGAACAGAGTGATATAATTTGTGGACCCCCAAATCACAAAATACACACAAAAACTAATGTTATCATGAGATGTTCTAAGAGACCACCTATTTTGAGGTGCCTCCTCAGAACAGTATTGTTACTCAAACTAATTTTCAAGCACATCAACTCATGGTGGAACACTCACGAGGTATAAGGTGCCGGCAATGAAATCAGTCACTTTAGAAGTACTCCAGAGGGAGGCTTATGGTGAGCAAGATAATTACTGGCCTCCACTTTAGTGCCTCAGATCTAGGAGATGCAGATAAATAAGAGAATCTGCTCTCATGTTATGAAGGACAGCCAAATATTCTACCTCTTTCCAAAGCCCCTGCACTGCAGATACTGTGTGGCTCTCAACGTATTCACCCACTTTAAGAATTCCAAATTGCTAAACACCACATACTTGGTTTCAGAGAGATCATGTTTGTGGATGATATCTATCCACTCCTTGAGTGAAGGAGCATTATAAGCCATCAAGTAGCTGATGAGATCAGCTTTAAAATGTGTTGTTGATTCTCCAGATGTATGGGTTCCATGGGTAATTCGTGGGTATAAGGGGCTCAACCATATTCTGGAAGAGAAAAAAATAACTGAACAGTCAGGAAAGGAACTGATCACAATGATACCTGTGTTGACTACACATTCACCCTAAGGAAGAGGCGAATCGAACTTCCTGTGTCCACGTGGTAAGTAGAGGATCCTCAGGGAACATGAAGCATAAATCCCATCACACCACTCCAACGGCTTCCATGATATTCAGAATGATTTTTCAATACCTCACCATGAATTTAGGACCCAGTAAAGGTGGGCCTTTGCCCACCTCTCAACTCAATGCTCTTTGCTCCCTCTTTGACCACACCTTCCTTATTCTTTATCCCCGCCCCCTACCTCCATACTGCTAAGACCCTGTGACAACGGTTAATAGCTGCACTAATTGTTACAGCAAATCCATACCACCTATAGTAACCCCAGCAAGCTACACCCATGTAGCTCTTCAGGCAAATGGGAAAAAGTTACCTACGCTTAGAAAAATGTATATACAAATCTATTTACAATAAATGAACTCATTTTCATGACATATATGCTATAGCAGTTTGAGATATTTGCATATCCTGTACTTTTCTGGCATCTGCAATGAGTAGATACATTTAATGCTATTACATTTATACTAACCTCAGACTTTCAAATAACTTAGTAAACAAAATATTAAAGACATCTTTCATTTCGCCAATTCTCCTCAAAGGAGGACAATTCTGTTCACCCAAACTTCTATACACCCACAAGTGGGAAAAGCATATCTAAACCCAATCCTTCTGTGACGCGCTCCAAGACAAATCACAAACAAGTATGGCTTCAAATCTCGTGCTCAGTTTCAACTGCAAAACCAGGCTAGCAGTCCTGCATCACAGGACACGTGTGCCTCACACTTGAGATAATGAACAACGTCCAGGCTTAAACAAGCACTAAGGATGTATTTGCTGTTACCACCTTTCCACTTCTGTGGCTATCCCACTGCAGTTCTACCCATTAAGCCCAAAGGGAAACTGCGCAATTCCTTTCACCTGGCAACCCTCAAAGGAGACTGGCGAGATGCAGGCCACCAGGGCAGGAAAAATCCAGAACCATAAGGGTCCTGCATGTACATCTTCTGAAACGCATACGTTTCTAGCAGGGTGGCATGTCACACCTTTCCTTCCCACCTGAGGAGACCCCTTGTACAAGAGGTAACATGTGTGACAAGGACTACAGCGCCCAGGTTCTGGGGCCAGATCTGCTTCTAACTGGCTGTGTCATTTGGCACCAGCCCAACCACCTCTGTGAGTGCCTGCCTCTCTACGTGTAAAATGCGCACACTGGGCTGGACGGATGTGTCAGTCTCTCCCCTCACAAATAGCAATTCAGAGCCCACAGGCTGCTGGGCTTCTCCTAGATTAGAGGCTCACTCACAACCGTGTCTGGATGAGGAACAGGACAGATGACAACTTTCTAAACCAGGATACGGGGATGTGAGGTGTTTTTAGCACTTGACAAAGTAAAATGTGAAATTATCGTGGGCCAAATAATTTTAAAAGTGAGAAATTAAAAGGCAGACCAAGCAGCAGCTGAAAAGGATGGCTGAAACACTTGTATAGCAGAAAAGGACCAGAGCATAACTAGCAGACCAATCATGAAAATTACACAAAAGGACTACTTTTAAACATTTAAAAAATTATAACACACAACACAAAAATGCAAATTTGAGATTAGAATCTAGACTCACTGTGGGATAACAGTATCCTACTCGAGGGTGGCTGGCAGAGGGAAATTGGAGATTTCATACCCTTGATACTTTAAGTTTGAAACCATGTGAAGCTAGAAACTAGTCAATTTAAAGAATTAAAAAAACACTTTCTCCATAATGGAAAAAAAACCTGAACACCTGAATCATTATCCTTAATCCCTTCCCCCATAGCAGCCATCCTGGAAAGACCTAAATAAGCATGGCTCAAGCTTCTGACTCCAAAAAGAGCTGGGGGCCATGGGTGGGATTCCTTCTTTGAGCCACATAAGACTCAGTGCCAACTTGATAAACTCCATTATGACTCATGAGTTTCAAAACCCAACCCAGCAGCTAAGCAGCTGTAGGAATAGCAAAGGTGTAGTTAACTCTAAATTCAGCTGATCAAGAGTCCTCCTGTGGCTGAGGCTTTTAGAGACAGTGGTGATCCCCTCCACCCTGAACCAGCTGGAATTAACTGCATTTTGAGAAGATTTTAAGTGGGACACTTGAAAACTGGAACATGTTTACAGAAAAACTGTCAGCACTGGGGGAGGGCTCTAAGCCACTTGCTAGGGGAGTAAAGAGAGAGCTAGAGATGTTGGGCTCAGGAAAAAGCCTGCTTTTCAAACTAGAAGGGCTGTCTGAAAGGAGAGAGGGTACTCTTGTTCTACACAGCGGTGGAGTCGAACCAAGCCCACAGGATGGAGTCTAGAAGGTCCTGCATTTCAGTTCAACCTAAGATGTGACTTGGGCTCTGCCAGAGCTAACATGTCCTGAAATTAAGAGTTCTACACAGCCTGGGCAGTGACAAGGAGTGTAAGGCTGGGGAGGAGGAGAGTGGAGAATATGGGAACTATGAAAGCTGCTAGATGAATGCTTGAGTTTCTTCTAAACTTGGAGAAGGCAGAGATGTACAAAATGGCTTAAAAAAATGGAAATGAAAGCCAACCAGAAGGAAGAGCTTACCAAGTGGGAGAACAATGCTTAAAACTTGAGGTGAGCAAATCCCCAAAACAAAAAACCAAGCCCCTCTTCTAAAAAGGATTCAAAGACTAGATCTAGCATAAGTATACCAAGAACAAAGGATTAGTAATAACAAAGCACGAAAAAATGTCAAATTCAATTTTTCTTTTGGTGATTCATGACCACGACCATATTAAAGGCTTAGACATCAGATTTCTTTCATGGAAAAATAAACCGAGGATGACAGGAAGTTTTTAGCATATGATTAACCACTAAGTTTCCCTTCACTACCATCTGGGAAATGGCAAGCAAGAGTATAGTGGGTTCTGGGACAAGTTATTGATGGGTCTCACCAAAAAAATGGGTTCAGACCTTACATTTTATACCCTCTTTCCTGCCTCAGATCCTTTGCATATGCCTGTTGCCTGTGCCTGGCTGCAGAGTGTGTATAATCCCATTTTTGTTAAGAGCTAGGGGGAAAAAAAGTATTTCTGTATACATGTAATAGTCACGGATGTGCATGTACTAAACTGTTAGCACTCATTACTTCAAGAGAGTCGGCCTGGGGCAGGGCAGTAGTAAAATACTATTTCTGTGTAGGTCTCTTTTCTGTGCCACATGTGAGGGTGTTCTTTTTTTTAAAAAACAATATAAGAAAAGGAAAAGGGAATGACACCCACAGCCACTGCTGTGAAGTAACTAGAAGCCTACAAACCCCTGAGTCTTCTGGTGCCAGTCAGCATGGATGAGGTTGGAGGTGTGGATGACAACCCGGAGGCCTTCTTCGTACAGCAGGAACATCATTTTCCTTTAAGAACAGAGAAGAGACCAAAAGCATTAACACCACTTTTAAAATATGTACTATTTTTCCAGTGCAAATATCACAGCTAAAGGAGTTCTTAGACCCTTCTAATACTCAAACATTTATAATCTTCATTTCTTCTACACATTATTAAAATCAAAGTCTATTTCAGTGACAGGCAGAAAACCACCTTCCAAAATGCTGAGTATCGGTAAGTGAACGTTTGCCTCATCCTGCCCACGTTCCCAGCCTGACACTCCGAGCCCTTACCCTTATCCATTATCTGCTACTATTCCGGACTATGGAAAGCTTCCTGTCCAGTGTTTTTCAAAGTATGGTCACAACCTTCTGCTACATCATGGCTAGCATTTTTTTTAAGAAGTTGCAATAATGGGGCGCCTGGGTGGCTTAGTCAGTTAAGCATCTGACTCTTGATTTTGGCTCAGGTCATGATCTCAGGGTCGTTAGGATCGAGCCCCACATTGGGCTCTGTGCTCAACAGAGAGTCTGCTTAAGATTCTATCTCCTTCTGCCCCTCCTGCTTACGCTCTCTAAAATAAATGTATCTTCAAAAAATTGTAATCAAGTTAGAAACTGAAAAATATATTGTAGATACTTAAATAACTGGTTTTAGCACATGAGTGTGGACACGTGTAGCAGACTAAAATGTACACTGTATTTTTTAATGTGAGCTGCGGCTTAGAAAAGTTTGGAAATGCCTCACTATCCTAAGACTGATCTTTTCTCATACCCCACAAATGCCATACTCATCACCAATGCATTTCTGGCCTTGAAATAAATCTTTCCTTTTCTTCATTTACTCAAATCAGACCCAGTTGAATCCTCCCTTTGCCACGGGCCTTCCTTCCCCAGGCCTCTGGTCATCAGAGTTCTCATATTTTAATTCTAGCGAGAGAAGGAAGAGGATACAAACAAGAGCTTTCTCCTTGAAGCCAGAAGACCTGTTCCAGTCATCAGTTGGAGGCCATAGGACCCTAAGGAAGTCACTCAGTGTCCCTCAGTTTCTCATTTACAAAACGAAGGGTAAACAACCCCTTCCCTGCTGCAGAGGGTTGTGAGAAGGAAATGTAACATGCGTTCGTGAAACAAACTCTCACATGTGTGCACTTCCAGGACTCCTTCAGTGTCTTGCTTCATTTTTTTCATCTACTACTGGAGGGCTTTTGGCCTCCCAATTGTTTCCTAATTATTTCAGGAATCTAAGTTCTCTCCCTGTAACTAGAGATTCCCTCCTCAAGGCAGTCACTCTGCCTTATTTCCACTGGGGCCAAAATGCTACTTAATACCTGCTGATGTCAGTTCACACATGGGGGGCAAAATGAACCACTGGTTCTCTCCAAACCAACAATACCGTGAATAGTATTTGGACAGGATGAGGTTAACACAAAAAGATAATGCAAAGAATAGAGAATGAGATATTCAGCTCTTGCCAAAATGAGAAGTTAACCGAAGCCGGCAAACAGTAAGTTAATGCAAAGCTGGAGAAGTGACAGCTGCTGAACCCATCTTTTCTCCATTTATGAAACGTGCTCCCTGAAATCTGGGCAGATTTACACAAACAGTTGCCAAATTAGCAGCTGCCTGTAATTAAGAATAAGGCCAGTTATGAATTCAAGATGTAAGTTTCACAAATATTTCCATTAATCAAGGCATCAATTATCAGGAAAATCATGTACTGCTGTCAGTGAATCCTACCCAACAGAACTGGGAGCTATTCTAAGGAGAGCCATCATCTCAGACAAAATGGCATGAGCTAATAAAAATCACAATTAAAAATGGATAAAGGATAAGAAAGGAGGTCTCCCTTGAAGAAACGCTGCCCTCCCTATCACCTGTTAAGTTGTGGGGGCAGCAAAAGGGATTATTTCCCAATCTGGAGCTACTCGTGTAAAGGGGGGAGAACACAAAGGTCTGCGGAGCACCTACGCGCCAGGCACGCCAGCAGCTCTCCAGAACAGCAACACACCAAATCCCCACAGCAATCCAGGAGGCGTTAAAAGTCGCATTCTACAACTGCAGAATCTACGGCTGGGTAGGCAATGGGAATGATCAAGGTTCCCGAATGAGCCAGGAGAGCTTGTCTGGACCACACGGGCTGGGATCTTTCTCTCACTGCGCAGTTTCCACAGGGAAGAATGGGGCCAAGGACACTTCACACAACTGGCGTGTGAGTGGGTGGACGGGCAGACAATGTGGTCTGGGGGAGATGAAGGACTAAGTCATGTGTGCTGGGAGGCCGGCTACAGAAGCAAGCAGAAAGGGGTGCCTTGACCACCCTGCAGTCTGCCACTGGTTCCCAGTTAGACATTCCCATTTGGCAGCTTTGGCTTCCTTCCTTCCCCGCTGTTGATTATCAGGGCCAGAAGTACTTTTGCTCCCAGCTCTGGGAGACACTGAAAAGCTTCAGAATTCTAAAGCAGTAGGTGACAGGCCCTGGGACTGCATGGCATCCTACGGAGACATGGATAAAGCATGTTTATTGTACCTAACAGGGATGATGATGATGGGGGCTACATCTTGGTGGTCTTTGGATGCTCTATGCACAGTACATGGTCAATGCATGCTTGCTAAACTGAATGTCAAAGACTATTCCCTATTTACTGCAGTAGCTACACTCTCAAGTTGGGGAGGCACGTGACACACCAGGACCAGGAGCTGGAAGGCTTCCTCCTTTTTCTAACTTTTTCTAACTCCTATAATTTCACCTCTCTCACCCAAACACTAAGAACTATTAAGTCTCAAAACACTAGAACTGTGTCTTAATATTTAATGAATTCTTTAAAAAAATTTTTTTAAATGAGCAACCGAGTAACTTCGAGACATGAATTTAATCTCCTACAAGATACTGGCATTTTAACAAAATGTGAACTACACAGACTATGTGGCTGGGAAGGACTCTGTTGTAACTGCTTCCCTAGGCATTTACAACTCCAAGTGAGTAACTCTGCTGGGTTCAATCTGCTAAGTGTGTGTGTGTAATGGGGGTGAGGGGGAAGAGCAGACCAAAGGAAACTAGCTGTTTTAGCTGTAAACAAATGAGAATAAAAACTTAAATGAGTTCTAGTCCTATCTTCAACAGTAGCTAGAAGGTAACTGCTTATCTACTCAGGATCTCTATGTAATGAAAAGGAAGGACCAAATAATATGTTAAATAGCATAAAAAAAGGGATAGCCCCTCTGGATCAATCAAATGTCACTGTGCTAGATCCTGGCCAGGCCCAACACGTTCAGTCCCTCAGGACTTACAGTGTAACTGAAATGAAGATGGAAGACACAGGCTCTCCTATGTGCCAGCATGTAGCTGCAGCATGATTACGCCCAATGTGGACTGCGGGCTCAGAATGTATGGCTAGTGCAGGAAGCTGGCACTAAAGATCTAGCAAGTCATGTCCAGGGCCCAAATGGGGGGGGGGGGGCAGTATTTTAGAATCAGTAAGGTATTTATGCTAGGGGTCCAACTAAGGGCAGTGGGCTAGGATCCATTCAGTGCTATCCAGTGCTGGCAGAATGTCTACCTAGGACAGGTTGACTATTGCCATCCACCACCAGGCTCTCCTGTGATGCAGGGAGGGGAGTCTAAGATACCTATTCAGTCTATTCAAGGCTATTTTGTATCCTTTGCTGAAGTTAGCATCCTGTGACCTCAGTGCTACATAAAGAGTAATTTATACCTGAGCTAAATGCTTAAAGTTCACAACAATCCTCAAACCCTGTCCTGTTAGAGGCTACCATTTAGGGATGGTGGTAAACACTGCAACATTTACTCAAGGGGATCTGAGACCAGATAATGTAGGGTTGAAAGGCATCCTTTTATGAAATGGCTCAACTCTTCCTGCTCTGGTTCCTTTTTAAAACAGGCTGTATGCTTCAAACTGTATTTTGCCAAAGAAAGATGAACATATTTCCTTATTTCAAGTCACCATAACATCAAGAAAACAATGGCCACAGCAATACTCAGGACTAATATTCCTATGAGATCCCTTGTTGCCCTAGAGATGGACACCTGAAGGAATCTGCTTGCAATACCAACCCATTTACACCATTGGTCTCAAAGATGAGGCTTTGTCACATTCTTCTGACAAATCCTTTTTAGAGAAATGTGATTTATAAAAATATTGAAAGAGGGACAACCATATCTTATTCTTTTTCTCATTTATAGAACAATTATGTAAAAAGGCTCAAATAGCTTTAAGACTCATGGCAGCAGAATGGGAGTCAAACTGATCATTAGGTACGTGTCAGGTAGGCAGTAATAGTTTTTCCTGTCTGGTTTACAACATCTCAAAATTATTCTAAAAGGAACTTCTGAGAAGTCTTGAGCAGCGATAGGCATCAGCCTCTCAAGTTAACAACTTTGTAAAATAGTTTTTCTTTCTATCACAGCATGAGGCTGACCTAACAATATTCTATTTAATGCAACTCAGCATCTTAAGAGATCACCAGACTTTAAGGTAGTAGAATCCACAAGCACATGACCCACACGTACAGTCATCCATAACCATGGACCACACAACCACCAAATACTCCCCCCCAAGTAGGCTATAAGAAATGTCCTGAACAGAAAGAAAGCAGAAACCCCATCATGGATTCAGATTTTCATGTTGAGAGCCAGAATCCCAGGACTTTGTCTTAAGGTCATTAGTAAACAGTTCCACTGACTCTACTTTTTACTGACAGATTCTTTTCCCTAGCAAAACTGTCACCTGTGAGTTCCTTCAAAAGCACTTTTGGAGTCACCTCCTTGGCTCTACTAAAATCATACCCTCCCCCATCCCATAAAAATTTGCTTACGTGTGATGTGTTCCAAATGCAATATCCAACTTTGCCTAGGATGAAAAAGAAGTTGAGTCACTTATTTTTAACAAACCGAATATCCCTAGCTATTGAAAATTAAGTTAGAAAAGGTTCCGGTCAACTTTGTTTTGAATTGTTTTTACTGCCCTCTAGTGGACAAGCCCTGGACTGACACTACAACTTTTATAATCCTACCCAGTGAGGCTCATTAAGACTTTTTTCTGTTAGCCAGAATGATTTGATACATACTCCATTTTTAATTACAGTAATCAAAGCAAGAAGCCAGATTTCTCTAGTTGCCAAAAAACCAAATGAGACCCTATGCAAAAATGTGAAGATATCTGGCTTATACAGAAATTAACGTTATCAGAGTTTCTAGACCATATATTAAAAAAAATGTGGTAGCATACACTGATGTTAAAACAGAAGTTCTCTTATATTGACAACCTAGCAAGTGCTGAAAAGAAATAATGTATTCAATCTATTTTCCTATTACAAAATGATACCTTTACAAACAAACAGGAGTGGGTGAAGAGTTAAAATTATCTAATATCCAGTAGAGCAAGATCTTGGTTAAGCAGAATATGCCTGAAGATGTAAGCTATCAAAGAGTTAAACAGAAATGTCAAACCAGCTCAACAGTGAGGAATGCGGGTGTAGGGACACAAATCCCATCCTTACAACTCTGGGCCACTTCGAAAAATACTTAAGTCTCTATGGCTCATCTTTCTCTTTACAATGAGGGGATTCAGAGTTTTAGGAGCAAAGGAGACAATTACACGAACTGTCTAGAAAATAGGGCCTGCGTGGGGTAAGCACTCTACAAACAGAACCAAGTGCTACTATAATCAAGCTCCCCGCCCCAACAGGGCAGAGGGATGGAGCTGTTTGCTGGAGGCAGAAAGAGGCAATTGGAACATAGGGGAGTATGACACAGCCCATCTTGGGAATGCTCAGATAGGTGGCCCTGCTCACTACATTCTTAAGCTCAGTGTTTGGGGACACTCACAGACCAGAATTCATTTGTATGTTCTGGCCACACAAATGAAGAGAGATCAGGGAATAGTAGGTCTTTAAAATTACACAATTAGAATGAAAACTGCCTCTCTGTAAACTGATACTTAGCTCAGAAAAAGCAATGGTCAAGAGACTTGGCTTCTGAGTTTAGTTCTGCTATAAGCTGTTTGCTCTTAGGCAAGTCTAAGCACAAGGATATTAACTTGAATAGGTAATAGTTAATGGATGCTTTTTGGGCAAATGCACCAAATCCTTGGCACAAAAACCCAGTGAAAAAGACTATTAGCAATCCATCTTAAAGATAAACAAATTAGGCTTACAGAAGTGATGGGCCCAGAAGGACATAGTGGGTAGAGAACTTCAGAACCCAAGCAGTTTGAACCTTGACCACCACAAGGCCTCAATCTCTGGCCTCAGGTCCCACGTGTGCAAAATGGGAGCATATGCTGATTCTTTGACTAGTATGCCTCAGCTTCATCAAGTAACACTATGTTGCGCCCCCCCCCCAAAAAAAACCCCCAAGAATTCATTTTACAGACAAGATGTAACAATATTTCAACAGGTGAGGATGGGGCCACAAATCTATACTTCAGACTAGAAATGGGACCATCTGAAAATCTCTTCGCTCGAGGTAAAGATGACCATGCCCTCTAGTGGCTGGCCTGGAGCACACCACCAGACATGCCACACACTCGCCCTACTTTTTAGTACAAGGAGCTAGTATCTGAAAAAGACTATTTCCATTGATTTAATGACTGGTTTTTAGGATTCCTGTGCTATCTTCCACCCACAATTAGTCTTATGAGCATCATCCTACTGCAGTTAAACCTCTTCTTTTGGAAGCAAAAGCAAACCATGGGATTTTAGGCAACCGCCAAGCAGAGGCTTATCTATGTGTAGAAGGTGAGCCACAAACATGTTGGATAAGAGTGACTGTTTTAAAACTCCAACTATATCAAGTACTGCGGGTTAAATCATAGGAAAAATTTAAGACCGGTTTAAGGTTGATCGGACTGAGGTTTCTCCCTTTGAATCTTTAAAAATAACCACATATTCACAGATAACATTTTATAGTTGAAAGAATATCAAAATGAGTTGGAATTCTTACATCTTATTTGGACAGGGAGAAAAAAAAACACTAGAAAGAAAATGGAGAAAAATCATCTAGGTTCTGTGTAGTTCACTCTTGTCAATGCACTCCAAGAGTAGAAACCTGGAGGCCATCTCACTCTGGCAGGGAGAGAAAGGGGCTATGGAAGTATCTTACCGTGGCTGCTTGGAAATGAACTGCCCAGCCACTAAAACAGAAGGTCAGTGCGACACCAGCCACTTCACAGCCACCATCTCCACAGGAAGGAAATCCTTGCTTTTCTCTCCCCAGTGTGCCGGTTTCTTGCACGAAATGCCACACACAATATTCTCTTCAAGGTGGAATCAAAAGCAACCAGTGGTAACGGAGGTCTAAGACCCCCAGTGTACTTCCACGTATGGACCGAAGAGCATCAGGACAGAATTCCAGGACTTAACAAAAACCTGGGCAACAACTTTCTGGCCTTTTCTGCTCTGCTTTGGTCCCAGCAAACCAAGCAGATACACCTGTTACAAGACCACTTAACATCCCCCCATCAGGCGTGGATCATTTGCAGCTCAATTCACACAGGCAGTTTCCTAACAGGTTTGCTTTTAGTTTGTCCATCTCTCCAGTACAGACCTTGGCCGCAGTTCACGTGAAAAAGCTCAGAGGACTACGGGCCAAGGGGCAACAGCAGCTACTACCAGGCAGGTAAGCTGTCAAAATAAAAAGTTTTAAGCTGCACTCAGAAAGCAGCAGCCGCTGAATTGCATCCAGAAAACCTGGTTAGGTTCGAGAAGAACACTGACAAACTAGATGCAAACAGAGGAGTACTGGCAGGTTGGGGGAAGATAGGGATTCTTGTTACAAGCACAACTTAAGAAACCATGCTCACACCTGAAAGAAAACTAAGGCGGTACAATAGAGGACTTCACATACAAGCATCAGCCACATCCGAGATGAGATTTATTCTATGTGGCTCCAGAGAAGGGAAATCAGGACCCAAACATGAAAGGTAAAAGGAGACGGTGAGGATTTATTTTTTGTGTCAACTTGGCTAGGTCACAGTACCCAGACACCTGGTCAGGTAGCCATGAAGGTTATTTTTAGATGAGGTTGACATTTAAATTAGTAGACGGAGTAAAACAGATTACCCTTTGTTTGTGGACCTCATCCCGTCAGTTGAAGGCCTAAAGAAAAAAAGACCAACTCCCTCAAGGAAGAGGGAACTCAGTCTTCAGACTATCTTTGGACCTGAGCTACAGCACCTACTCTCTTCTGGGTCTCCAGCCCGCAGGCCTATCCTACAAAGTTTGGACTTGCCAGTCCCCACAATCATGTGAGCCAATTCTTTTCAAAGAAGTCTTTCTACACACACATACCCTATCGGTTATGTTTCTCTGGAGAACCTGACAAATACAGAGACATCAGGTCAACATAAAGAAAAATCCTTCCAACCACAAGGGCTACCCACACACAGATGGGCTCTCTCAGGAAACATTTAAGTCAAGGCTAGACAAGTATCCGTTGGTGATACTAAAGAAAGGATTCTTGCTCTAGGTGGGTGGATAGACTAAATGTCTAAATTTCTTTCCAACTCTCAGACTAAGCAGGATCTCAAACAGCAATAAGCAGCCTACCTGGCAAAGGGAAATGTTTTCATAAGGCTTGGCCTGGGCATGTAAGTGAGCCTTAGCTTCTCGTTTATCTCCATGCACAAGCAGGATTGGTTTCTTCCTGAAAACAGATCAGAAGTATTTAGAATACATCTTTTATAAAGCTGGACTCTTGACTAAAGAATGCTAGGTGTTTCCTTACCACCAGACAAGTGTTTCTGGCCTTTGTGGTCACGGAGTACAGAGCTAACACATAGCACTATTCAGTTAATCTCCACTAGCCAGTTACCTTTACAACAGGGTCATGTGGCCTGATCCCAAAGCTCTGTTGTGACCCAGAGAGGTTGTGACTCGAGGAAGTCCCTGAGTAACTATCTTCTTTGATCCAAAAGAACACATAGTTAGCTCTGTGTTCGTTTTCAGGTTCAGATTACAAGATAAACATTTATTGTTACCTAGTATGATGCTCTTTTTCTTTCCCTTTCTTTAGACCAAGCAAAGAGCATTTCCTCATCAGACCTAATATTCACTAAACTCCTACTGTGTGCTAGGTATGGCAGTAGTCCCCAAGATCCAAGGGTGAACAAGCCCAGGCCCACGGCATGATGCAGACTAACAGGTTGTTATATTTCAATGAAACAAGGCATTTTGTGGCTGAGTCCTGCTCAATGAAATATAAGCAGGTGTTGTGTAGAACTTCCAGGAGACTATTCAGAGGAAGCACAGCTGGGATGTGGCCCTTTTGTCCTTTCTCCTTCCTGCCATGTGGACCGCAGATCAGTGACCTGGAGCCCCGGGTGCCATGCACCAGGATGGTGGGACAGAAAGACAGAATGGGTGGACAAGTCCCTGAGAACCATAGTAACCCCCGATCCAGACCACAAATGTCTACCATCTGGACTTCTTAGGTTGGAGAAATCATTTTCTCTCATTTAAGCCAGTTATTTTTGTTTTTCTGTTACATATCGCTAAAACTAATCCTATGTGTTACCGGTCAAATACAAGCCTTTGTGTGTCAAAGCCACTTGGGAAATTTCAACAGCATTTTACCTACTATTAATAAAGTTTCTAGAATCTGAGGTCCTAAATGCACCAAGGACTTTGACAATCATTCTGTGGGTATATTCCTTTACCTTACTTGCTGTTAGGGGTTTTGCTAGGTGAATGTTAAAAACAGGACAGATGGCAGGGCACTGTACAATGCTATCTTTCTCTGGTCTACACTACCAACACCAGGCTGAGGAACTATAGAAGACAAGCTGAAAAATCCATCACCTCCATAATCTGGATAAGGGAAGCTCTAAGACCTCCCTTCACTAGCTCCTAAACCACAGGAAGAATCATTTGCAAAGATTCTTTGAACATGGGCACCTAGGCGGCTCAGTTAAGCGTCTGCCTTTGGCTCAGGTTGTGATCCTGGGGTCCTGGGATCAAGTCCTACATCAGGCTCCCTGCTCAGTGGGGAGTCTACTTCTCCTCTCCCTCTGCCTGCTGCTCTCCCGCTTATACGCTCATGCACAAATAAAACCTTAAAAAAAAATTCTTTGAACAGCACTGCTGTACTAAGTATGGCATGCTTACAGGTCTAGAAAGCAGGTAGCAATGATCTTTTCCTTCACATTAATATCAAAGTTGTCTTGGGGCGCCTGGGTGGCTCAGTCATTAAGCATCTGCCTTCGGCTCAGGTCATGGTCCCAGGGTTCTGGGATTGAGCCCCACATCGGGCTCCCTGCTCCACCGGAGGCCTGCTTCTCCCTCTCCCACTCCCCTGCTTGTGTTCCCTCTCTCACTGTGTCTCTGTCAAATAAATAAAATCTTAAAAAGAATATATCAAAGTTCTCTTTTTTTTTTTTTTTAAAGATTTGAGAGAGCGAGAATGAGAGAGAGAGAGTATACACGAGAGGCGGGAGGGTGAGAGGGGGAAGCAGACTCCCCACTGAGCAGGGAGCCCGATGCGGGACTTGATCCGGCAACTTCAGGATCATTACCTGAGCCGAAGGCAGTCGCTTAATCATCGAAGTTGTCTTTGGATTGCTTTGTCCTTATCTACTTCTGGAAACAGCAACAGAGGCAAATGCTAAAACCCGTATTAGGAATGCATGTGACTACTTAGACTAGATCAACAAATGCTGTTTTCCCTATATAACTAAGTTTGTAGGATTTCAATAGTTTCAAAAGAAATACTCGAGAAAGAGGAACAGCAGTTGCCTGAGAAACACTAATCTTGCATTTTAAAGCCCCATTACAGTTAGGATGTTATCAGACATCCTGTGGTACTCACCTGAACTCTGGTGGATACTGTTTTATGAGCCAGTCCACGTCAAAGCAGTAGTTAAACTAGATGGGGAAAGAAAAGGATGGAGTTATAGGATTCAGGCAAGCAATCTGTAAGAACAATTTGGTTACTGAATTGAAAGAAACTCTAGAGTAATGACAAACTCCAAATATTATTTATAAACCTGGACAGTTGCGCTGCAATACTCAAGCCTAAAATACATCTTGAAGGGAATTCCCGATTCAAGGAATCTAAATCACTGGAGTAGTGCATGAGAAAACAGGTTCTAAAGAAAGGATCCCGCAGGCTTCGGCAGTATTTGTATTTCTAAATAATCTTACTACATATTTCTAAGAGCCCTCTGATTAATTTAAATAAAAGGACTTACAAATTTATCCCTTTTCCCCTAGGTGATTATAAAAAAGACTTTTAGAAAAGAACATTTCCTTTCAGCCTAACTTATGAGCTAGCTTTGTGAACAGGCCTCCGGGATTGGACATTCACTAGGCGTAGAACAATTACATCTTGACTACAAGTTCTGCACTGAACTTATCCATGGGCTCCTCCCCATGCCCGGGTAATCCCTGGCCCTCCCCCTCCAATCTAGCTAAAAGAACACAAATTCACCCCATGTTCCATCTGGAGACTAGGATTCTGGAGGCCAAGCTGGACATAAAGCAAACAGATAGCTTTGCTTTCTTTGTGGATGTGCCCTGTTTTCTCACTATTTCCTCAAGAGCCTGGAGCATTAACATCATTCATCAACACAAGGGGACCAGCTCTATAAAGCAGGAGCAATCAAACACAAAGAACTACACATAACTTTTATTCACTTCTTTTCGGTAGGTGTAGGAAACCGTTTTCTAAATCGAATCAAACAACTTGGCCTTCACCTACCTGCCCATACCTTCCCAGGAGTTGTACTAGAATCCCAGATTAACTGGGTCCCAAAACGAAGTCCCTCAGGTTGGAATTCCCAACGTTGACTTCTTGGCCAGTCCTTGTAACCCAATCCAGAGCTAGAAGCTCCACTGATCGTGGCATCCTTATTCCATGCTAATGGCTGGATACTGTGGCCACAACTGTGGCTCCTGGTGCCAGCCTCCTGGAATGGGCCATCCTGGGGACCCTGTACAGGACTGAGATAGGTCCTCACGCCTATTTTCTTGTGGGGTTGTCCCTTTTCCCCCAAAGAAAAAAACCACCATAAACTCACCTGAGCTGAAGATACAAGTGTCCCAAAGAGAGGAGACAGAATATCTGAGAAGACAAAAAAAACCCATTTTATCTAATTCATCTTTTGTTAAAAATCATCTGGTAATAATCACAATTGACTTAGTCATTGACAATCAAAATTTGGCTGAGAAAACTGAAGGGACTACAAAGCTAGGCTTTAATGTTCCATAAAATTCAAGAGAAAATTTGAGCTATTTAATAATTATTACGTTTTAACAAAATACAACGTAAAACTAAAACCTCAATTTCAGAATTTGATGACTGGTCAATTTTAAAAACTGCCAGTAAGGACAATAAGGACATTTTTTTTTTTTTTATTAAAGATTTATTTGACAGAGAGCACACAAGCAGGGGGAGTAGAGGGAGATGGAGAAGCAGACTCCCTCCCAAAGGCAGACGTTAAGAGCACTTGTGCTCTTAACCATCAAACTGCCTGAGGATTAAGAGTAGGCTCCTTTGGGGCGCCTGGGTGGTTCAGTCCGTTAAGTGTCTGCTTTCAGCTCCAGTCGCGATCCTGGAGCCCTGGGATCGAGTCCTGCATTGGGCTCCCTGCTCAGTGGGGAGGCTGCTTCTCCCTCTCCCTCTGCCCCTCCCCCTGCTCGTACATGCACACACGCACACGAGCTGTCAAAAAAAAAAAAAGAATAGCCTCCTTTATTTGACCCATGCTTACTGAGTGCTTCTTCCAAATATTGAGCTACATGCTGGGGTACAAAAATTTTAAAAGAAGTTACCTTAAGGAAGCTCCTATATATATATATTTATAAATTTGACAGCGCTCACGCACGTGTGCACATAAACACAAGCAGGGGGGAGGAGCAAGGAAAGAGCAAGAAGCAGGCTCCCCGATGAGCAGGGAACCCGAAGCAGGACTTGATCCCAGGACCCTGGGATCATGGCCTGAGCCAAAGGCAGATGCCCAACCGACTAAGCCACCCAGGTGCCCAAGCTCCTACCTTTATGAGAGGTACACAAAAGGAATGTATTGCAGTTTCTTGACGGTATCCCCCTCTTTGGCCTCTGTTCGGCTTTGATAATTTGCTAGAATGCCTCACGGAACTCAGGAAAGCACTTGACTTACTAGATTACCAGTTTATTATAAGAGGATACAACTCAAACAGCCAGATGGGAGATGCAAAGAACAAGGTATGCGGGAAGGGGTGTGCACCTCCATGTGTTCATCACCCTGGAAGCTCTCAGGGTTTTTTACATGAGGCTTCATTACAAAGGCCATTAATGATTAACAACCTCCAGCCCCTTTCCCCCTCCTTGGAGGTGTGGGGGTGGGACTGAAAGTCCCAGCTTTAATGACACAATTGGGTCCCCCTGGCAATCAGTCCTCCATTCTCAAGGGCTTTCCAAAAGCCACTTTATTAACAAACCCAGGTATGACTGAAAGGGGCTTGTTATGAACACAATTTTTTAAAGATTTTATTCATTTGTCAGAAAGAACAAGCAGGGAGAGTGGCAGGAAGAGGGAGAGGGAGAAGCAGGCTCCCTGCTGAGCAGGGAGCGAGCAAGACATAGGGCTTGATCCCAGGACCCTGGGATCATGACCTGAGCCCAAGGCAGACGCTTAACCAACTGAGCCACCCAGGCACCCCAGAAAATATTCTTTTGACCTTCATTACTTTAGGGCTCTTACAGGAGCTTGGGACAAAAACCAACCAGGAATGAAGACCAAATACATATACATCATAATATCACACAGATGCACCCTGAGGAATAAGCAAAGCAACCGAAGACTATCTTTGGATTCGGAACTGAAATACCTATTTGCTTGCTAGTGTTTTTTGCTTCTTCACCCGGAACAAAAACCTGGCTACCAAGCAGTGGTTCTCAGTCCTGATTGGGCTTTAGTGATGGGGTTTTGGAATATAGGTGAAGTCAGGTGGGGTGAGGTTTGGAGCCAAGGGCCAAAAAAGAATTCTTGAGATGTCTCTGGTGCAAAAAGGTGGTTTTATCTAAGCACGAGGACAGGACCCGTGGGCAGAAGGAGCTGCACCGGGGTTGTGAGGTGTGGCTGATTATATAGCTGAGAGTTGGGGAAGGTAAGGAAAAGGGAGATTTCAAAAGGATTTTTGTCTGTTAAAGAAGACTCACAGGATACTGGAGGTCTTGCCATTGCCAAGTGAAGCTTGGTTTTCCTTCTAGTAAAGCATTAACAGTAAGATAATTGGGAGCTTCCTGAAGGAACATTACACTTTGCCCACTCCAAGTATCTGTCAATAGGCTGCTGGTCGTAAGGGCATTTAATTGTATCTACATTTCCTTCCGGAAGCTAGGCCATTGATAGAAATTCACAAGAACAAAGCATTTCTAAGACTTTTGTAAACTGAGGGAGACTCATGTTTTGCAGGACTTTAATCTCTATAAATTAACTGTTTTTCCTTCAGGGCAGCCAGGAGTGCCTGAGGAATGTCACATATATCCCATGGGGTGGGGGGGGGATTGTGGGGTGTCAGCTCCTGCCTGTCCTCAGCTGGTCTTCTGCTCCCTCATTAGAATCCCCGGAAAAGCTTCTTAAAACAGACTGCAGGGCCCTGCTCCCAGAGTTTGATTCAGTGAACCTGGGTGGAGCCCCAAATCTGCATCAACAAGTTTTAGGTGATGGTACTGCTGTCAGATATCTATTTCATTAAAGTTTAAGCTTTAAAAGTTAGCCTGGGTGGCTCAGTGGGTTAAGCGACTGCCTTCGGCTCAGGTCATGATCCTGGAGTCCCGGGATCGAGTCCCACATCGGGCTCCCTGCTCAGCAGGGAGTCTGCTTCTCCCTCTGACCCTCTTCTCTCTCATGCTCTCTATCTCTCATTCTCTCTCTCAAATAAATAAATAAAATCTTTAAAAAAAAAAAAGTTAGCACGATGTTTAAAATTGTCTAAGTATTCCAACTGGTAGATCTACAGGACTGAGAAACACTCTGATTCCCTAAGTAAACAGCTTGCTGTCAAACACATAATTTGTTGGTCAAACTGATAGTTTTCCTCAGGGTAGTTAAGACTTCGAAGGGTTCTTGGAGATCGTTCTAGGTTACCCTCCTTGTTTTGCCAAGGGGACCTTCTCAAGTGCCGTTTGACAGCTCCCAGACATGCAGCATCCACTTACCCTTGATGTGGAGGGCTCCAGCGTTATACTTTGCCTTAATTCCAGAGACTCTAGTGAGGTAAAATTGGAAGGGGTTCCCTTTTTCCAACATATCCCAAATATCTTGGCCTTCCCCTGAGGTCTCATACTCCTCTTCCTCCTCTTTTAGTCCATGGTGGGCAGGAGAGCCATTATTTCCAGTTCTTTGGGTGACACTGTCTTTGGGAAAAGAGATGCCGCTCTCTTCTTTGACCACCATGTTCTTAGCCTGCTTCTGCTGTGTTCCTGGTTGCAGTTCATCATCACTGCTAGAGAGACACCAACCCAGGTCTTCCTGGGAACCACTCTTCTGCTTTTTGGGAGGTGAAGCTTGTGAATCTGTGCTGAATTTTACAGGTGATAATTTCCTTTTATGGGCAGCTTTCCTAGCCTCAGAACAGGTGTATCTTGGTTCATTTGCTGCTCCCTGCCCAGCATGAGGGAGGGAAGAGGTAGATGGCTTGTCTAGTTTTGGCTTTTCCTCCTCACTTTCATCACTACTGGATATTGTCCACTTCCCATAATCACCTTCCTGAGACATAGTTCTGGAAATGAAAGACAAATATTGTTATTTCCATTCACTAGGAAACTGGCAAACTGTTGCTCTCAAATTCCCTCAGTAAGAGTTTCTGCAACACACACAGCACACCTGACGCTTACCAGATGCTGAGCTACGTAATGAACGTCAGCTGTTTTGCAGGTGTTCAGAGGCACATTCCCAGAATCTTCCACAGGAATCTGGCAAATAAAGTGACAGCAAAAATCCTAGTTACCTTCTTTCAACCCAGATCTTGTTCTTAGAGGCCTGAGGAAAGAGTTGGGGCCAAACTCCAAAATGAAAATATTCGCTCTTGACGCTGAATCTTCTAACAGGTGCTTGGGGTTAAGATAATTTAAGGAATTTCAAGAACTATAACTACTCAAATTTTTGAGGTCAAATTGGAGTTTACAAATCTACCCTTCACCCAAGCATGAGAGCCCACAGGACTTTAGCGATTCTTTATTTCACCAAAGATAAGCTATTTACCATAAGGCTTAACAAAATCCTCAAGAGTGTCAAACGCTCAATTCTGTATATACATTATCTAGATCTGCTGCCATGAGGACCCAACTACCTTAATGGCCCTGTCCTAAATCAAACTACTAAAACCTGCAGAGAACTTGCACTGAAGCATAACACTTGTTTTCTAGAACAGTCAAGCTTCTATTTAAGAAACTAGATGAAGTACTTTCGGTTTTGTTACCTACAAAATCCCACCAATTCAAGTGCCAAGGCCAAGTACATTTTTCAGATAGCTAAGGAACAGTTTCTTACTATGATTAAAAAAAAAAAATCACTCCCATCAGGCTCCCTGCTCAGCGGGAAGCCTGCTTCTTCCTCTCCCACTTCTCTGCTTGTGTTCCTTCTCTCGCTGAGTCTCTGTCAAATAAATAAAATCTTAAATTTATAAAAATAAAATTTTCATACAAGACCCAGAGAAAAATTTAACCCGAGAGTCTGTGCTCAAATTATTGTCAAAGTTTTGTTCTTTTAAAGAAATTGAGGACACAAGTTTGGTATACCAAGATTGACTGTAGAACTCTGTTCACAGGACCCCCTCCCCCCCCAAAAGGCTTGATTCCACACCAAAAGATTTGCAAATGAATACACTTTGAGGTTTCAAGCTAGAAAGGTTTTGTTTTGTTTTTTTAAGTAGGCTGATCAAATGTTGCATGCTCTACTGAATGAGCCAGCCAGTTGCTGGCCAAGTTAAAAAAAAAAAAAAAAAAAAAACTTAAGGTATCTATCACATTTCACAATTTCTCACTTTTTCAATTCATGACCAGTCAAGTTAGATCACGTTTCTCCTGTAAGTTACCTATTTCAAGATTTTTTTTTTTTAAAACTGAGTGCATTTAGACAATAATTTGACCTGTTCTTCTCGGCTCAGGATCCCTATTAACCTCACTTGGCATGTATACTGTTTTACGAAGCTTTTAGGGACTACAGAGATGGATGGGGCTTCTTTCTTCCGTACTAGTTGCCCTAGACTTTGTCTCTTTTTCTAAGTGTTCTGTCCAGTCCACTTCTAAGAGTTGTTAGAACTCAGTAGGCTTTTCCCCCAAGTCGTTTCTAATCTGCTAAGGGTTAAGAAAGAAGCTTGTTATAACTGTATTATCGTTAACAGGATACAAGAACTAGGTTTTCATGAAATATTTAGACAGACTTAGTACTTGACATATTTGAAGAGTTCAGGTTTTTTAAGTTTTCTAAACTTACATTCCTCTTGTGTTCTAGACTCTTGGAGGCTGCTGGCAAGAGGTATTTAAGCCATCACAATTCACTGTGAATTAAAGGAACTTTGAAGGAATGATTTTGATGGCTACAGTTTTGTGACTTCAAAAAAGTTATCTCAGAATAGAAACACCTTAGGGAAAAAACCTGTTAGCTCTAGCTTTCAAAGACTTCTCAAATAGCAGTAAAGCCAGGCACTTAGTAAAAGAATCAATTAAGAGTTCCCAGGCTGTTCTTTATAGATTCCTTCCCCATTCTAAAACAGAATTTTTAGGTGGAAAGGGTTCAGCTTCCAGCATAAGAAAAGCTGTATGCAGACACCTTACAGGCTACCACCATTCCTCTCTCAGATGAATTACATCTCAATAAAACAGAATTTAAAAGTCCTGAAAACTCTAAGGAAGATATTCATCTTTAGCGACTCAGCTATTTAGAGTAATTCTAAGATTTCCAAGTTTTATTACCTACATTTTCTAGAACCACACATGCATGGGAAGGAGAAAGACCATTCATTCCCTTGAAAGTAGGACAAGTTGGTAAAAAAAAACCCAAAACTTTTGAAAAAGACATTTCCTCGAGGAAAAAAATGCTTTTGTCTGCTGTAGACACAGCTTAAGTTTTGGATCTGCTCAAACTTAAATATGCTGGGTTATTTACTAAAGGCAAAATACCTTTGAAAGAAAAACATCATCATTACATTCAGCAGGTTACCAAGCTCTTTATGGTATCAGGGCTGTTAGCCTGAAGAGGAGTGGTTGAAACGCCAAGATCAGGAACTGACTTCCTGTGGAGAACTCCCCGGTTCCAGTATTCGAATTTTACTTCTCCGCCACACAAGCATATGCAGAGTGCTTTTGTAGTCAAGTCACAGTGTTAAAGATGGAACTCAAGAGCATTCCGTTCAATTGTTTGTCTTCCCTGGGCAGCACCTGGCACCCCACAGGTCTAACATCCCATTCTGAGTAAGTAGTGACGCTGAAATTCTACGATCACAATACGGACGGGCCAATTCTGAGCAGGTCTGCCCAGAGCAGTGTTTTCCGAAGCGGAGGTGGCTGGGACCGAACGTTAATGTGTTATTAACCCTGGAAGTACCATCCTTTTCCCTTCCAATCCGTTTAAATTAAGGAGACAGTCGCAGTGTTGCAGAAAGGCCTCAAGAAACTTTGGGCTCTTCTGCAGGCACCAGTAACACTTTTTTAAATCAAAGTATCTTGCGGCTCTATTTTATTTCCAACAAAATAAAGTTTTAAAGACCATCTTTATGTAAAAGCGGGTTCAAATAAAAACATCAAGTAAACAATGGTAGAGGTATTAAAAGCGAGACAAAAACCAGGAAGGAGAAAGGCAAATGACTGAAATTTGGCAAACTACATGAACCTATATTGCCAAGGAGGATGGAAATAAAGAAATTCTCCCACCTCGCATCAAGTCTATACTGAGTCCCGCGAATGACTGGCTCCGCGTACAAGGCAACCTGGCCCAGAACGGTTCAGCGTCTGGCACAAGGTAGGCGCCCGACGGCGCGCCAGCATCACTGCCTGCCGCTACCGCCCACCTGCCGCGCCCAGAAGCCGGAGTAAAAACCCCAGCGCGGGGAGCCCTCGCACCCACGCCCCCGGCCGCCCTCGGCTCGCCGCGACGCCTGCCGCTCGCGCCCGACAGATTCTATGAGGCCCACACGGGGACCTTCCCCAGCGTTTTTACCCGAGACCCCGCTTCCCTCAGATTCCACCTCCAGTCCCACCGGGCCTCAGAATTCACGGGACCCGAGGGGCCTAGGCCGGAAGGAGCAGGGTCTCCCCGGCCAGGGTACCGCAGCCGCCGGACACGAACCTGAAACTTCCAGAGCCGGCAAAAGCCGAACTCGCCCCTAAAACTCCCACAACCCACAGGTTCGCGCTCCGTCTTCCGCCGCCCGCGCCTGCGCGCAATTTAAACCCTCCCGGCCGGGGCGCGCACCCCCGTGGCCCAGCCCCTTCCCTTTCCGGGACGCCCAGCGCTGGGTCCTAAAGACCGTCGGATCCTGAGGGGCTGCTGGGCGCTCCGGCAGGAATGTGTGGTCCTAGCAACCTCCAGCTCTCGGCTCACCCCCTGACCGCTTCTCCTAAAAGGGGGAGAGGGAAAATTAAGTGTTCTCTCTCTCCTCCCTTAGTTAATGGGCGAAACTCATCCCCTTTGCAGGGAGTGTCATAGACAGGTTCAGTTTCCCCGGAGCTCGAGGCAGGGGGTATTTACTTAAAGGCAGAGTGAGGATTAGCTTAGGTTCGAGGCCGCTCTGGTTTGAGACCTGTATCCCGGAGGAGCGGGCTCGCTGGGGGCGCAAAGTTGTAGAACCTGCTCTAAAATAAAAGGGTAAATGAGCTCCCGTCACACTCAAACGCGAATGCCTGTTTCTTCTTTGAAACGTGTGTGTTTTTAACCTTACTGGTTTGCTAGAAGAGAGTGGGGTCTAAAACTCTTTTGCAAAACGCACCCCCCCCATATTCCTTGGCTTTAATAATGTTTATAACATTTATTCTCAGTTTCTTTCAAAGTAGGCACTTCTCCTAGAGGGCTTAGTGGAACAGCTTGGTGTAAACTGATGTGATTTTTTTTGGAGTAGTGTTGTTGGGGTCTGGAACTGACGGCCCAGGAAGAATTCTTAGACGCCTTCGGTGCAAAAAGGTGGTTTTACTAAAGCACGAGGATAGGACCCAGGGGCAGAAGAACTGCTGTGGGGGGGGGGGGGGATTGTGAGGAGCAACTGATTATATACGTTGGAGTTGGGGGAGGTAAAGACCAGGGAAGTTTCCAAAAGGACTTTGATTTGCCAAAAAGTACTCACGAGATAAAGGAGGCCTTGCTATTGTCAAGCTAAGGTTGTTTTTCCCTCTAGCAAGGCATTAACATTAAGACAGTTGGGAGCTTCCTGGAAGAACGTTATACGCTGCCGCATCAAGTAATTGTCAATGGGCTGCAGGTTATAAGAACATTTAATTTTATTTACATTTCCTTTTGGCTTTGTTTCCCACATCATAAAAGTCCTAAGGACTTGGTTCGTTTACTGAACATCTTCCTGCAGGGATATCGGGAGGACAAAACAGACCGTAGTAACTGCACTGGAGGGATCGACCCCAATAACGTGACTTGCTGATACGCACATGAATCCTGGACTTGGCTTTTTGGTTCTTTTAATGCTTTGTTCACACTTTTTGTGTTTCCTATGCTTAGCACAGTGTCATAGATAAAAATTACCACAGTAACTTATTGCAAGGTGTGGGGGCAGAAACATGGGAGGAACCTTGCTAGAGACCTTGAAGCAGGACTTAGGTGAGCGAGATCCCAGTGGTGCGCAAGGAGTTAAGGGGCCGAGCATGGCGATAGCAAGACTGGGGGCGGGCCCAGGAGCCTCTCCGCCATAGGCTGTTCCAAGGAAACGGGCCTAAAGCTTCTGGCCAATAGAGCTGCGGGATCAACGCCAGTGGCTAGCAGGCCGTCCAATGGGAGAAGACGTTGGAGTTGCCCGGCCAAGTTCAGCTTCCTTAGCTGCGGTGAGCGTAGCCAGAGAATTGCAGCAACCGGGTTCTGGCCGTGGAGGTCTCGGGTTTTTCCAGTCCCTTTCGGTTGTGGTGGTCGAGATGTTTTTCTCCGAGGCCGGAGCCCGGCCACGGACGTGGGAAGCTAGCCCCTCAGAACACAGGAAGTGGGTGGAAGTAGGTGTCCGGAGGGCTGATTCTCCGACTCTTGACCAAGGGCTCCCATTTCGTTCACCCGCCTGGGTCTCACTAATCTCTGTTGCACTGACAGGGACTGCACTGTCCTTCCAAAGGCCCATGGTTAATGACTGAGCCGAGGGCTGCAAGGCTTCTCGCTCTCTGTCCAGTGTTCTGGCTACTTCCAAGCTCCTTTTCCCCGCTCCAGTTTATTAATAAGAACCTCTAACCTTATATCTGTCTCACCTTCCTAATTCTAGGACTGAATTTTGGATAGAATTTATCCCAGTGGTTTAAAGGAATTAATTTCCGTCAGTCTAGCGATTAAGTCGTTTGCACATTTCGGGGGGTAAATTTTAGCACATTAATAATTCTTGAGAAGGAAAATTAAGATAATGCAACTCCCATCTCCGAACCCTCCTGCTCAGCTAAGTTTTAGATTTTAGAGGTCTAAATTTAATATAAACTAGTAATAAAAGTAATAGAACAAACCGTTTCGGTCTAACTGAAGCTATTTCATGTTCTTTAGGTATTTAAAGCATGCGATGAAGATAACAAAGGCTATCTAAGCAGAGAGGACTTTAAAGTTGCTGTTGTAATGCTGTTTGGGTACAAGCCCTCCAAGGTAGAGCTTTCTTCATCTATTTGGGAATGGGGCAGACAATACAAGGGTGGGTGGGTTCTAAGTCAAGTGCAGTGGCTAGTTTCCGATGTTTAAAATGACTGCCTCTCAGAGCGATTTCAGAGATGTGTCCAGTGCTGAATTTTACTCTTCTTAAGAACCTAACTCAGGGATGAATTAAAATTCATGAAGCTTTTCTCACCACCCGGCTTATAATAAATGTAAGATGCTAGGGAGATGTCAAGAAGGAAGGCTGGGGGGGGGGTATTGGTAACAGGAATTCATTTAAATTATAAAACTAATACGGTTCCATAGACAAAAAATTCAGACAGTCTGGAAAAAGTATAAAGTTGAATGTAAAATCCCCTCCTTTGCTACCAAGCAGTCCCACTCCTCAGGGGTTACCATAATTTACAATTTTTTGTGTGTCATTCCAAAATTTCCTATGTATAACAAACATGCCTAGCATTCTATTAAAAGCATAAATGGGATGAAGTGGCTGGGTGATGGACATTGGCGAGGATATGTACTATGGTGAGGGCTGTGAATTGTGTAAGACTGATGAATCACAGACCTGTACCCCTGAAACAAATAGTATGTTAATAAAATATTTTAAAAAATTAAAAATAAAGGGTTAAATAAAAACATAAGTAGGTACATACTATACCTATTTTATTTTGCTTTTTTCACTTAACAATGAACATAAAAGCACACACCACCACGTTTTAAAAAGTAGTTGTGTAATATTATCTTTAGCCAGTTTCCTGTCTTTCGTCATTTAGATTGCCTCCATTATTTTTCATTCCTACAAACATTGTCGTGTTGAGCATCATTTTATATGCATATCTATACTTGTGGATGTATATCTATGGAATAAATTCCTGGGAGTGCAGTTGCTAGGTACATTTGAAATTTTGTTGGATATTCTTCAGGAAAGTTTGCACTAATTCACTAATAAGGAGAGTTGAGCTGAGTTTCAAGGAGCGTCCTGCTTTAGGAGGACAGATTTCCTGCTCCCCTTGTTACGTTGATTCTAGAGATGGATCCCTCTTGTTAAGATGCTGAACTGGAATTAACCAGACAAGATCTTGTCCAGCTTTAAGAAATTCAGTTGCAGCCATCAAACGGAGGGCTCTGCCTGGAATGTCCTCCCCCCACCCCATGCCCTCCTTAAACCAGTTTGGCCCGGCTTTTCCTCAAGAGTGAGTTCTGCCTATCAGATTGCAAGCCCAGCAAAGCCAGGAACCACGTGATGTATCGCGTCTCCATCCCTCGTTATGCTTAAACGTATCACAACCTCATGGTAAATAAGTTCTGTTGACACAAATCTGTCCCATAAACGGACCAGGTGGGCTCAAAGTGGTTCACCTCCTAGCAAATGCTTGGTTACTGAGATGCTGGTTGTGGAGCTCAGAGAAATAGGGGTGACTCCCAGAAATTGCAGCTCTTCTCTTCACCTGCAGTCATTTCAGCTAGAATTCCAAAGCAAGTCAGCTAAATGGATCCAGCCTTTGAAGCATTGTATTTAAGCTGTGTTCAGCTGGAAAGATAGTTGGTTTCATTCTGCTTTTATCATCCCTGAATCTCCTTAATTGGCTTTAATTTTAGAATATAAGTGAGGAAATGAATGACAAGTACAGTGATGTGGTAAGACAGATATGTACAGTCCGTGAAATTTAACAGATTTTTACTTTTATTCTCATACCTTGCCGAGGTAGCGGATTTCATTTTTTAATCAACTATCTGACTGCAGATCACTAAACAGTAAAGTGATAGCAAATCATCTGTACACCTGTCAATCATTTGTTATGAACTTGTGTTAAATAAGTGACAATGCATACCCTCTGTGAAATGTAACAGATTTTTACTTTTATACTAGCTTGAGGTTTGGGGTGTTGTTTAATTAATTTTAAAAGATTTTATTTTTAAGTAATCTCGTACATTCAACGTAGGGCTTGAACTCACAACCCCAAGATCAAGAGCTGCATGCTCCACCAACTGAGCCAGCCAGGAGCCCCTGGGGTTTTATTTTCGAATATTGCTTTTGAGCAAATGAAATATTTACTGAAATGCACGACATGTAATAAATCATTTGTCCACTCATGCAACTGTTTACACAATGAAATTTATGAAGTGAAGGGGCGCCTGGGTGGCTCAGTCGGTTAAGCATCTGCCTTCGGCTCAGATCATGATCCCAGGGTCCTGGGATCGAGCCCCACATCGGGATCCCTGCTCAGCAGGGAGCCTGCTTCTCCCTCTCTCTCTGCTGCTCCCCCTGCTTGTGCTCTCTCTCTCTCTCTCTGTCAAATAAATAAATTAAATCTTTAAAAAAAAAAGTGTTCCTATTTAAAAAAATGAACACTTGCTAGTTGCTAGTGATATAAAAATGAATAAAATATAGCCCCTACTGTGAAGCAGATCACAAGTTAGTGTAGAGAGGCTTATAAAACTCTGATCAATGCTAACATGAGAAGAACAGAAAGAACCCAAAGTGAAGGGGACAAGGAAGAGGGTCTTCTAATTCTTGTGAAAAGTAGCAGTTTAGGCATCACTTAGATTAGAAGAGCTAGCTAGCCTCCTCTAGTATGAAGTATCCAGAAGAACTTTGTCATGTTGGGAGATGTTATGCCCTGATGATTAGATGTGGTTGGCTGTAAGAGAGGGGTGTGAAACCAGGCCTGAAGCAATAGTAAATGCCACCAAGTAGGAAAACTGAGGAGTAGGCCTGGGAGAAAGTCAACGAGTTCAGTTTGGGGCACATTAAGTTTGAGGAGGCTGTGGACTCCCAAGTGAATTCACTCATTAAATACCGTGCTAGTGTTAAGGTTTTGGTGGTAAAGATCTGCCCTCAGATTTTGCCGCCCTTTGTAAATGCAGGGATCTGGAACCAGATGAGGAATTGGGAGGGAAGGGCTGGAGACAGATTCAGGACTCCTCAGTTTACAGGTTTGATAGCTCAGAGCATGAGACTGGGTGGTGTTGCCTGAGAACAGTATGCACACGGCGAGAGATACACCACTGGGAGGTACCAATATTTAAGGGTAAGCAGGGGCTCCATGAAGATGCAACAGGAACCACCTGGCAAGGGCAAGAGGAAAGTACAGAAAGTACAGAATCCAAGTGTTGCCAAGATTCCAATTCCATCATGTTTATAAGGCCCTTGTAACCATACAGGAAAATGCTTATATTTTAATGTATGGTGAAAGCAGTTTCCTGAACCATATACAGGGTGTGTTCTGAAATATGTTTAAAAAGCCATAGGGGGAAAAATGGAGACTAGGCCAAAATGTTAATAGCGGTTCTCATTGGATGGCTGTTCTTAAAAGCGTTCTTCATGATTTTTTAATATTTTTCATGATTTCTATGTCATGTTACTTTTATAATCAGGAAAAAAAGTTCAAAAATAAAGCCATCGAGCTCATTGCAATAATCACTTGTATTTGTCTAAAATAGAAAGGTTACCTTTTAGGTTATGCTGCATATGTGACAGCCAAGTTGATTATATATGCTTAAACTGTTTTGGTCAATGGAACAGTTTTGGGGCCATTAGAGTCTGTAGCGGATTAGCATATTGTATTTTATAGATATAGGGATATTTTTTGCTTTAATACCACTTTATTTTTTATTTTATTTTTTTAAGTTTTTATTTAAATCCCAGTTAACACAGTGTAATATTAGTTTCAGGAGTATGATACAGTGATTCAACAGCTACAACACCCGGTGCTCATCACAACCCTCCTTAATCCCCATCACCTATTTCACCCATCCCCCCCACCCTAGGTATAGATGCAAGAATAAAATGACTCTTACAGCTGTCCTGTGGTATTACTTGTCGGCTGAACTCAAGACATTTGGTTTCTCATAAAATACAATCCTTCCCCACACCTCAGGAATTAAGAACTTGCACTGTGAAAACATTTGATGAAATTATATCTGCTATTCTTTCTTCTCTTCTAGATAGAAGCTGATTCCATTATGTCTTCAGTAAATCCAAACACTTCCGGTAATATGAAACTTAATATTAATTTTTAGACATTCATAAAGTGAAAATTAAGAACAAAAATAGAGATTATAAAGCACATCTTTGTTTTGTTCTGTTTCAAAGAAAGAGGTTTTGGTTCTTTAATGTCTTCACAAGTATATATGTTTATTGTAGGGAAGTTTTAAACCGTTGAAAAGCATAATGAAAAAACGTTGCTTGTAATGTCAACATCCAACTGATGGTGGGGATTTTCTGATTTAGATGAATGGAAGTAGCATTCGTTGAAATGGAAAGACTAGGGGGAAAAGGTATGGGGTTGGGGGAGACCCATAGTTCACTTTTGCATATGTTAAGTTTGAGACCTTTCAGTCAGCGATGTCAGGGCACTCAGGCTGTGTGAATATGGAATTCAGAGGAAAGCTGTGGGCTGGAGAAGTAAATTGGGAGTCATTGGCACGTAGATGGTTTTTGAAGCCACGGGGATGGATGAGACTGCCAAGCAAGACAGAGTGGACTGAAAATCTTAGGAACTTCAATCATGAGAAGTCCGGGAGAGAGTTCGGGAGAGAGTTAGGAAATGGCAGAAGATTTAGAGGGGGCAGAAGGGCAGGAGGAAAATGACAGGTGTCTGCTCAAAAGTGAGGAGAAGCAGATTCTTTCAAGGAAAAGGACGTCAACACTGTGGAAAGGTCAGGTAGGTAGTAACTGTTGGAGTTGGCGACCTGGGTGTGTTTACTGACTTTAGCAAGAGCAGTGAAGACAGAGGCCAGGCTGTAGTGGTAGATAAGTCTTTTAGAGTGGCTGGGGGTCTAGAGCAGTTTTGTTTTGTTTTGTTTTGTTTTTTTGCACTTAAAGATGTGTCTGAGCTTAGCAGATTGCTCTAGTGAAGAGGGAAAAGGAAGATGAGAGAGACAGGGGAATACCTGTTGTTTTTGGAGATAGGGTCCAGAACATGCTGGACTGGCTTTTTAAAAATTACCTTTTTAAAAAAAAATAATTTAGAGCTTACAGAAAGTTGCAAAATAAAAATAGTACCGAGAAGAGCTGTATACTCTGAACCCAAATGCACTTACTGTTAACTTCTTACCGCTTCGGCCCCCTCCTACCACTATCCCCTCCTCTCGCTGCACTGAACCTAAAACCACAGCACACTAGCAACTTCATAAACTAATATTGATCCTATATTTTTATCTAATTTACTGCTTATATTCCAGTGTCATCACTTGATCTGATAATGTCCTTAATAACACCATTCCTCATTTAATACAGGAATTAGTCTTTGATGCCGTGTCTCTTTAGCCTCCTTTAAACTTGCCTTTTTATAACATTGGTATTTTTGAGGAAATAGCCCAGCCCTCACTATTTGTTTTTTAAGAATGGTCCTTGTTTTGTGTTTGCCTGATGTTTCTCTGTAATTAGGTTGAAGTTAAGCATTCTGAGCAAGAATACTGTTTAGGTGATATGTCCCTCTCTAGGTGCCATGTCTGGAGGAACATAATATCCATCTCTCCCTCACAGATGATATTAATTTTTATCACTGATCAAGATGTCGTCCAGTTTCTCCATTGTATTGTTTATCTTTTATTCCTTTAGCAACTAACAAGCAGTCTGTGGAGATATACTGAAGACATTGCAAATATTTTGCTTCTCATCAAAATTTCCCCCTAGATTGGGTAACCATGATTCTTGTCTGACCCAGTTTTTGCCATAATGGTTGGAAAGTAATGATTTTCTAATCCCAGTGCTTCTTCCTTTTTTTTTTTTTTAAGATTTATTTATGTATTTATTTGAGAGAGAGAGAGCATGAGTGGGAGGGGCAGAGGAAGAGAGAATCTGACGCAGACTCTCCGCTGAGCATGGAGCCTGACTTGGGGCTCTGTCCCAGGACCCTGAAATCATGACCCCAGCCACAATCAAGAGTCGTACGCCAGCTGCACTACCCAGCCCCCCGCCCAGTACCTCTTCCAGTTAGCTCTTGGCTATGGGCAAGAGACCTCCCTTCTTGATCAATCTATTTATTATCGGCATGGACACATGAATTTATGTTTTTAATAATTTATATTCTATTAATTCAGTTATTTTAGTCTTCACTTTGTCACAGACTTGGCCATTGAGTGCTTCCTCAAGCTGGCTCCTGTGTCTTTCTGACTGGTGTGGCTTTTTCTTTTCTTTTTTTTTCTTTTTAATCTTTTATTTTTATGGTTTTATTTATTTAAGTAATCTCTACACCCCACGTGAGGCTTGAACTCATGACTTTGAGATTGAGTCGCATGCTTTTCTGAATGAGCCAGCCAGGTGCCCCTAAAAATCTTTTTATTTATAAATGTTAGATTTACGAAGGAGTTTACTGATTGCTTTTTTTGTATACAAGCTCTGGAATCACATATGAACCATAACTCCTAGAGCAAATTATTGGCAGGAGAATGTGTTTTTTGTTTTTTTTTTTAAGATTTTATTTATTTATTTGAATGAGAGAGCAAGTGAGAGAGAGCACAAGCAGGGGGAGGAGCAGAGGGAGAAGCAGACTCCCAGCTGAGCAGGGACCCCGGGATCATGACCCAAGCTGAAGGCAGACGCTTCACTGACTGAGCCATCCAGGTGCCCCAGGAGAATGTGTTTTTAACAAACCCTCTAACTTGATGGAATTTCCCCAGGTCTTTATTTTCTTACAAAAATTTTCCTGCTTTCAGGATATTCAAATATTATTTCTGTAATGTTCGGTTAGTTGTAACTGCTTGATGATGCCTTACCTACATTTTTTTCTGTGGGTTTCTATGTGAATTTTCTAATCTAAAAGGTTTCTGTCTTCTGGCAGAAGGATTTCCCACATTTTTTGCATTGATAGGGCTTCTCTCCATAACAGTCCCCTGACAGTAAGTGATTCTGTCTGGGTGAAGGTCTTCTCCACACATTACTCACCCAGTGCTGCTTCATTTTGTGACTTTTCTGATATAGCAAGTGTGACTGCTGCTGGAGGCACTCTCCGATCATTCATTATTTTCATAGATCTTCTCCCTAATGTGTGTTCTCTGATTCTGAATTGAGGGTTTGCCTTCATGCAGGTTTTCTTTCCTCAGCCCGTTCTTTGATATCCAAAGAGGTGTTCTGGAAGAAAGGTTTCCCATGTTCTTTACAGGTATAGTGAATTCTCTGATGTAGAGCCAAGATGGACTCTGACAGAACTTTTTCCTACATTCAATATCATAAGATCCCCCCACCATGTATTCTCGTGTTTAATGAGACTTCATAAAAAGGTTTCCCTGCCTGTGTTACATTCATGTGATTTCTCTCCTGTATGGGTAATTTGAAGGGTAAATTCTGGCAGAAGGTTTTCTACCTTCATTACCTTCTAAAGGTTTCTGTTGTGTGTGTGTGCTCAGATATAAAGTGAGAACTGATCTGTGGCAAAAGGCTGCTCCAAGTATGCCATTGTTAGTTTCCTCCCATAAATAGATGCATATATATGTATATGTGTACATATATATATATGTGTGTGTGTGTGTGTGTGTATTTTTTTTCCTGGTGTTTGAGAGACTCAGTTTGACTATGACTTGTGGCTAAAGATATGTTCATGAAAGTTAGAAAATTTTCTTTATGAATTCTCTAATTCTTGAGTTTTGACTTCACGCAGAAATATTTCTCACATTTGTTGGAGTCATAGCGCTTCCTTTTGATACCAGTGCTCATGTCCACTGGAGCTTTATGTTTTGGATAAAAGTTTCTCTACATTCACTGCGTTTACATGGTCTCTCCCAGCCTGAGTTCTCTCGTATATAATGAAGACTGCCTTATTATCGAACATTTTCTCAAACTCTTATGGCGTAAGAATTGCTTCAAAACTGGAATTTTTTGATAGTGAAAATAGTCTTCCTTATGAGGCTTTTCTGACTTTGATGATATGCTCCTGGACCAGCTCCCATATGCATTTTCCTGCATTTAATATTGAGGATATTACATCTACTCTCACATCCACTTCTCAATGAGATCATAAAGATGCTTCTTTTCACAGCATCTTTTCCTAATAATTAATTTTAAGATATATTTCAAAAGTTTACAAAATAACTTAGTCCTCTGAGAAATTCAGGGGAAGAAAGGGGAGGAATGAGATCACAGTGGAGGTGCTTAGCACCTTGCTCTGAAATTTGTGTCAAAGGACTCTCCTCAGTCTACAGGTTTCTGGTCTTTTCCCTTCCTCTTCTTTTTTATTTTTTTTTTTCCTTTCTTTCTTTCTTCTTCTTTTTTTCCTCTCTGTCCTCTTCTGGTCTTGATCTCAATGGCAAATTAACCTTCTCAGGGAATCACTACCATCAAGATTAAAGGACTAGACTTAAAGTCAGGGTTACCTTTCCACCTAGCTTTAATTTGTATTCCTTTGAGAGGGAGACTCAAGACTACAAATACTCAAAAGAAAGAGTAAAAAAGTTATCCTTGCAAGAAATCACTGCCAAACTTTGATTGCTGCTAACCTAATTTTTTTCTGTTACAACTCTTCACTCCTGAACCAATTTCAGATCATCAACTCCTTCTTTTCACCCTTTCCATACATGAGTCACCTTTTACATGTTATTTTTCATGCAGGAAGAGGGTTTATGCACAGCTTAAATGTTTTGTCAAATATATGATCTCTCTCCTTAATGTTTTGATCTTGAAGAAGAACTGATATGTCGGCCTTGGCTTTCTGGAAGCTATTTATTCAGGTAATCCCATTTTCCAAAGTTGCTCTTGGTAGCCATGACCTGGGAGTTCTCCAGCTAGCTGTGGCTCTTTCTACATCCAGACGAGGCCATGCCAGGTCTCTAGCATGCCACCCTAAAGGATTCTCTGTGCAGGCCCAGTTGCCGCCCAGCTTCCTGGGTGAGATCCAGACTCACATCTGGATTGATCCTGAATTGGCAGAGTCTTAACCAGGCACACACTTCACACAGTACCTAAACCTGGGTGCCCAGGTCCTACTTCCCAGGAGCTTCTGGTCTCTCTAAAAGGCGGTCGTTTCTGTAGGTTCTCCTTGTGAAAATTGAGAGGAACGAAAAGTGAAGTCAAAGCCATTAGAAGCAAGAGTAGAGTGTCTCTAGGAAAGTCACACTGGGAGAATTTGAGGGTAGCCAGAAGAAGTAGCAAGAAGGCATTTTAACGTCTAACAAGCCGGTATCAGCAAAAACTGTTTAGGCCCTGGGAACAAGGAATTATATTAGTCGGAGACAAAAAAAAATCAAGCCTCTTGTTTAAGAAACAACAGATCACTGTTGGGGTGGTTCTAATATGTGCTGTTGTGACTCCTTTTAGAGAGTTGTATTTCCTAATAACCCTTGTTCTCTGTGATGCAGTTCATACCTTCTCTAAGTGTAGAGAACAAAAGAAGGTTGCAACCAGAAGAGACCTAGAAAACTTATTTGTTCCCTTCTTTTAAATGAGGAAATTAGGCTCTAGAGAGGAATAATAAAATATCTCCATCCTGGCATTTGATGGTTCTTTATTTGTTTACAAAATACATCTACATGTGTTATAATATTTATTATAGATAATAATTACAGCTATGACTTTCTGAAAACTTACCATGTGCAGACTCATGATGAGCACTGTGTATGAATTGTTCAATTTAATATGACTCTATGCTATCAAGATTATCCTCATTTTATAAGTTTATAACATTCTGAAACTCAGGTTAAGTTAGGGTGGCCCAGCTAGCTAAGTAGCAGACCACAGTGGTCTGATCTCCAAGCTCACCTTCTCAACCATTTGATAAACCCTTCCCTTGATTTTAATAGTGCCGTGGGTCATATTAGTCATTGTGATAGAGTTGAGGCCAGTGTTCACTCCCCCAGGAACTTCCATCACAGATAGATCAGTACACAGAAAGTTCTCCACTGTTGTTAGAGGTTGATGTCAGATTTGGTTCTGAGCTACCTAATGTCCAGAACAAAAAGGGAATGGCAATCCAATGATCAGCATCCATGCAATAGAAACTTCTTATCTAGAGAGACAGTTTTCCCTGATATGGGTTATTTCTTTCACGACATCACATGTTGGAGAGACTGATGTGTGGCCATTGATGTTCACAAACTGTTCAGTAAATACACTAGTGAATTTTGTAAGGCTCTTCCTTAAACTTTCTTCATTGTAGGCCAGTGGTTTAATGCCAAACACGTCTCAGCAGTTCCACGAAGGGCAAAGAAAGACCACGTGTGATATCCAATGATTTGACTTCATTGTGTGGTAAATTGTTGAGGGTTTTATATGAATAACAATAAATAAGATTTATGGGACTTTTGCTTAGTATGTTAAGTGCTGTGAGTAAGAACTGCATGAATATTGCCCCACTGAATCCTCACACAGCTGTCAGTGTGTTTTCATCCCGGATCCACATAAAATATGCCAAGGGAAAAAAAAGTACTTCAGAATTTTCTTTTCACTAGGCAATTAGATCCAGCTTTTTTTTTTCCTTCCTCTTTTCATATTACCCTTTGAAAACAATGAACATATTTCACTTGCATACTTAAAGAAGGAAAAGCTTTCCAAGAATTTACTTTTAACCTTCAACTTAAACAATGGAAAAATCAGAGATTGACTCCTCATAATGGTGATTATGGACTGTTTGACTCCGTCATGCCCTCCAGTGTTAGTTCAATTGGAAAATAATTTGTGGAAGAGCTTAATGGCCAATTGGCTTGTATACTTTTGTTTATTACTATCTCATCTGAGTTGTTTTGAGCCCAATAGTTGATTGTGAAATGTATTGTTTTCCCAAATTTAAATTTTAATGTCCATTTTCTAGTGTTTTAAGTTCTACTGTAAACACCCTTCTTAGTTGTGTACGTTTTCTTGTTTGGGGCTCCTACCTAAGGAACAAAGGTCCCAGTATAGCAGGTTTAGCAAGGTTTTATTCGTTTGACTTCAGATTTCAGCTGACCTCTTAATTCTTTTCTGTGACCAGGAAATGCATACACCTTATGCTTACCTTATCTTGCAGTCATAATCATAGGACCATTTTGTTGGTATTGGCCGTAGATGTTCACCCCTAAATTAATTTATTTCATTACCCATTTAGAGGATGCTGAGTAAGTGTCATTGTAGGGTAGACAAGAATTAGGAGACATGGACACTGACTGAAGATAGGGAAGATAAAAGGGTATTGGTCACTTCATTTACGGCCAGATGTCAGGTAATTACTGTGGGCAAGAAAACCTCTAAGAGACGAGAGGAGGGAGACAGGAGGTGCGGACCGGAGCTGGATGGGAAAGGATGTTTTGCAAAGTTGGAGAAGCAAAGAAGAGGACTCAGTGAAATGAGTGAATGTAGATGCCATCTGCGTGCTTGTCCCCCGGTCCCTGTTGCTCTCCGTGCTTTGCTGTGCCAGTGTGGAGGCAGAGCTCAGCGTGGATTGCTTACCGGGCACACTCTGTGTTCATATAAACATTGGGTGTCCTGTCAAATGCTGAGGCATTTGCTAACAGTACAGAGAAGGGCTTTATCCCTCCCTCTCCACAGCTAGCGATGGGAAAGTCCTGGTCAGCGCTGTCTGCAGCCCACCCCTGTGTGCTTTCTCTCTCAGACCTTCTGCCCCCAGTGCCCACCCTCAGAGGCTGAGACTTTTCCCAGAACCCTGCTTAGAAGACCCCCTCTTCCCTGCGCAGCCACCCCCAGATTTCATATCCAAAGCTATCAGCTGTCATACTGTTACTAATGAATCCTACCGTAAACGGAATCCACCCTCCTTGGAATATTTTTACCTCTCGCAACGGCAAGGAGTATAGTTCCTACCTATAAAGGAGTTGTGTTCAGCAGAGTAAGCTGCCCTGATGGAAGCTGAGCGTTAAGAAGGAGGATTGAGGACCTCTTTGCCTAGAAGGAATAATGAAGCTTTCAATGCCAGAATAAGGTATCGGGACTTTGCACTACGAAGGGAAGGAGGAACCTCTGATGGTTTACGAGCAGGAGATGTACACAATTAAAAAAAGTAATGATTCCTGTCCATGTTTGATAGAAGTAAGGTTTTATTGGTTCAGGTTTCTCTATTATAACCTGTTTTTACTCTTCCTTTTCATTTTCCTCCCAATGATGTAGTAAAACTTGATTTCTTCCATTAAGGTAGATTCTTTCCTCTTTATTCCCCTACTTTCGTTCGGGAAGCCGGAAGAAAAATGTTAGTCCTCTGAAGTTACTTATCCATTTTACTGTGACAGCTCACCTTTGTTTTTGTTTGTTTCAAGTTTTTATGTAAATTCTAGTTAACATACAGTGTGGGGCGCCTGGGTGGCTCAGGGGGTTAAGCATCTGCCTTCGGCTCAGGTCATGATCCCAGGGTCCTGGGATCGAGCCCCGCATCGGGCTCCCTGCTCCGTGGGAAGCCTGCTTCTCCCTCCCTCACTCCCTCTGCTCGTGTTCCCTCTCTCGCTGTGTCTCTCTCTGTCAAATAAATAAAATCTTAAAAAAAAAAACCATACAGTGTAATATTAGTTTCAGGAGTAGAATTTAGTGGTTCATCACTTACATACAAACTCCCAGTGCTCATCCCAACAAGTGCCCTCCTTAATCCCCATCACCCATCTAGCCTATGTGTTTATAAAACAAGTCTGACGTGCAGAGGAAATGAAAGCAGATTTATTTTGTTTGGAGCAAGGGGGCTTCCCCACCATTCCCTGTCCAGCAATGCCCCTGGGATTGAGGACCGTACCTCCCCACCCCACCCACCTCCCCTCCATCATCCCTCAGTGTGTTCTCTATAGTTAAGGGTCTATTGTATGGTTTCTCTCTCTTTTTTTACACTAAGAAACAAAACAGATGGGGGCGCCTGGGTGGCTCAGTCGATTAAGTGTCCCACTCTTGATTTTGGCTCAGGTTGATGGATCAGATCAGGTCATGATCTCAGGGTTGTGGTATCAAGCCCCGGGTGGGGGCTCCATGCTCAGCAGGGAGCCTGCTTAAGATTCTCTCCCTCTGCCCTCCCCCCTCTTCTGGGCACATGTGCTCGCTCACACACTGTCTCTCTCTCTCTCTCTCTCTCTCTCTCTCTCTCTCTCTCTAAAAAAAAAGGAAAGAAAAGATGAACATAGGGGACATCTCACCATTGTTGATGCCACTTTTGCCTTCTGTCCTTGCAGTCTTTTTATGGGAACACATCTTGTCTCTTTTTTCCCCTCATGGCCTCTAGAAGTCATAATCTGAATTTTATTTCTCATACTAGAGAAGGCTTACATTATACCTTTTAAAAAACCACTTAATCCTTTTAAAACCTCATTTTTAGGCATTTTCGGGCCCTGGAAAAATTATTATATGGCACAATGAATGTGAACCCTCCCTTTTCTCCTAAGTCTAGGACCAGACTTACTGTCTAAATAACTTGGCATTTTTATTGTTTTCTCCTACACTCTCCCCAGGCTTATTGCAGGTTCTAATTTAAGCTCACTGTGATAGCCAGAAACTAGACGACTTCATTTTCAAGAAGATTTCTCTGTGTGCACTGGCCCTGAAGCTTAGGGTCAGTGGTTTTGTGAACCATAAAAAAATATATATATAATGAAACTTTCAAGCAAAAAATTTATATAGTTTTATTGGACTTTTTGAATATATCCACCCCTGTGGTGAAAGATGATTATTCTCCTAGGAAACTACTTAAAAACAAAAAAAATAGAAATGATAACATTCCTAGTCTTTCTCTGTACATGACATATCTATATCACATATATTTAGTGGTTTGCAAGGTAAAATATACATATTTGTTATATAACATGGAAAGAGTCCATTTTGCTAAGAGTAGTTTATAAAATGGAAGGAAGTATTTTCCAATGGTGTGGAAAAGGCACAGACTTGCAGAGTCTGGAATGATTTGTAAAAACCACTGGTCCCAGTGGTTTTAAGGTACGGTCCTCAATCCCAGGTCCTGTGGGGGGCACTTCCAGGGGCATTGCTGGACAGGGAATGGTGGGGAAGCCCCCTTGCTCCAAACAAAATAAATCTGCTTTCATTTCCTCTGCACGTCAGACTTGTTTTATAAGGAACCACCTTTCCTACAGCTAAAAAAAAAAAAAAAAAGTCTGCAAACTACCGATAGAGTCCAACTACCCAGGTGATTTCTGAACACCTTTTGTAGACAGATTAATAATAAGCTCAGATAAACACATGGGTCTATGTGGTTCCTGATGTTGTTATGATCCTAATGTGTAACTACAGTAAAGTGTGTTTGGGTAATTGTTATTAGTGGAACAATGTACATAGGAGACCCAATGTTGTATTTGAAATTAGAATTTTCTGAACATATTCTTTCACTCCAGGGGTGGATGCAGGTAATGCATTTGTCATTGAGTGTTAAATCTGATGGCAATAGAATTATTGAAAGTCTTTGTGAAGAGATAATTTTAGGTTTGAATATTGTGACAGCAGGTGGAGCTAGTAGTAGAAACTGTATTTCTAGGCCACTTAAAGAGCAGCAAGGTGTATAAAACTTAGCAAACCATTATGCATTGGCTTTGGAAAGTGGTTGTACTACTGGAGGGTGAGATCCAAGCTGAATGAAACTTTACCCTTTGTAGAAAAGGGGCTTGCACTTGGATATGTGTTGCCATGCAAGATAAGACATGGGGGTGGAGGGAGCAGTGGGGATGTGTTTTCATGGCTTAATATTACTTGATGACCCTTGGGATATTGACTTTAAAAAATAAGGCATATGATTCTGTGGGAAAATAGTGTAAAAGAACTTGATTACATATATGAAGTTATTTGTGTTATTAGATTGTGGTCCTTTTTAAGTGGTTGTCAACATTCTGTTGAAATCCACATTTTCTCCTAGGAAAAACTAAAGAACATTTGCTTTTTATCCCACAGGCTTCTGAAATAAAGACCTAACTGCTTTATAGCTCCAAATACCAATAAGTTTTCTGAATATGTAATTTAGAAGATATTACTACTCATGTACTTCTGTTTGTGTGTGTGTGTGTGTGTGTGTGTGTGTGTGTGTGTGTGTGAATCACACGTTGAACCATGGAATTGTCCTGTTTTTTTTTTTATCATTTCCCTAAATCAGATGCAGTGATAAGTAAAGAGCAAATATTATGCATGCATTTCCTTTCTCTCTGAATTTTGTTTGTTTTTTTTACTATATCATGTATTAAGAAATTGAGGTTTCTAAAATGATGGTTTATTTTGCTGGCTAGGTGAATCGAAAGTAACCTCCTTGTGGCATTAGTTTTACAGAGTTATGAGATCATTTAAAACACACATTTTAATGCTTTTTGCTGGAAACTAGAAATAAACATTTTCCTATTACTTTATGTACTTACTCAACAAACATGTACTGCATGCCTACTATGTGTCTGGTATTATGCCAAACACTGGGGATACAATTTTAAACCACATACAGTGCTTCCCCTCAGTGCTTCTCAGGCAGACGTGTGATCAAATAATTTCCATAGGACCTAATAGATTCAAAAAGAAAATCACTTGTGTTACGAACAGAGGGCTGTTGGGTCACAGAAAAGGGACTCAACTGGGAGAAATCAGGGAAGACTTCAAAGAAGAGGTAATGCATTGGTTGCATAGGGAAGGAGAGGTAAACTTTCAGTAGGAGAAAAAGGAGAAGCGCATTCCAGGCAATGTGCCCAAAGGGACGAAAGGGTCTCTTGCCTTGGGGAAGCCTCAGGAAGTTTGCTAGGGAGACCAGAAAGGTAGAAGGGGCGAGATGGTAAAGGGTCTCGTAGGGCATGCCAAGATCAGTGAATATATTATTCAGGGATTTCAATTAATCTAGATGCTATCTAATCGATGAGCTTTTGGTGTTCATGAAAGTAAACAGATTTGAACCTGTAGGAACGTGGCATGACTAGACTTCAATTTTATCCTCAGCAAGCAGTCTCGATATGTCTTCTGGTCTCAAAAGTGCCGAGATGAGAACAGAGCTGCATCCCTGCATATCTTTAGCTGTGATGGGGGAAAGGCTGCATACACTAATTCCGTACAACACAGCTTTACCGAGCACATGCCAGGCACTCTGGGAAGCACCAGGAGGTGTGCCCTCTTGCTTAGGGTAGATGCAGCTGCCTTCTTGACTTTTTTTCCACTTCCTGGAATGTTCTTCCTCTTCACCTTTAGCTAGTTGGTACCTTCTTGTCATAGGTCTTATCTTAAATATTCCCTCTACTTAGAGAGTACTCCTTCAGAATCTACTCTGCAGGAGGATTCCTGTGATCCTTTTATAACTTCCTGTTTTCTCCCTCATCCACATACCATGATTTATAATTACGTGTACATGTGCAGTTGAACCTGTGCAATCGCTGTCTCCCCCACTAGACCAGTAACTCCCTTGGGACTGGAATCCTGTGTGTTCTTTTTTCTCCTCTATTTCCAGGGCTCAACACTGTGTGGCACACAGTGGGTCCTAAAGAGTCATAAAAGGAGCATTTAAACATAAAGATAGAGGGGCACCTGGGTGGCTTAGTCGTTAAGCGTCTGCCTTCGGCTCAGGTCATGATCCCAGGGTCCTGGGATTGAGCCCCGCATCAGGCCTGCTTCTCCCTCTCCCACGCCCCCTGCTTGTGTTCCCTCTCTCGCTGTGTCTCTCTGTCAGATAAATAAATAAAATCTTAAAAAAAAAAAACCACACACATAAAGATAGATTGACTTTTAAAGTTTCTAAACCTTTAACTACAAATAAGAAAACCTTGGGAAATAAAACTATTTTTAGTAAACTATAATTGATATATGACTTTATATTAGTTTAAGGTGTTTAATAAAATGATTCCTTATGTGTATGTATTGCGAAATGATCACCACAATAAGTCTAGTTACCACCTGTGGTCATACGGATGTTACAAAATTGTTTTTTCTTATGATGAGAATTTTCAAGATCTATTCGCTTAGTAACTTTAAAATATACAATACATTGTTATTGACTTGACTATAGTCACCGTGCTGTATGTTATATTCCCATGACCTATTTATTTTATAACTGGAAGTTTGTACCTCTTGATCCCCTTCACCCATTTTGCCCACTCCCTCCCCCCCTCCCCTCTGGTAGTTACTGATCTGTTCTCTGTATCTCTCAGGTTTTGTTTTGTTTATTCATTTGCTTTGTTTTTTATATGTGGAATCATATATTATTTTTCTCTGATTTCTTTCACTTAGCATAATACCCTCCAGGTCCATCCATGTTGTGGAGAATGGCAAGATCTCCTTCCTTTTTATGGCTGAGTAGTATTCCAGTGTGTGTGTGTGTGTGTGTGTGTGTGTGTGTGTGTGTGTGACATCTTCTTTAGCCATTCATCCATCAGTGGACACTTAGGTTGCTTCCATATCTTGGCTAGTATAAATAATGCTGCAGTGAACATGAGGGTGCAGGTATCTTTTCAGATTACTGTTTTTGCTTTCTTTGCGTAAATACCCAGATGGGGAATTGCTGGATCAGATGGTTAGTTCTGTTAATTCTGTTTTCCATAGTGGCTGCACCAGTTTACATTCCTACCAACATTGCACGAAGTTCCCCTAAGAAAACTATTTTCTATGTTATTTTTTAAAACCGGTGGAACTATTTTCAGAAAGGTATACAGCTCAGTATTACCTTACCAAAAGTGCAAGTTCTTAAAAATTAGCACATGGTTATTGTATGACTTGGGGCTATTTTTAAAAATAGTGATCCATTTTGTAATGGAAATCCTGAGTTACTAAAATGAACTGCTCTTTTTCTATTTTGGGGGCTCAGTTCACTAAAATGTTTAAATTCTTGGCTCTACTCTTTAAACCTACTACAAAGATCACATTAGAATTCATTTTCATAGACATTGTAAGCACAGTATCCAACCTCGTGTGATCACACTGGGCTCTTTTACTGTGAGAATCACAGGAAGCAGAGCCCGAGGCTGCAGGGTAGTGGTGGGGTGCACCGCAGGCTGGGGACGGTGCCAGCTCTATTGTTTATGGAATATTCTCTCCACCTTTATCTCTGCTGTGCAATTGGTATTGACTTTTGAGAAACTACTTCTTCGCCCCGATCTCCCAGTCGGAAAAAAAAAAAGCCTACCATAATGACGTCTGGCTAGGAAAAAAAGGAATCAAAGAACCTAAGGAAAGAAAAATTAGGACACTTTGTTTAATAAGTAGTTTCGGGACTGTCTGTTACATCTTTTAGAGGGAAGACTGTTACACTTTTTTGAGGTCACCATTCCTTTATCCCCTGGAAAAGCTCAGTGAACTCCAACCGTGCCTATTGTTTCTGCTATTGATTGCTAGGGTTGGGTCTATTTAGCATTTTGCAAAATGTCTTTTCAACTTTATAGATCTTTAAGAATATGCACTGTTCATCAAAACTAAGATAAAATTTGTTCATGATGTGTATCACTTTTCGTTTATGTTTTTGTTTTTTTCTTAAAGAGGAAGATGGTCACTTTCAGCCAATTGTTTTTTCTAACTTTTAGGTATATTGCTTGAGGAGTTTTTAAGTATTGTTAGGAAAAAGAAGGAAGTTCAGCTCCATCGGAATGAAATAAGACACATCTTCACAGCTTTTGACAGGCACTGTAAGTATCTTTAAAACTGTTTTGATATAAAAAAATTGCTATTAAGAAAAGGTGCTATGTACTCTCAGTAAATAAAATAATATACTTGGAAGATTATTTTACTGTATTCATTAGCTATTACCTAGATGTTGGTGTGAATTTTTTTTCTCTATCACAGTCTTGAACTCTTGACACTTACCATGGATAAAATAATATTTACAGTTATGTAATTGTACTTAGGATTTGCCTGCACTATAATGGGAATAGCAAAAGGGCTGGCCACATGGGGTTAGAGGTCATGAGCCACCTACAAAGGTGTGGGGAACCGTAACGCCTTTTCCTTTGACTCCTACTCTGACCCGCACTTTCTCACACTGGATATAGCTGAGAGAAGTGGCTTTGAACCCCCTGTGCTGCATAGATCACACACAGGATGGAAAGACTCATGGGGTCCAGGGTCAGCATCTTCGCTGCTGTGATGTTTTCCCTCTAAATATTCATATATTATAATTCTAATGCCAAGCAAGAAAAAAAAGTGAATTTTGAAGAATAAATTGTTTTGGCAATTCACATAGACTTGAAGCCTAATGCCATTATGGCAGTGTGTGTCTGCAGTCCATTCCCTGGTACTCACAGAATCGGCTAATGACCTGTGAGATCATCTGGGCCTGCACTGAAGGAGAGTGGTGGTTGATTCTTAAATTCTTCTGATGAGACAATCTCAGATTACCTTATATTTACTGCTTTTCTTCGAGTAAGAAAGTCTCACACAAATATGGCTGAGGTAACAGTTCATAGGGTTTATAGAAGTAAGTGAATGTTTTATATTTTCATGTCAAATAGATCGTGGGTATTTAACTTTGGAAGATTTCAAGAAAGCATTTAGGCAGGTGGCTCCCAAGTTATCAGAAAGGACTGTTCTGGACGTATTCAGGTAAGGCACCAAAATCTTTATATACACCCACTCCTCGATTTACCATTTGCTTTTACAAGTTTTCAGTCTTATGGAGAACACTTATGTATGCAGATTTTTCCATCTGTACCCTTGATAGTGGAGTGCTTGCACACCAGGGAGATGTGTATAGATATTTGTTGGTAAGGGTGGGAGAGGAGCAGGGGGAAAAGTAGAACTTCTTTGTGTATGTATATATTGACCAAGAAAAAAAATGAAGCTTATTAATGTTTCATCAGACACAGGTTACACATGGGTCTTGAGTTGTCTGAAGAGAAGAGTGGAGGTTGCTTGATGGTGGCCCCCTCGTTCATTTGCTTTCAGAGTTGTTGATAAATGTTGCAGTTCATGCATCCCTGATAGAGGAGACATAATGGTTATATCATGTCCTTTATTTAGACAACGCCTGACAATATGGGCAAGTGGCTTAAACGTAGTTTCTGTTAGGAAGCTGCAGAGTGAAGATCGTATGAATAGCGCAAGCACGTGCTGACGTGATAAGACAGCAGAGCTGAGTCTTCTCTGAGTCTTTGTGTGCGCTCTTCCTCAGCTGTTCCCAGGTATATCCATTAGTGGTCCTTATTGCGATAAGAACCAGAAAACCCAGAATCACAAAACTCAAAAACGACAGCACTGTATTTCTCCCACACGAACACAAGCAGTCTGGGGCTGACTTGAGGGCAACATGGTCATGAAAGACCCAGATTCCTTTCCTCTTACTGTTCTGGCTGCCTCAACACCAGGTATCTCCCTCTTGCTGCAAGGTGGCTGCTTAGATTTCAGTGATCACATCTGGATTCCATCTAGGTCAGAGAAGGGAACAGAAGAGATTCCCTTCCTCTTAAGGCTGTTCATTGTTTCTGCTTCCATCCTGGTGATCCAAACCTAGTTTCAAGTTGCTGGGTAGCTGTAAGGGGGAAGAGACTGGGAAATGTCCTCTTTGCTCTGGGTAGTCATGTGTCCTCTGAGTTTCTGATAGAGAGGAAGAAGGAGAGAGCGGATGCTAGGAACATTGGGAAGATGTTCCCATTGGGATAAAAATAACTTCATGAAATCTGGCTGGAAGCCATCCCTGCTCCATAGAAATTGTAAAGCAGGTTATTTGAAATAAGGAGTTGCTCTGTCACTGACAGTGACCTTTTCGAAGTTCTTTTCCTGCAACATTCATAAGCAAGTTAACCGAGCACACTGCTGAAGAAGAGCAAAGGAGTTAAAGCCAGAAGTAGACAGAATGCCATAGGATGCTGTTACTTAGTTGATTCTAGAACAGCAAGACCTTTGAAATATGGTAGCATCTTTGTATACACTTGGTGATGAGATGAGTAATGAGCGTCAATGTATTTCTTCCTCATGGAAGGAAAGAATAGAGAATTGTTACTGCATTTTTCTTTTAACAAAAGACAAGTGTCCATGTTTGCTGACCTTTATGTGTTAAACAGTTTCAGTGGGTGTAACCTCATAGTTCAAGTGTATTTTTGAAACATACACTTAAATACAGCCCTTTCCTATAGAAGCAGTGTTTTAAGAATGTGTGAGAAACTACTTCTGAAAAGAAATCTGTGCTTCCAGGAGAGCATTTTTGAAAATGAATGTTTGGAAATGTGATTCTATTTTAAAAAGTGATGTGTGACACTTATTAAAACCCTTCACATCTGCATGTTCAATAAGTTGAGAGTGGAATGTCCTAACCCAGTGGGAAAAAAATCTTACAAAGTTTCAGTGGTTTTAGAACACAATTCCTAAAGATATAAAAATTCAATAACTTTAATAAGCTTTCAAGAGCAACTAATATCAGGAGAGATAGACATATACTAGCTGAATTTCAGTTAGCAATAACAATAAAATAATAATTTTTAAAAACCCTTAAAACACCCCTGAACCTTTTTCTTATTGGAGGATGGAATTATAAATCAAGAGACTCAGTGTCATGAGGCCCTTTTCCCACTTAGGTCCACATATCTTCAAGAGGTATCTTTGACAGCCATTAAAACCAAGTGTTGAAACAAATTGCTCAATCACAAAGGATTAAATTGAGATGTTTGGAAATTATAAAGTATATTAAATCACATTATTTTTGTTATTAATAATTTCTAGTGACAGCAAAAATCATTGCCGTTAATAAATTTTTATCTTTAATTCTTTAGAATTTCTATATTATGCCTTATAATGTATATACTATATTAATATAGCAGCATGTGTGCATATAACCTGTAAATAAACATATGAAAGGCCCACAAATCTTATACTCCCTAGGATTATGGATTGAAACAGATTGGAGACCACAGCCAAAGAAGGCATTTTAGTTATTTGAACGTGCCCATTTTAAACACTCATTTTTATTATTTTTAGCATCACAATCCCTAGACCGGAATTAATGATGCGTAACAAGTATTAAATGAAGTTGTGAAACCAAATAAGGAGAGAAAAATAGTTCCTCTAAGTGTAGATTGAAGTAGGCCAAAAACACAGAGATGTTTGTCTTCCACACAACTCTGTTTCAGTGGTTCCAGCAATTTTCAAGAATAAGGAAAAAATCAGCTGCTAAGGCTGTTAGGGATACAAAATTACATGATATTTCTTAGGTTAGACACTCACTTTTTGCACAGCTGGGGTAGCATTTCACTTAATTGACCATTGGGAATGGAGTTCATTTCCTAGGTCCACAGTTACCCAGAAGAAGGCTGATATCCAAAGACACTAGAAGAAGACCACTAGAGAGGGAGAATCCTAATTAGACAGTCATCTTTGGTGTGAATGACTGAAGTTTTCATTACCTTTAATTCACTGACTGCCATATTCTTCCTAAAGAAACTAATAAAGATCAAGAGTGGTATCTTTCAGAAGTAGTTGTCCATATTACACCTTAGTTTTTTTTAAGCCATACCAACCAACCACAACAATAAAACCAACCAAACAACCAAAACAACCAATTCAGAAAGACAGACTTGAGGCATAAGACGTCAAAGAATCGTTTTGCTTATAAGTTGACGGATCATTCACTAAAGCATCGCAAGAGCTAAATGAGGTATTTTTGGGGAGGTTTGTGAATTGCTGCCTAACTACTCTGGGAATGTTTGCATTATTGATTTTATCATGAATAAAGGCTGTATGATTTTAAAAAATATATATTGTCAGGCTTTATAACACTACATTTCTAATGGGTATATATAGTATAACATTTATGATTGGCAACCACAATCTCTTTTGTTTTAGTTCTACAGTTATGTGGATTCAAAGCCCACTTCCAGACCTTGTGCCATAGTTTCTGTTTAGCTGAAGTCTGTCTTCTAGTAGGGATCATAACTGTATTCCCTGGTGTCTTTCACATTTCAAAATGTTCACATGGGCCATTGTCCTTGAATAAAAATTTATAGTGAATTGGACATTAACATTTTTGAGTCACTTTCCTTTTCTTTGAGAATGCTGATTATGCTTATGTTGAAAGTCCTTTTAAATTGTCTGTTAGTTTCTATTTCATTGGCTTGTTTTGCTCACCATGTCTCTTCACATACTTTCAGCAAAGTCTATTCTCTGTACTGTGTCCAGTGCGGCTTTTCTTTTTCTCCTTCTATGGTTTTCTTTCTCTTTTACATTTCTTTCTTGAGCTATATATGCTGATGTTTAATTTCCTTTTGTTATTTTGCTATATTATTTTATAGTATTTTCCCTAAACCTTTCTATATTTACTTACAACTCTTGTTTTATAGAGGTGTTTGCCTTATTAGGGGAAACAGTGGTTTTGAGATTTTTAATGAGTGATTGCTTGGGGGCTGCTAATTATAGCCTTTTTCATATAAATTAAGGAAAACAAGTTTTCTACCAAGGGAAGGGTTTCGAAGAACAGAGTTACTTTCTTAAACCAAGAGATGATATGTTATGCAAAAAACAAAGAAATTGGTACTAGTTTATTTACCTCTAAAAATATCCTAAAATGTTTAACATGTGGGTTCAGAATTTGAGATTCCTTTCAGTATTTGAAACTTTGCTTTCTACTTAGAGCTGATAATTATGATTTGTGTACTAAAATTACTGAGGCTATATCAGAGGTGATGTTTCATTATTCAGAAGTTCTTAGGGAATCCTTTTTCTGAAGATCTTTTTTTTTTCCTACCCACTGCAAGTGGCAGAAGTTCCAGAGGTTTGAGAACTGAATAGTACTGTTTGTACAATAGAATGAATGTGAGATAATCAGCTGTTTCTAGCACTAAAAGGTTAAAAAATAACTTTCTTCTTCAATACTAGTGGAACTTATAGAAAATTTTATAGTTGTTTTTTTTAAACATTCAGAAATCCTCAGGGCCTCTAACAGGTAAGGTTAAAAGGCTCTCCAACATCGGGTTCTTTTTCACATTCATCTTTCATTAGCCCCAAATTCTTGTGTTTCCCTTGGCATAATGCTTTGTTCCTTTGAACATGTGATGTGTATTTAAACTTCATTCTCTGTTTCCCCTGCTGGTAGTGCCTTTCTCTACTTCCTACCTGCCCAGATTAGACCTACCTTTCAAGGTCCTGCATGATAAAATTTTCTTTTTCTTTACATTGAGCAGTCTTGTCTCCTTTTGCTTAAGTTTGGTAGTATGTACGGTTGTATTTTTTTTTTCACTTTATAAACAAAAATGCAGTGTTTAGGATTATCTTCATAAGATACACAACACAAGCTCCTTGAGTTTATGAGCTTATTCGCAACTTCCACTGTCCCCAGCTTGGTGCCCTATGCGTTGTACTTACTTAATAAATAATTGTTGGTTCATTGTGACTTACTCTGAATGTCCGGTGACAGTGAAATTCTCACTTTCAGGGTTTTTTTATGGTTTAATTTACTTCTTCTAAACTAGGAAAAAGTACTTTAAAATGCAATCAGGAGCTTTATAACCACATGTGGCTTTGCCTTCCATTTTTCTCTTTTTGCACGTGGTTTTCATGCATTAATCTCTGATGGCCTCTCTTTGCTTTATTTTGGGGTTGCTTGTGATTCACAGTTTAACATCAGCTGTTATCAAGGAGCTGGCTTCATGTTCTTTCCTGACTTTGCCCGCCATTAGCACCCTGTGGTATTTCTGGCAGGCCTTTTTCTCTGCGTGGGTATATTTACTTCTCCATGCCTAGGAGCTTTCTCCATCTCATTGTAAGCGCTGAGATTTGCACTTTCCCACCACCTGTCAATTGGCAAAAAGCTCTGGGAAGCTTCTGCTTTCCAGCCATGAAATGAAATGTGGATGTGCATAAGGCCCACTCCCTGACCCACTGTCTGAGGTTCTGAATACGCAGGCAGATTGCCAGATACTAATGTAATGTGGAAATATCGAGGCACCAAAATGCTCTCTAATCAGGACTAGAGACATTTAAAGTTATATCTGATATTTTTGGTGTAAGAATCTCACTCTTCATATTATGTGGGGAAGGTCAAAAAACAAAGAGCCTCTTAACTCTCCTCTTCTGGATATTAAAAATTGGTTGACGATAAGAGCATCATGACTTGTTGATGAATATGTTTTCAATGTCAGGGTTTCAGTGGGGGTAGGGGTTTAGGGAGTGATGGATATTTTCTTGGCAGAAAGATCATATATGTCTCATGTCACGGCCATTATAGAGGAAAGGGTTGTCATCAGCTTGGGTGGAATGAACTAACAGACTCTTCTGTTATGCTGACTGGAAGAGAATCTTACAGACCCAAGGGGCCTAAAGGAAAGTGATTTAAGATAGCATTTACTTTTCAGGGTGCCTGGGTGGCTCAGTTTGTTAAGCATCCAACTCTTGGTTTCGGCTCAGGTCATGATCTCAGGACTGTGAGATTGAGCCCCGTGTTGAGCTCCACGCTCAGTGTGGAGTCTGCTCAGGATTCTCTCTCCTTCTTCCTCTGCCCCTCCTCTTTCTTTCTCTCTCAAATAAATAAATAGAATCTGTTTTTTAAAAAAGATAGCACTTATTTTTCAATTTGTTCTCATCTCTTTTGAAGTAATATTCCTCACTGTGTTCTTTAGCTTTCTGTAATTCCTTTCTACCGGGAGCCCACTTGTTGCACATCATTTTCTCAGACAAGAAAAGATTTCCCAGTCATTATTTTGTGCATCAGAATGGTTCTCTTATAAATGTAGTCACGTGACCTCAAGAAGAGCACAGCTACTATAGTGAGTACCTACTGTGATGAATATGATGAATATGATTATTGATCCAGAATTATCTACATGCTTCTGTGTATAGAAAAGTTTTTTTTTTTAAAAAGCCTAGAAGTCATATCTCTGCGTAATCATACGCAGATAGCTGTTACAAGCTATACCTGGTTGTGTAAGTATGAAGGCTAAAGAAATAGACTTCTTGAATTTTCAATTTTCATCTTACAGATTTTTGTATCTTCTTCGCTATGGAAATGCCTTAGTTCTTATTTCACTTTTTTGTTTCCAAAATTGTATTGTCAGAGATTTCCTTTTCTGATTATCCTCTTTCATGTGGTTCCTGAATGGGCAGTATCATTGTGTGTAAGCTGTTCAAGCTGACCTCAGAATTTTATTTCTTTGGGGATTTCACATATAACATATTGAATAAAACTGTACTTTAAAAATCCAGCTATAGAAATATATGCTAATCGTTTTAAGAAAATGCCAGTTTTTCAGAGGGTTTTTAATTGATTTTGTACTGTGGATGAAAATTATACTTTGCATTTGAAGATTGTCCTTTTACCAATATAAACTTTAGAATTGGTGACGTAGGAGTTGAAGCTCAGCAACTGGACGGAAAACAAGTAAAGAAGAGTGATGACCTCATTATGTAGATTTTCAAGTAGAATGTGTTATTTTGGTTTCTTCAGTTCAGCTCACTTGTTAATATTATCAAGGATATATTACTTGATTGGAAGGAACATTTAATCTCTTTTACATTTAGGATGCCCAAATTTTGTAGTCCTGTTTTATGTAAAACCCGTCTAGATGCAAATTCTACTCACCTTCAAGGCCCAGCTGTTAAGACCTTTCTTATCCCGACAGCTGTCCCTACCCTACACCCTACCCACCACCTTGCTACCCTCAAAAGGAAATTGTCTTCACCTTCTGCTTTAAACTCCTAATCTGTCATAAGTATCTTTCTTCTTTATACTTATTCATAGTTATGTGTATACACATAATCCAGTATGAGAGCAGGCACAGCAAACTATTCGACATCATACTCGCGACAGAACAGCACAGTTTTGTACGTGTTGAATAGATGACTCCATTTTATGTAAATGAATGGCTTTTGTAGCCAACAGGCTTTCTATTATGTATGTTTTGTTTTACTCTCTAAATGCTGCCCGGCGCCCTGTGCAGGTCACGTGGAGCAGTAAGCCCCAGGGCTGGGAAGCAGGAGACCTGAGTTCCAGTCCCAGCTCCGCCACTTACCTTTCTTCCCACAAATCAGTGAGCCTCTGTGGCCTGCACTCTCCTCATCTCAGAAATGAGGCTGTTGTGTTATATGAGCTGGCAGTCTTCTTCTAGTTACAGAACTCGCTGGTGGGATTATCTATCATGGAGGGTGGCATGGCGGTCTTCTTTATTTTTTCTGTGTATCACAGATATTATTCAGAACCCAGCACCGCATGAATACAGATGTGGTCTGTCAGTGTGACAAAGACTGCTCTCAAGAGGAAATTACTGGCTTTGACAGCTATCCAACCCTGGGTTTAGTTTTTGAGATGTCAGTATAACAAGTGTTATGGCCAACGTATCCAATTCCTCATCTACATATATGGTTGACTACGCCGTTCTTGCTGTAATAGCATGAGGGCTATTTTTCTTTAATCCAACTGTCACATAAGATACTGCTGCCACGGTTTCTTTCTTATGACCAAATGTTGGTAACCCTTTCAGTCATCCCCGAAGTTATTAATAGCCACACATCATGAATGTATTCATGCCATTTTCCTTTATAGAAAAAGGAATCAGTTTCTTACATTTTTCTTTTGTCGTAGATAGCTAACTCCTGGGTAAAATAATCTTGATAATATTGTGTGTTGTATTCATAAAATAAGAAAAGCTCATACTTAACAAAATAAATTTACATTTTATATGAGATTTAAATTAACATTATTTTAAGATGTGGAAAAAAATAGGCTCAGAATTAGGAGTTACACTTAGGAGTTTTGGTTGTCCTCCTTACATAGATCCTAAAAATCAGAATCAAAAATTTCCAGTACTGTGTTTTTATCTCAGTGACATAATGACCCATAATGAGTTTGCTAGCTCATGTCTAGCCATCTTGTCTACCTATCCTCCTACCCAGTCATTCTCCTCCATCAGGCTACCTTGAATACATATACACTTGCCATTTAAAGACTGTTCCAATGACCAACAGCATCAGCACCAGGGAGCTTATTAACAGTGCCTAATCTCAGGCCCCCCTCCAAACGTACGGAGTCAAACGTGTTCACTTTAATATCCCTGGATGGTAGATGTGCACATTAAAGTTTGAAAATCACTAGCCTACCCTTCCAGTTACATTTTGGATGAGGGAAATTAGCATTGCTTTTTTTTTTTTTTTTAGCATTACTTTTTAATTGTCCTTCTTGACTTTAATAGTTTTTCATTGCCTACCAGATAGCCCCTACATTCCTTGGTCTGACATGCAAGGCCCCTACACACAGAGAGACCTCGTGTGCCTTTTTAGCATGTCTCTCAGCATTTTCCACGTCAGAAATTCTACTCCACCATTCTGAGCTGCCTGCCATATACTGATCCTGTCATTTCTAGTATTTTTGCTCATGCCAGGTTCATTGCCCTCTCTTCTCCGACTCCCCCATCCACACACCTAACTGGCATTGAGCTTAGCTGAACTCTCCTTAGAGCTTAGCTGAACTCTCTCTTCTATGTAGCCTTCCCTGATCTCTCTAGCCCAGAAAATTTCTTTCCTCTTCCTTAGAACTCCTATAGCACTTGCCGCATTAAGGCATCTAATAATAGTAAGCACGAGAACACTGGCAACTAGCATTTACTGAGTATTTACTCTGTACCAGGCACCGTGTTGAATGGATCCTCACAGGATCGTCATGGGTTAGGCCCTGTCTATCCGAATTTTACAGAGGAGGAAAAAGTTTGGAGAGGTCACAGGATTTGCTCAAGGTCCCTGGCTGGTGGGTAATGGATCCAAGACTCAAACTCAGACAGGTTGACTCCCAAGCTTGTGCTCTTAATCACTGTTCTATTCCCTTCTCACTTCTTTTAGCAGTATAAGCATCCTGAGGGCAGGAACCACGCCTTTTATCCCCACAATACCTGAGTGTAAACATGAGGAAGCAAGGCACATTTGCTCTGCCCCAAAATGTTCTTGGGAAACCAGTTGTGTAATTAGTTGTTCTCTCTTCCTATGAATTGGTTTGGTTTAGATTGTTATACTTGAGACTTCATTTGGTTATCTGTACTATATACAAAAGGAACTGTTTATAAAAATGTACAAAAGGAAGTTGACGTAGCATTTTATCACACGAGACTATATAGCAGGCATCCCAGTTCAGGTTATTTTGATAAGAACCCATGTGTTATGCATCTTGCCTTTGGCCTTTGGAATTATATCGTAATTCCTTGCCAGTCTGTGATCTAGAACAAGCTATTTGCCACCTTTCTGCAATGCGTCTGCCTCCTTCCCAAAACACACATACCACAAAAATGTCCCTCTCCCATCAAGTGTAATGTCTGAGAGCTCCGTGAACTCTGTGTCCACCTTCTTGGATCCCATTGCTTAGATCCTCTGCCGCCTGCTTTGATCCTCTGACTGCCTATCCCAGAATGGGACCACATTCTCCGTTCAGGCAGGAACTGCTGTCTACTTGACCAAAGTGTTTGGACTACTTGAATCCATCTTCTGTACATTTCCCCAGCCCTGGTCCTGTGTAATTCTAGAAGGCTTTCCTTTCCTTGCTCAGGTTTGGGATAGCTGTCACTCAAGTCACATCATACCCTTATTGCCATCCAGGAGAACTTTATCTCTTCTATCTTTGATTTCCTATTTCAGGGATAGCAAATTGTTGACATGAGTGCCATCAGCATCTCCTCCTGTACCCATGGCCTGCATGCCTCTGAGGGGCCTCAGAAGTCTCGGCATCACACCCCAAGCCAGTTCTTTAGCATTGTCGCACATGATCAGATCGACTTGCTCTCTGTCATTGTACCAAACCTTTCCCTCTATTCTGCACTGCAGGTGAGCTTGCCTTCTGCTTCACGGAGGGGGTCCTGGCCTCTGCCTGTGTTTTCTTTACTGCCTCCTCCTCACCCCCAAAGTTCTTAATTTTCTTTCAATTCTAGTTGTAAGGAACAGGATCTCTTTTTTTTCTAATTCCTCTCCTTTGTTCTGATCTCATCCCCTCCCTGTTTTCTAACGTAAGACCTTTCTTCATCAGCAATTTCCTCTCCTGTTTATAACTTAAACCACTGTCTACAGACATACTCTAATCCCCCAGCCTAGAAAGCTGCTTTCCTGACCTAAGTCCCTCCAGGTAGCCCCCCATTGTTTTTCTCAGGTTTCATTCTTGTCCTCTTTTCCAGGTGTTGAGCACCCCACCAGGGAACCCTGTCCTTGATGCTCACTCCTCCCTCCCCACCCCCCCAGCTTTCCTGGCATTGTATCATTCCAGTGCCAGTGAGGGCAGCTTCCATTCATTCAGCACCTGCTAGTGTAACCTTACTGAATCCGTGCAGTGATCCTACACATCAGCTGTTACTCATGCCCATTCTACAGGTATGGCTGAGCTCTTTTATCGCTAATTTCAAGCCACAGTGGACCTAATTCTCAATTATTTTATCCTTTGGTTAAAGAAGAAAATGGACATAGGAAATCAACAAACAATAAAAATATTTTATTTGATGACAGTCACATTGCTGGTACTTGTTAACAGTCATGTGTCTTTCTTATACTTAAAAATTGTATCTTTTGAATTAAGAATACCACTGCCTAATAATGGTAGAGTAGACTGAATTTACAGTTAAAATAAAACGTCTGAACACATTTAGCATTAAGTATTATTCCACCTGTGTGGAAACAAAAAAGTTACAAAATGCATTTCTCAACCCAAGTCAATATTATTTTTAGGGTTTCTTGTAATCCATTCATGACTTTAAATAGAAATCTCTGCCTTGGAGTTGGCATATCCGAGGCTCAACCCAAGGAGAGGAGAGAGCAGTAGAAGAGGCACACTCTTATTCCCTTTTTGCAGAAACCTAACTGTGTTTGATGGAGAGAGTGTTCAATGGATATATGAATGAATGAATGAGTAAACAAAAGCAAAGGAATAGAATGAAGTTGATTAAAAGTTTGCACCTTCAAATTATGTGTTAAATTGGGTAGAGCATCTGCTGGTCCTTAATTTTATCTGGAACTATCACAGATTGTCTTCCTTACAGGGCTTTCAAGTGCAGATTTAGATGCAAAGGGCTTAAAAAATATGAACTTGACCACACATTCATATAGAGGTTTAAACTGCTATCATCAGAAAATTATTACAGGAGTTTTAAACTCTTATCAGAAAGCTTTTAATGGAACTCTGCCATCAGAGTCCAATTCATTTAATTGAATGGAACCTTCTTTTTCTTTCTCTCTTGTACATTGCCTAGTAGAGTAGTAGAAATTTTCTGCAGTGACCAAATTTGTTACAATGTTGGTGCCATTCATTCTGTAGGTTACAGGTTGGTCATGACAATAAGTGGCTGGATATTCTTTTCATGGACAACTTATATTCACAAATTGGTTGTTTGGGGGAAATCATCAGACTTAGTTCTTCAGGGATATTTCTTTTCACTGATCCATTGTACAGAGATCAGATTTGAGCCGTCAGGGCCCAGCTGTGCTGTGTATATACTGGCACCCACTGCTAGATGGGGTTCAGTTAAACAGGAAGGAAAGATAAGTGGTGGAATATGTTTACTTGTCGGATGGCAGCATCCATCTGTGAGTCGGGAATCTTGGTGGAAAACGCCAAAGTTTTTAAAAGTGAAATTACCTCCTCAATCATTTTTATTCCCAATTAAATTAATGTTTGATATAAACACTATAGGCCAGTGTAGTATTCAGTACCATTTAGTTTCCTCTCTATTTTAGTTTCTAATTTTCATTGTAGTTCTTAGTCTTTTTTTTTTTGAGGGCGAGCTTGTGGTATAATAAATCAAATTAGTTTTACTGGGTAGATTTCGTTTTCTCTAATGACTTACTAAACAAAATATACGTTCTTCTTATGTGAACAAGCCAAAGTGGATTACTATTTATTTGACTGACAAGGAAAGGCATTTCTAATTTTATTTAGTAGCTGAAGTAAATTCCTTTACCACAAATTAAATGTGAAATAAATGTATGATCCTCTCTTAATGAACAAAGCAAGTTGAGAGCCAAACAAACTTGTAGTAGATCTCTTTAACCAGTTGGTGGTGCTAAAAACTCTGATAAGAAACTAATTGGAAAGGGGAGCTAAGTTGGAGCCTTCCTTAATAAGTGTGATTTTATTAGGTTTTGAAAAATTAGTATCAAAAATATATGCCCAAATTATTACATCTTCTCAGTTTAAGAACCAAACCAAATCCCTTTGCTAGGCAGCAGAATACATTTCTAGTAAACTCCTGTAGAGATGTCATTGACTCTCATAGTGTTCACATATTGGAAATTACATGATTGTGTGACATCTGGCTCCATCCTGGAAATAGCTTTTAGCCTGTATTGAAGTATGGGTGATAATGTATGCTGGAGTGGTATACCTGGTTCTATTTATGATCTGAATTTATTTTTTTTTAATTAATTAATTTATTTATTTATTTATTTATTTGAGAGAGAGAGAATGAGAGAGAGAGAGAGCACATGAGAGGGGGAAGGGTCAGAGGGAGAAGCAGACTCCCTGCGGAGCAGGGAGCCCGATGCGGGACTCGATCCTGGGACTCCAGGATCATGACCTGAGCCGAAAACAGTTGCTTAACCAATGAGCCACCCAGGTGCCCTATGATCTGAATTTAGATTTAAGAAATACTGATTACTACTATTTTTTTTTAAGATTTTATTTAAGAGAGAGAAAGTGTGAGGGGGGCGGGGGGGGGGGGACGGGGAGAAGCAGAGGGAGAGGGAGAAGCAGACTCTGCACTTAGCACGGAGCCTGACCCAAGGTTCGATCCCAGGACCCTGAGATCATGACCTAAGCCGAAGCCAAGAGTTAGATGCTTAACTAGCTGAGCCACCCAGGGGCCCCTGATTACTACTATTTTTTACTACTAGTGTGCTTTTTAGGGCTAGGTTTGTTTGTTTAACTCTTTTTAACCCCTGTTTTTTTAGCGCCAAAGAAGTCCAGTAGAGCAATAATCTGTTGCCCAAATGTGTCCTGAGATGCATCAGAAGCACAGAGAGGCCTTGGGGTCAGGGAGAGCAGGTTTTGAATTTTGCTACACATTTCATAACTATCACCCTGTAGTCACTTACATAAATTCTTTACAGCTCAGCTTTCCCAACTTGTAAAACAGGGATAATAACCTCTTTTCCCCAGAGTTGGCATAAGCATTAAATGAGATAATGAGTGCCACTTGCATGTTGTTTCCCTGCTCTGCCCTCATTGGAGGCAGAGGCTGGGACTCAGCCCTCTGGAGCCGCTGCTCTGCCGCCGGACTTAGCCAGGCCTGAGAATGGGAGGTCCTCTTTGTGTCTGGTAATACTTCATGCTCCGCTGGTGAGAAGGTAATTCTAGATTGTGAAGCTCCACAGGGATTTTGTAGACTCACAGACTTACAGAAGAGACATTCAGATAGTTGACCTGGCTTTCAGGTATTTGCCTCTCTACCCTGGTGATATTTGTCTGCTGGTCGAAATCTGCCTAAACACTGAAGACTGGGGAAGGCAATACAAGATTGCTAAAAGATATAGCAAAGTTGTTCCTTGGAGTTAGTTTATCCACTCATTTATTAGTTTCACAAACTCTTACTGAGCGTTACTGTTCCAAAGAAGAACCCCAGAAGAGCCTCAAACCTTCGCGGAGAGCTGCAGACTCCAAGGAGCAGGGTGCTTCCCGCTTGGCAGGAACTTATCCGTGTAACAGGAAGATTATGGAAATTTAAGTGTTCTTTATAATGTTAATAAAAATCAGGTATAAGGTTTTTTAAAACTTTTTAAGACTCTGATAATGAAATTTGTTACATTTTCCCCAGCGTGTTCTGTATTTAGAAGATTGACACAGATTGACAGAGGCCTCACTGTGATGGTAAAATCATAAAACAGTGTTAATTAATAGTATGGCTAGTCTGGTAAGTTACGTATTTTTTAGGAATGGCACAGTTAACACGTTTGGTTAGATCTCATTGATTTGGACCTTTGAGATTCAGAGATTACAGAATCGTGGCCTCAGATGGTGGTAGAGACTTCAGAAATCACATACACCATCTCTCTCCTAGCTAAAAAAAATGGAGGTCAATGAACTTAATAGCTTCCCCAAGGTTACACAGATCTGGATCAAAACTCAGGTCTCCTGACTCCCAATTCAACGCCAGCACATTATTTTTCTGCCCTAACTTCTACAACGAGGAGCCATTTTAAATGTAAATAAAAACAAATGTGTCTTTGTTCAGCCTCCCTAAACTTTCATACTAAACCCAGAGCATCCTTTCTGCCCAATTATCAGAGTGAAAACTTTGTGTCCAAGACAGTTAATGAAGATGCTCCCACATATGTTTCGGAGCAGAACTAAGGGGAGGGACAGGGAGGCACGCAGCTCGCAGTTCTCAGAGCACACGAATGCCTGTGTCTGTTACCCCTACTGAAGCAGGCAGGGTTCTCAGTCCCCCCACTTCCTCGCCTGCCTCGCCTGCCTCTCATCTCTTGCTAGATGAATGACATCCTGTGCTGCAGGTGTATTAGTAATTCGGAGTTTGTTCCCCACTAAAAATGACCTCATTGTTTTATGCTTCTTTTCCATACTTACACAGTAACAGGAAAATAAACCAGCTCTGAGTACAGCCCACAGCAGAAATCTTGTGCTCTTTATGCAAGTTTGATTTATAGACGTGTACTGCAGAGCGGAGTGACTATGAAACATTCATCTTCCCATTGCTAGTTGCCATGGAAATCAAGTACACAGAGCAGTGTCATTCCAGTCCTGGTGATGCCTGCAGTAGTTTATCCCTTTGTTGTTCTTGTTTCTTAAGCAACTGCCTCGCATTCTTTCATCATTACAATTAATCATGCACACAAGTTTTTATCTTTCATCTCAGATAGAAAGTACTAAAAATGTATGACAAAATAGGGAGAATTTAAATATTCTTGTGGCTTTAAATACGCATTTGCGATTTTCCCCCTCAGTCCCATTGGAAAATAGGTCATGTAGGGAAAAAAAGCACATATTAATGTACAGAAATTTCAATCAAGAGAGCAATAGAGAAATCTGAGCAAAAAAGCAATGTTATGGTCGGGAAATCTTAAGGAGCTTCAGACTCTCAGGCCTCCCAGTGCTTGGAACTAAATAAGTCTGCATTTTGGGTAATGCCAACCAAAAACTGCCCCCAGCTATATATTATCAACTCTTCTTTTGTTTTGTTTTGTTAGTCTCCTTACAGATTTGAATAACCTGAATATTTGCTGGATAGATTACAGTAGATTTTAAAGAGTAGGGGGGCTTCTTTCTTTAAAGACTAATAAAGTTCAAGATTTTTTTTTTTTTTTTACAGAGTAAGTAGAAGGAATTCTGCTTGGTCTTCCTTATTTTTTGTCCCAGTCTCACCTCGCATAGTACATACCATGCCAACAATTAGTAAGTGTTTGCTGATTATCTGCCTTCTTTTATTGCATTTCTGGCCAAGTCTGTTGGTTAAGAGAGCATGTTTGGAATAACTGCTCCTTTGCTTATTGGCTGGGAGGCCATTGAGAAATAGCTCAGTTTACCTTGTTTCCTTTATCTGTAAAGTGAGCAGCTATCAAATTGGGATAATAAGGGGTTGTGGAGAGGGTTAATTCATGCAAAGCGCCTAGCTCTGTGCCTGGCACAATATGAATGCTCAGGCAGAGGGACTGTGGTAGTGGTGGTGATGGTTGTTACTCCTAGGATGACTGCTGACTACGCCAGGCCAGAGCTGAGCTCCAACCCAGGGCATGAGACTTCCTTGATCTACCTTGATTTCAGCCCCAAAGTCCAGGACTCTGTCTTTAGGGTCCAAGGTCACGGGTGATTGCCAGTGCCTTCACTTGGGCTGCATGGGCTTGCTTCATCTCAACACTTTGGATCCTAGGATTTGGGCCGAGAAATATTGACAGTGGCCCTTTCATCTACAAATTGGGAAGAGAAGGCCATCCTCAAAGTTGCAAATTTCTATGACCCTAATTGTTTCTGGCCACGGGCTATGTTGGGGTGCGTGGGGAGGAAGTGGGCTGCCTGCTCGTGTCTTGCTAGGGGAAGGGTCTAGTATTTGTCTGCAGAGCCCGAAATACTGTCTGATCTGCGCCTCTCTACCCCGGTGCTCCCATGTTGCTCTGCGGTGGCTTCAGCCCTCCTTCAGACCTTCTGGAATTGAAGTTTTCCGAACTGGTGGCAGACGCATTCTTTGTTGAAATTCACTCTCCTTGGCAGTCCTCCAGGGCATACGGCAATGCCTATTTATTTGATTTAGCTCTTGTTTGGTTAGCCTTGTATTTGGTCTGTTTTGCTGTGTGCAGTTCTTTTTCTCTTCAAATTTTCATGTTTCGATTCCTTGGACCTCATTTCTATTTAGTTTGCTAGCTGTTCATAACATTGTTAAAAGTTGTTTGCTTGAAGCAACACAAAATGAGTAGCCTTAGATTAATTTGTCTTTTTCGCCCCCAAGCCCGATCCAGAGCATGTGAAGTAGGTGCACTTTCATTAGTGACTAAAACAAAATAGCCTTTATGGTTTCCCCTTTGCCACATCATAATACTATGCCATAGTGTCCCCAGTTCTCCTTATGTAGCTCTTGATTGTTTCCTGTCCCCCAGACGGTAGACTTATGTCAGTTTTAAAGAAGAGATCGTAGTTTAACTTTTCCAAATCCTTGTGTTCTTCCTTCCCAGGTGTTCTTCCTGCTTCTCTCCACAAGTTAAAAACTCTAAAAGTCAGAATCTCATGCCTTCCAAGTGAAGCTCTCAACACTCAAGATGACATGGGTACTCAGTAGACACTTATATTTTTGTGACTGCATTGGACACAGGAGTGTATAGCTTTCAAATCAGTGACTAAAATTCTGACCCTCTGTGGATTCTTGGTAATGTTTCCAAATCCTCCCTAGATGCCTGATCAGATGTGTGGTCCTCACCTTATACTTAATGTGCAATGTGCACTCCTGTCTTCTTGCCCCAAGTCCCTTTAGGAGATGTCTCTGCTCTGTGCACTTTTGTCCTCAGGTTTATATCTTTTTCTGTTTTGGAAATAAGTGTTAGTATCTTCTGCATTGCAGACACTGGGAATATATGAAAGTAAACAAGACAAACACTGCCCTGCCCTCCAGGAACTTATAGTCCAGTTGGGAAGATAGGTAGTTAGTATCCAAGATGGTTAATCCTGGAAGATGACTGCAAAGCACTGTGGGAATATACAGGATGCTTAATGGAGGCTGGGGAGCGGGCATGAGGCTGACTTCAGAGAAAGCGATAGCCAATATGAGACCTGGCGGATGGAAATAGGCAGGCAAAGAGAGAGAGTGTGTCTCACACAGAGTGCATCTGCAGAGGTTGGAGTCCATTGGTTTGCCCACCAGCTTGGATCCCCTAGGACTCGGAGGCCAGCTTGGATCTAACCTGAGCTCCTTTGACTCCTGAAACCCATTGCAGTTCACACACTTAGCCCTTCCTGCCCAGCCAGACCAGATCAGACTTAACCTGAGAGAATTCCTCTAGCCTCGTGTTTCACTAGCAGCTGAGTATCCCAGATATTCTACGCTGATTCCCATTGCACTGCCATATAGGACAATATATGTAGGAAGAGGGATTGAAATAAGATGAACTGAACTAGCCAGCTGGCTTTGAGAAAGTTGCTTAACTTCTCTGTGCCTCAGTCAGCTCATCTGTAAAATATGGATATTAGAGAACCAACATCACAGAGTCATTTGGGGGATTACATGAGTGAATACATATGAAAACACTATGCCTGGCCCCTGATAGGCACTCACTGTTGATTAATGTTTAAATGGAGGTGTCTAGACTATCCTAGAGAGAGAGACAGGAGAACATAAAAGGTTTTTGACTTCAGGAATAATTTGCCACAGCCAAATGGGTATTAATCTTGAAAGGCCTACTCCTCCTCTTCACTGGGGATAATGGAGACATGACAGGAACACCACACCCTGCCAAGTCAGGGGTACTGACCAAGTTGGCTTTGTTTCAAATCTGAGATTTTATTCTGTGTTGACTTTGTTCCAGAGATTCTCTAAGTTTTCATGAAATTAAATTATCTTTACATTTCATAAAATGTGCTTTAGTCCAAAAGGCAGTCATGATGTTTACCTCAACTTTATAGTTTGAGCCTCCCAGGACCAGCCTTTCCTCCTTCATGACAGTGATAGTAACAGCTACTAGTTGATCAGGCAGTAGATGACAACTCTCTCTCTCTCTCTCTCTCTCAATTTATTCCACAAATGCTAGCTGAGTGAGTGCCATGTGCAAGGCACTAAGAAGGGTACCTTCAGGGCTACAAGAGCAAATCAGACAGGGACAGTCTTTCATGGAGTGAACTCTAAGATAAGGCAGAAAATGGTACTTACTATAGAAACATAAAGAGGTGAGGGGATTTGATTCCAGCCAGGGCAATCCCAGAATTTATTTAGCAACTGAGTTAGGATTTGAAAAACTCTGGGAGGAAAGGCATCTGGAGAGAGAGAAAGCACAGACCAGGAGTGGATGAAGAAGAAGAGTGGGGGATGGAGCAAGAAAAGGGAGTCAGTAGTCAGGAGGGAGTGGTAACAATAGTGAGCACACAGAGGGTGCTTACAGCCGAGCCCTCTTCAAATGCTTTGCTTGTCTTGAATTCCTTTGATCCTCACAACAGCCCTGTGAGGTGCTGACTGTTGTTACCCCCATTTTACAGATGAGGAAACTAAAGGGCAGAGCAGCTGAGTGACTTGGCAAAGATCACATGAACTGATAGAAATTGGCTCTGCCGCAGACAGTCTGACCCCAGGTTGGAAGCACAAATAAGCACTTCCATCATGCAAGGGAGAACCTTTATCTTTCCCTTTTATAGCTCTCCCCATGTGCACCCTTGAAAGGGATTTTGAATCTCTTTATCAATCAGGTCTACTACAGTTTACAGATTTTGAAGGAATCATTTCATTTAAGGGCCTTTTCCAGTTCAATTTCAATAGAATAAAGATCTGGACAGCATATAAATTTTCACGGTCAAAAATAGAGCTATATAATCTATGGCTATAACCCTTTTCATAGACCTAAGGCTGTGGATATATGAAAACACTTTAGCTGAATTGTATACCCTTTTTATAAAATTCCCTGATTTCTGACAATTTGGTCATAAAACCTTTTGATAAAAATATCAAAAACCTCATACTGCCAAACTGTAAAATGTGACTCTGTTAATGGCCCCCCCCCAAAAAAATCTGTATTTTAGATGGTCATGACTGCTTAAATATCATAATGGGAAACATTTATGGCTTAAATAATTGAAGTCCACATTTCTCAACCTTTTGTTAGACCTTCAGACAAATGACAAAATTGACTGGCTGGATTTTCTCCATTACTCTGTCTTCTCCATGCTGGGGTGGTGGGGTGTACACAGGGCTGTTGGTCAGTGGTTTGGGCTCAGCTCCCATATTGTGGGAAACTGATTCAGGCATATCTGTTAACCTCCCTGGACTTAAGTTTCCTCTCCTTCTAGCTTTAAATACCTTGATTCTCTGTTTCCATACCTTGTTTACTTACTCTTTATTTTATATTTAAAGATTTTATTTATTTTTAAAGATTTTATTTATTTGACACAGAGAAAGAGAGAGCACAAACAGGGGGAGTGGCAGGCAGAGGGAGAGGGAGAAGCAGGCTCCCCACTGAGCAGGGAGCCCAATGCAGGGCTCGATCCCCCGACCCTGGGATCATGACCTGAGCCAGAAGGCAGCCGCTTAACCGACTGAACCACCCAGGTGCCCCCTGTTTACTTACTCTTTAAAGAAAACTATGAGTAATAGTACAGTGTCTAATGGCAAGAATAAAAGCAAATAATTCACTCATCATTGTCCTCAAACATCATCAATTTCACCATCATTTAACAAATGTTTATTAAGCACTTACTATGTACATGATAAATATGTGTTTCGCTGCCCAGGATTACCAATAATTCCAATGTGAAAGTCTCAGATTTACTTGGGATTTACCTTCTCTGTTTCCCCACTGCTCATATCTGCCTTATTACTATAGGATATTATAGTCTTTGTTTAATCTTATCTTCTTATATCCCAAACAAACAGAGCCAAACAGACAACCTCTCATCTCAAACGGATCCTTAGCATGTTGGAAATTATTATTAAATCATGTTCTTTCAGTTTTTTTCAGTGTAAAGAAGTCCCATTTAAACCTACTGGGTTACGCTTCTTAGAAAGAACCATAGCTGTCAAATGTTCACATCTAATCCAGATGGGTCAGCTGACATACTAGTTTTAACGGTTTGTGGTGATGAATTTGTCATAGAATTGGAGCCTTCTCTGGGTTATAAATTGCTCAGACTCAAATGCGATGGAAAATTTACAAGGACTGCCATTAGAATAGAATGTTTTAAATTACCTCAGTTGTACTGGAGGGAAAAAAAAACCCTGATAAGAGGTATATCAGATAATCCTAAGTTCACGTGACCAAAAAAACCCAGTTACTGGGCTCTTTGTCAAATAATAAACTGGATAATGATGATGGCACACGTACCTGTCATTTTTTGAGTGCCCAGCATTGCCATGATTTCGTTCAACACTCACAATAACCTAATGAGTTGTGCACCATTATGATTCCTATTTTACAGATAAGAAAACTGAGCTTAGAAAGGTTAGATAATGTTCCCAAAGTCACACAGTTAATAAATAGCCGGCAATGTTCTGAGTTGCTTGTTGTCACCTTCCGTTCATCATATTTAAAGGGAGAGTCATCATCCTTGTCCTCAAGTCAGCTCTTTCCTTCTGTTTCTGTCAGTGATTCCATGATTTTCCTAGCTTCATGCTCACAGTCATCATTGATTTTTCCTTTTCTGCCCTTGCTCTAAACTCATTCAGTCACCGGTCCCTTTTCTAGTGCAGTGTCTTTCTGCTATCAGCCCTCTTCCCACCACCTCAGTGCATGTGTCTGGGCCCCAGGCCTAAGTGTATATGTTAAAGGCCAGACCTTAACTCCACGTTCACGGCTGGCTACCCTCTGCCACCTCTCCTTAGAAGTTCTTCCAGCTTCCCTCCTGATGATCTATTACCTTCACACACTGTGCGCACAGTGACTCCTTTCTGGGATGTCCCCTCCTTTGCACCCTGGTCTGTGCGCCTAGCCCCTTCCTTGGGATGAGGTCAGGTCCCCTCCTCTGTTGCGCGTTCTGATCCATCCATTCCTCAGTGACTGTCCCCTCAGCGCCTTCTCAGCAAGAGTTTCTATATCTCATTGTGCACTAAGCACGTGCCACCTGCCTTGCACTACTGTACAGCTCTTCCTGCGCATGACCCGTCTCTCTGTCAGTGGTGTTTGGGGGTAGGGACAAGACCCCTCACGGGCATCTGGAACATTGCTGTATGCCCGGAAGTGCAAGTTTCCATGCCCCATGTGCATGTATGAGGATAGCAATCTTTATAGTAACTGTAGTAGATCTCTCACATTGAACTCATTGAGTTATAAACTCTCCTGTTCATCCCCCAAACCTTATGATTCAGACACACACTGCATGGGAGAAGGACCACATGCATTTATTCATGTGCTGGTTGGTTGTTTACAAAGATGGCCATAACTTCCCCCGCCACCCCTGTTGGCGCACCCCTTTGCAGAGTGCCTTGGCTCTCCCCATCAAGAGGTGGAGTTTTTCTCCGCTGTCTGAATCTGAGCTGACCTTGTGACTTAATTTGACCAAAGGATGTAGCAAAAAGTAGCAAATCACCAAACCTGAGGGTGATCCTGGGAATCACCCCCCAAAGGATCCCAGCTGAAGCCATGCCTTTTGCCCCATCAGCCACTGAGTTTTTGTCCCATTGCGCACACACAGATACAGTTTGAGATGCTTCTTTAATGAGAGTGCATTTCAAAGTTCTGTATTTCTATAGAAATTGTCTTAAAAGTAGAGAATAAATTGTGATTATTTACATGCCCTGGTACTATAGTTGTATGTTGTCTCTTTATAACTTCCTAAACATGATTCAGCGCTAACATTGATTTTCTTAAATGCTAAGATTTTCACAAGGCCAAGTTAAAAAAAACAAAACAAAACAAAACATAAAAACCCTTGTGTTCTTGGTTTGCAAACACCTGGAATTTCCCGCCCCCTCTCTCCTACCCATTATATAGAAACAAGCTCTGTATTTGCCAAATAGCAAAACAGCCTTTATTTGACAGTGTGTGTTTTACTTGTGCTACTGTTGAATCCCACTCACATTTTCTTTCATGGAAAATGACCATTTCTTCCAAGAGTATATGATTTTTTTTTTCAAATGCATAAAGTTTTGAACATGAAACTTCATTTCAGACAGAATGATCTTTGGTTTTATGAAAGTGAAATATTTTTTATGGTTCTGTGGCTGTTCATCATTTTAAAACCTATTAGTTGTAACAGGTCAGCTTGAAAAATGAGGAGTTATAAATTTAACTTAGACAAAATACCTCACAATAGATTCTGAAACCATGCCAGTAGAACTGTGTTTAAATGATTCTTGAATTTGTTTTTTAAGGGATAGTATTCTCCTTTAAATGTGAATTCTTTAACACGGTTTTTCAAATTCCAGTAGGCATGTAGGAGTGCCGGATTCACGCCTAACGCAGATGTGGCATTGTTCGTGGGGCTTACACTCCTAATGACTGACCTAATATGTTGTGTCCCCTTTTTCTGGCTGAGAGAAGGAATCCCATTTTACAAGCATTTTATTCAGTAATATGTTCATATTGCGTTTTACCTCATAACGTTTCTCAGACTACAAGAATACCTGCGACATATTGAGATAGCTCATATCAATGCTAGAAAAGTACAAGGTAATTTGGATAGAAAATACGTAACATAATAGCTTTAGTCACAGAATATAATTAAATTAGCGCCTAGTGTAAAAATAGCGAAAGGATTTATTTTTAGTTTTTAATGGATCAGATGAATGTGATTAAAATATGTAAATTAAATAACAGCATTCATTTCCATGCTCTTCTCTGTGGCATCAGCTCTAATATTATAAGGAGTCCATTTCCTTCTCCCCTCCCCCCTTTTCAGTAAACCCAGTATTCAAGACGGTGAGTTTGATAAAATAGGGAATGCATTTGTTACATGCTTCGAAGCCTTAGAGCAGAGGGGTTTTAAATTGGGTAGGCATGTATTCATTCATCCATCCAGTAAATGGTTATTCGGTACCTACTGTGCACCTCATCGCTTTTGGGGTGCTTGGGGGTAGAGCCATGAGCAAGATCCCTGCTCTCAAGGAATTCACAGTTCAGTTGTAAGAAGACAGACAACTGAGTAAACAAGTTAACTTCAGACAGGGATAACATGCTATAAGGAAGGTAAAACTCTACAAGAGAGAATGAGTGATGTGCACTGTTCATGGATGCCCCTCCATAGTATGTTATATCATTGTATTATTGTATTGCATTATATCATAGCATATTCTGTCTTTTATTATATCTCATATCATATTGTGTATATTGTATTCATATTAATTACTTTCGTAACCTTCTGTAAGGTTAGAAACCTTGTAAGCAGAGAGATGAAAGGATAAAGAAAGATGTTCAGAGTCCTCAAGACGTGTAGGTTTCTGAGCATTTCCAGTATACAAAGGAAGTCACGCTAGTGGGCTGTAGTATCCTTTTTCGGTATCCCCATCGTCTTCCCATATTTGTTTCTAATTATCAGTAAAGTTCAGTTCAAAAGATATCCTGAGTCCGTGCTGGGCACAAGAAACTGATGAGTCCACTGGGCTGTTACAGACAAATGTGGCAGCAAATGGGATAGACTTGGACTGGAAAGCAACTTTCCTGGGTGGTATCTATCACTTCAATCCGTGGTCAGCTACCTTTTCTAACATCTTATTTATCCCTAGGTTACAAATTGTAAAATGATATGAAGGACCAAATATCTAATCTAAATGTCAGTGATTTGTAATGTGAAAGTAGTCTTCATCTGTTCCTCTTCGTTGGAGACACAAGACATGAACAAATGATCTTGAGACCTGCACGCGCGTCAGTCCCAAAAGGGTGAATTACTTGAATACCTCTCTTCTTGAGGAAGGGACTTATTAAAAATTAACAATTTAATAAAATACATGAAAGCTTAAAAGATATATACACTTTTGAATGAAGCAGCACAGATTTGTAGACTCTGTTCTATCATGGTTATGATTCAGGGTGTCTGATTTAGACTTGGGAATCTGGAAACAACAGAGACGATCTCCTTTCTATGTGCCTTCAGACCATATTAGTCATAATATCCTGACTTCAAATTTCCACTGAACTAAACTTTCTAGTAATTTATAAGGCATTGAAATGCATTGCTGAGAATACTTATTGAGTCTTCAGAGATAATTAACAAAAAGATTTTGTTATTAAAAGGTAACATTTGAGGTTTCATTCTGGCAAAAGTAAGTTCTAGAAGCCTTTCCATGGTTTACTGCTACTAATTTCACTCCTTGGATGCTTGCTTGGCTTAATTCTTTCTAACTCTCCCTGATTCTGTGGTTTAATAGATTTTCTTCCTGTTTAGAATAAAACTGTAGAAGCCAGTGCTACATTTAGTGTTTATCTCCAGGCATGGCCAATGCCTCTTCCCACTGGCTTTGTTCCAGGGATTCTGGAAAAGAGCTGACAGAGCCTCACTGTGACAGGGTAGGGCTTTTTCAGCTTGGAGATGTACATGTGGTGCACCAGTGTGTATTATATGTACACGTAAAATAATTGAGGCAGAAAAATAGTGCATATACATTCCTCCCAGGTTAAGAAACAAAGCATTCCATTCCAAACATGATTGAAGCCCTGTGGATAGCCCTGCCTGCTTGCCTTTCCCTTCCTCTGCCCCAGAGATAATCACTATCCTGAATTTTTAAACTCATTCATGTGTGCCTTTATATTTTATGATGTAGATTTATGTATTTGAATTAATATATGGTACTGTGTTATTTATTTTTAAACCTTACATAAATGCAGATTGCTTTTTCTCTAATCATTATATTTTTAAGACATATTTATGTTAATACATGTGTCTTTCATTTACTTTCCCTGCTGCATACTATTCTATTGGGGCTTGAGGAGGTACAATAACTTAGCACCCTCTTTCACCATCTAGAATAAATTGAGAAATAGATACCAGTGTTACAGAATAGTAGATTAAATGTCAGCTCTATTTGTGAAATAGCTCTGTTGGGGGGATGGGCATGCTAGATTGCAGCCAGAATTAAATAGATTTCCCTTCCAATCACAGGCACCCCACATGGAGGCCTGCCCCTGTGGCACTGGGGAGCAGAGCACTGCTCTGGAGTAATTACTGGGGTAATATTCCCTCCAAAAGAGGTTCCTCTGCATGGAATTATAGATAGGAGAGTCTCTGCAAGATTTATCTTACTTATCAAATTCTTTCCATTATAGAATTTAATGCTTAATATTTAAATCATAATGCCTAAATTATAATTTTTTGCCTCAGTGTAGTTACATGGAAAGGCTATACGATGAAATACTTCTGATCTACCAAAAAGCAAATTCATAGGCCACTTGGAAACTGTCTATGCATAACATAGCTTTTCCATTTTAGCTAATCTGATGGTAATGCTGTATTAATGCTTTATTCTCTCCTCAGAGCTTGTAGACATTGTTGTCATCCATCCAAAGGCACTCGAGCACTAAATTACATATCATTCTACTTATATAAAGAAATTGCATCATGATTTTGTTAATTCTTTTTTTTTTAAAGATTTTATTTATTTATTTGAGAGAGAGAGAGAGCATGAGAGAGGGGAGGTCAGAGGGAGAAGCAGACTCCCTGCTGAGCAGGGAGCCCGATGTGGGACTCGATCCCAGGACTCCGGGATCATGACCTGAGCCGAAGGTAGTCGCTTAACCAACTGAGCCACCCAGGTGCCCTGATTTTGTTAATTCTTGATAAGAATAGTTTCTTACAGCTTTCACCAAAAAAAAGATTTTTAAAACTTGGTACAGTCTCTTATTTGACACATGTGAAGTTAAATGACCCACGCAAGGTCACACACCGAAGCAGGCATAGATCAAGGTTAGGATCCAGGTCTGTCAGCCCTCCCACAGTGTGCTCCCCATTGCAATGGTGTCTCACTCCATTCAGGCTGCTAGAGCAGAAGACTATATACTGGAGGCTTAAGCAACAGACATTTATTTCTCACAGTTCTGGAGGCTGGGAAGTCTAAGATCTAGGTGCCGACAGATCTGGTATCTGGTAAGAACTTGCATCCTGGTTCATAGACAGTCACCTTCTTGATGTGTCCTCAGGTGGCGAAAGAGGCAAAGGAGTTCTCTGGTGTGCCTTCGGTGAGGGCACCGATCCCAGAATGAAGCCTCCATCGTCATGACCTAACCACCTCCCAGGGGCCCCACCTCCAAATACCGTCACTTTGGAGGTTAGGTTTCTTTTTTTCTTTTTTTTAAGATTTCGTTGATTTGTCAGAGAGAGAGAGGGAGAGAGAGAGAGAGCAAGCGTGCAGAAGCAGGGGGAGAGGCAGAGGGAGAAGCAGGCTCCCCACAGAGCAAGGAGCCCAATACGGGCCTCGATCTCAGGGCCCTGGGATCATGACCTGAGCCGAAGGCAGACAGTCAACCGACTAAGCCACCCAGGTGTCCCTGGAGGTTAGGTTTCAATATATGAATTTTGGGGAGACATGAAACATTCAGTCTATGCAAGTGGATTATAGAAGTATAGCTTTATTCTCTATTTTTATAATGGTGATGTGTATTTTTACAGCTAAATTTCCTTGACTGATAGGTTTCAGTGCATTTTGCTTTTTGTTGCTGGCATCTTTTTTGTTTCTTAACACTGCAGGAACTGTTTATCATGCTTCCTTAAATCAGTTTTATGGAAGCAATGTATACCATTTTCCTTCCTTATTTTCAACTGGTGTTTACTTGCTAGCCTTTCCAACAGGTTGTATAAATAAGTTAAATGTTATGATAAATTATTCCAAAATGGCGTATTAACAGTTTGCGTACATTAAAACTATGGTGTAATAGTTTGAATCAGATTGTAATGAGGTGTAAATTTGTGTGTAGTTAATTTTTTAAATATAATTTTTCCATGCATAGTTATCTTTTATTTAAGTTAGTGTGTTTAATAATACAATGAGTACATTCAATCTAAGAATTAAAATACTACCATTAACTCATATATACCCATGTACTCCTCTATTCTGTCTTCCTGCTTTCCTCCATTAAGAACTACTATCCAGAATTAAGTGTTTATTATTCCTTTGCTTTAAACACACACACACACACAAATACATATGTACATACATGTACACACCCCTATGTATTTCCCTAACATTTAATCTTTCTCATTTTAAAACTATATAAAAAAAGAGTGTCAAGATGTATATAGTCTTTTGGTGACTTGCTTTTTCACTCAGTAATATGTTTCTAATATTTATCCCTGTTTCTCATATAATTAGAATTCATTCATTTTAAATGTGTATAACATTCCACTGTATGAGTTTACCAAAATTTATCCATTTTCCTATTGATGGGCATTTTGTTTCTCCCCCTAGTTTTATTTGTTTTGTTATAACTAATAATACTGTAGGGACAGTCTTGTATCATAACTCCTTGTGCCCATGTGCAAGTGATTCTCTTAGGAGTAGAATCCCTGGGTTATAAAGTATACAAATGTTTACTTTGATAGTGCCAACATTTTAAAATGCCAAATGATATTTCCGAATCGTTTGTATTAATTTGCACTCCGATCAGTGTATGAGAGAGTCTGATGATCTGCATCTTCTCCATCACTTGGTATTATTAGACTTCCTAATCTTTTCCAGTGGAGTGGGTATAGTTTCTCATTGTGGGCTTAATTTATATTCCCTGATTAATAATGAATCATCTATCATAATCTTCATGTTTATTGGTCTCTTCTGTGAAATATCTGTTCATGGTTTATAGCCATTTTTCTGTTGTATTTTCTGTTGATTTGACCATGCTCTTTATAGATGTTCTTAGTACAAATATTTTGTCATTTTAACAAATATCTTCTCCTGGTTTGTGGCTTGTCTTCAGATATCTTTTGAAACATAAATTTAATTTGGTTGAATTTATGAATCTTTTTTGTAGTACAGTGATTGTGTCTTATTTAAGAAACTCTTATTTCAAGGTTAGAGAGGTGCCCATATTTTCTTCATGAAATTTAAAGTTTTGCTCTTGAAAATTAAGTTCTTAATTCTTTTAAAAGAGTTGATTTTTGAGTACTGCATGGTGTGTGAGAACTTTTTCCATATGGATAACCATTATTTTCAGCTTTTTTTTTTTTTTTACTGTGCCCTCTTTTCTCTACGGCTCTGCCATGCTGTCTCTGTTCCTACATTTTGTATTCTGTTACACTGTTCACCCTGAACCCATTCCACAATGTCTTCATAAAATTTTAATATTAGTAGGGCAAGTCTCCCTCTTTACTTTTATTCTTTAGCAGTGTATTGGTTATATCCAGTTCTCTGCTTTTCCGTATAAATTCTAGAACTGGCTTGTTAAGAGCCAAAAACCCTGTTCACATTTTAATTAACATTTCTTGAGTCTACAAATCAATTTCTGGAGAATTAATCTCTTAATGATTCTGTTTTCCTATCCACGAATATGGTATATTTTCCATTTAATTAAGTATTTTTAGAGCCTTTCAGAAAATTCTTGGGGCGCCTGGGTGGCTGAGTCAGGTAAGTGGCTGACTCTTGATTTTAGCTTAGGTCATGATCTCTAGGTTGTGAGATCGAGCCCCATGTTGGGCTCCATGCTGGGTGTGGAGCCTGCTTAGGATCCTCTCTCTTCCTCTCCTCCTGCCCTGCCCCCACTTCTCCCTCTCTTAAAAAAAATTTTTTTAAAAGGCCTTTCAGAAAATTGCTGTCATTCTCTGCACTGTCATACCACCGCAATCACCATTATAATCATAATGGTTTTCACTTTTATGTGGTTTCCTATATACAAGGACTTATTCTATTATTTTGTATTCAGTATTCACAACAAGCTTATGAGGTAGATTCTTATAATAGGAGATACTTTACACAGGAAACTGAGGCACATAATGGTTAATTGACTCACCTATGATCACACAGCTAGTAAATGTCAGAGGCAGGATCTAAGCCAAGGTGCCTAGATAGAGAATTTGTGTTTTTAATCACTATTCTATATTGCAGATTGATTTTTTTCTCATGTTGAATTTATTCCTCCGTATTTTTATTGAGATATAATTGAAATAGAACACTGTGTAAATTTAAGTTATACGGTGTGTTGATTTGATACGTTTGTGTATTGCAATATGGTTACCGCAGTAGCACTAGCTTACACCTATATCATGTCATGTAATGGTCATTTCCATTTTGTGGTGAGAACAATTAGAGTCTAGTCTCTTAGCAGTTTTGAAGTATACAATACAGTATTTTATAGTTTTTGTTGCTATTAAAATGGTAGCTTTTGAAAATGGTTTTTGGGATGCCTGGGTGGCTCAGTTCATTAAGTGTCTGCCTTCAGCTCAGGTCATAATCCCAGGATCTTGGGATCAAGTCCCGCATCAGGCTCCCTGCTCAGCATAGAGCCTGCTTCTCCCTCTCCCTCTGCCTGCCGCTCTGCCTACTTGAGCTCTCTATCTCTGTTAAATAAATAAATAAATAAAATCTTTTAAAAAATGGTTTTTAAATTTTAAATTACACTTAAATAGAAATGTTATTCATTTTTGTGTATTGATCTAATATCTAGCAACCTTGCTAAATTTGTAGATTTTTATGGATATTTTTATGAAGATAATACTATCAGTGGAAGATAGTAACTATTTCCTTTCTTCCTTTCCAATTCTTATGTCTTTAATTTCTTTTCATTGAGTTATGCACTGAGACGGGTACTTCAAGTGGTAACAATGTCTTATTCCCAAACTCAGGGGGAAAGACTTCAGCATCTTATCACTTAATTTTATCATAGCTATAGGGTTTTATAATTAGATCTTGTGTCAGATTAACTAAGTTCCCACCTAGTCTACTACATTGAGTTTTTATCAAGAATGGGCATTAAATTGTATTACATGCTTTTTCTGTATCTGTTGAGATAAAGATAATTGGTTTTTATTTTTAATGTGGTGAATGACATATATGTATTTTAGTGTAAACCCTATTTGGTCATGCTGTTATCTTTTTTATATACAGTTGCATTCACTTTGCTAATATTTTACTTATAAGGTGTGTGTGCATACACAGTATAGGACCATGTTAAAACAAGTTCTCAAGTTGAAATTTCTGTACCCACTCAAGGTATGCTTAGATCCAAGGTGCCAGTCTAGTTGAGGGTCAGTCAGCATCCATAACCTCTCAGGGTTATCATTTTTCCTTTCACTTTTCTCTTGCTACTGTGTTCAGGGCAAATTTCATGTAGCTCTTTGGGTAGCAGCCTAATATGGGGAAGTTACCCTCTGAGATAATCCATGGTGGGTAAACCCTGGGTCTTTACTTCTGATCTCTTCTCCTATGAAGCCACCAAACCAAAGCTGAAGTGCAGATATGGTCCCTCACCCTCAGGATAAAAGTGATTTGGGGATGCTGCATTTCCACTAACCACTTTGAGTTTGAGCTATCCCAAGAATATGGCCTGGCCCTACCATCTTTTTAACTCAGTGCTTTTTTTTTTTTAAAGATTTTATTTATTTATTTGACAGACAGCGAGATAGCGAGAGCAGGAGCACAGCAGGGGGAGTGGGAGAGGGAGAAGCAGGCTTCCCGCCAAGCAGGGAGCCCAATGTGGGGCTAACTCAGTGCTTTTAGGGTAGTTTTGTTTTAGTTCTTAAGCAGCATTTTTGTTTTTTTTTCAGTGGGGGAATTTATCTGACTATCCAAAAACAGAAAGTCACATAAATTATTTAAGTACTTTTTCTCTCAAACTTTTCTTTCTCAATTCTTGTTTCCAGATATTGATTTATTGGGCAGAGCATTGGATTTACTAAGTGTTGGAAAAGACTAAGCTTATTTGTAAGAGATGTAGAAGATATATGAAATTAGTGATATGTTTCTAGTTTGGGGATTCTGGCATTTCACTTGTGCTCTGTCTTCTGTTGCTGTCTGAAGGATATGCCTAAGTATTTCTGACCACTATTGTTCTTCTCTTGAATATCATTTAGAAGGTGTAAGCTAAATATTTATTTTCATGTGATGTCAAATTGTCAGGAAATAGTGGTAAAATTTAATGAACATGCCACTGAATCTCAACTTTTTTATTTCATCTATTATTTATGAGAAGAAACAATACTGTGTTTTCTGTTTTCATCAAGGTATTATATCTAAAAATCACTTTTCTTGAACTTGACTTCAAGATTTATTAAAATGCATTTTTACTATACTTGTATCTGCTATATAATAATTTAACTCTGTTTGAGTGTTGATAGATCTCCAAGGAAGGCCACCACCAGGTTTGGAGTCTGCATGTAATTTACTTAGTTAGGGCTACAGTTTGTTACAGAAAAAGGATATGAAGCAAAATTAGCAAAGGGAAAGGCACATGGGGTATAGTCCAGGGGAAACCAGGTGCAAGCTTCTGAGGGTCCCCTTTCAGTGAAGTCACACAGGACATGCTAATTCTTCCAACAGCAAGGGGTGGCAACCTGGGAAATTCATTCAAGGCTCAGCAACCAGGATTTTTATTGTGGGATGATTATGTAGATAGTCTCTACCTGGCTTGTACCGAAATTCCAGACTCCCAGAAGGACAGCAGGTGTTCAACATAAACCATATTGTTGCACAAAAAGTTGTAGGCCCAGCAATCCACTCATATGAGTTAATGTCGGAGAGAAACTTCTGAAAATCTAAGTTTCCAGATGCCAACCAAGGGCCATCCTCATAAGCAGGATAGCAGTCAGCTCTGCTGTGTTAACTCTTTTCTGTGCATGCAGTTATGGCTAAAGCTTTTAAAGCACTTACTATGTGGCAGGCACTGTTCTTTGCTCATTTCATCCTCATAACCATTTCCTGGATAAGGAACTGAGACACAGAAAGGTTAAGAAACTTGTCCAAAGTTGCAGTCAATAAGTAGTAAATCAGGATTCAAACTCGGGTTTCAGATTCTGTGATTTATCAAACGCTTTATTGTATTTTTTTAAAAGATTTTTATTTATTTATTTGACAGAGAGCACAAGCAGGGGGAACAGGAGGGAGGGAGACCAAAAAGCAGGCTCCCCGCTGAGCAGGGAGCCCAATTCAATTAGGGGCTCCATCCCAGGACGCCAGGGCTCATGACCTGAGCCTAAGGAAGACGTTTAACCAATTGAGCCACCCAGGTGCCCCTATTGTGTGTGTGTGTGTGTGTGTGTGTGTGTGTGTGTGTGTGTGTGTGTGTTTAATTTTCATTTTGTCTCACCTCATGGTTAAGATGTTTCATAAAATTGTGATTAAAAGAAATTGTCTTCATCTAACCTCTTTTAATCTTCAGTGTTTCATGGCTTTTAATTTTCAGGTTTGGAAAATCATTCTAATTATCATATGCAAAACTTCCCTGATCTCATAAGCTTTTCTCAGCCTTTGTGTTTCCGGATTAGAGGATCTGAATCGTTTTTTTTCCCCCACATCCCTACAGACTGCTTGTTTGGTCCTTGACCACTAATTTAGTTCCACTCTTTTTTTTTAGACCTCCTTTTGGTATTTTCTGAGCTGTAGCAATCAGCTCTGCAAACAGAGAAGGTATCACTGCACCGTGGTTTATGAACAAAGACAGGGCAGCATTTTCAGCATTTGATTTCCTTCCTTGTAATTCTCATCATCGTGCTATAGCTGTATTGTCTACTCAGTAGATTGGACAATGACTTAGGGAATGGTCTTTAAATGCCCCTAGGTGGCCATCTGGGATATAGCTGATAACTGGCATGACTGATGGAGCTTGCCTCTCTGTAAGTGTATTTTAGATTATTTCTTTTCTGATTGAAATGAAGAGATGCACTATTTACTATATCCATTCCCATGAAAATACATTATAGCTTCAAGAAAAGTCTGAGTGTTAACACATGTGCTGAAATATGATACAGATGTTTAACATCCTACTGTAATATTACTTCACTATTCAGAGTCACCTGCTTTTTTGATCCCTGCCTAGGCCTGCTTGCTTTATTCCGTAACACCTGTTCCCAAGAATATATTTACAGCCTGTTGTCTTTTCTAAATGGTTAGTACATATGTTAGAAAAAGGTTGATTTTTACCAGTGTCATTTAGTGACTACCGTAAGGATTTCCTATTATTTATTTTCAGTATTATTTTATTTCAGTATAATACCATAATAGTTGTTTTTACATAAACACCATATAAGAAGTCTTGATATATGACTGAGGTATGATATTTATTTAAATATTCATGGATAGAAAACAAGTTATTTATAGGTTTAACTTTTCTAAAAGAATTATAAAACTTTCAGCTGCATGATGATAAATGTCCTTGTACTTCTATAGGCTTAGAAAGCTTGTGTCTCTTTTGTTATGCTTATGTGGTCTTGGGCATCTAGTTTTCTGAGACATTTGCTACCTTCTATTCCGGGTCTTTGCATTTGTGGTTCCCTGTTTAAACATTGCATCAACAGAAAGGCCTTCCCTATCCAAAGTGACTTCACCTTCCTCCCGACACCCCCTCCCGGAATAAATCTCTACTACTGGTTTTGTATCATTCACAGCACTTACCAATCTCTGAGACTATCTTTTGTCTTTGTTTGCATATTGTTTGTTTCTCACACTTGACTATCATAGCTCCCTGAGAGCAGTGACGTTATCTGTTCTATTTTGATTATCTCTGAATGTTCAGGTTAGCACAAAGCACGTGGTCATTTAGTTCTTGTTGAATGAATCAATGAATTAATTTATTAAAGACTACAGAAAAATAACTTATTTATGTTAGATACGACATGGGATCTTTATTATTCAAACATATTAGATTTTCTTTAGAACTTGGAAGAGGGTATCCAGACTGACCTTGGGTTTAGGTTCCAATAAGTAGCTAACTAAAAAGTTAATAATGTTTATATTTAATCTCTAGGTTTGGTTAAGATTTCTGATGCTTTGGGCTCTGAGGATTGTGTATTTGCATAAATCATCAAATCTACACTTAACCGGGACTCCTGCCAAATTTCAAGATACTAAATGCATACTTTTTCACTTTTTGTGTGTTCATTGGAAATATTTTAAACACAGAAAGGTATAGAGAGTAATTTAATGTAACTCTTGTGCTTTAGCTACCTAGCTTTATGTAGTCTTAACATTTGCCATATTTACTTAAGATTTTTAAAGAAATAAAATGTACATGTAAAGTTGAAAACCCCTATGCATTCTTTCCTAATTCCTTACCCTCTCTCTCTCTAGAGAGAACTGTGATAATCTATATTTTGGTATTTATCAGTCTTGTGCATGTTTACTACAACTGCATAGATATTTATCCATAAACAGTGTGTTATCTTGTTTTGCATGTTTTCCAGTGTTATATACACTGTATTGTATCGTTCACAGCCAAGATCTTGATTCTTTCATTCTACGTTAAGTTTTTGAGATTCATCAATAATACATGTAGTTCTTGTAGTTCATTTGTTTTCATTGCTGTATAATTCTACATTTTATTTATCCACTTGCCTGTGGGTGGACATTAACGTTGTCTTTAGTGATTCACTATTTCAACTAATACTGCAGTAAGCTTTCTTGTACCTTTCCATGTGTATACATGTGCAAGAATTTCTCAAGGGCAGTGCTTTACAGTCTTCTTCCCCTTATTGCACTCATAGACAATAAGTATTTATAAAGCACATCTACGTAAACAGACAAATTGCTTTTGACTGTCTGTCTGCCCAAGAGGCTTTGGGGCTCAATATCTTGCCACACCTATAAACCATCTCTGTCAGAATTTTGGGAAGCTGTGTTCTAGGGCAGTGGCCTTTGTATTTCTCTAAAAGGATTCTTAAAAACAATGTACTTCCTTGAGCATTTTTAGACTGATCAGCTAATCCTTTTCAAATGGTTGCAAAGCACATGATTTCCAGTGTGTTGTAAATATTGACATTAAAAATAAAACTATTCTTTTGCTCTTAAATGTATCCAGTGGAATCTAAATATCATTGTGATTTAATACTTATTTTCCTTTCAAAAATGTGTGAGTAAGCATTTAAAATGATGTGAACAAATTCTTCTTTAACAATTTAAAGATTTAGATTCTTTTTGAAATCATATTTCTATTTCTTTTCTCCCAGTAAATTTTATCCTAATTATAATATTTTTTTCATCATCTTGGTTTTCTTTCACTTCTAATTTTTAAAAATCAGATTTATTAAGGTATAATTCATGTATCATAGAATTCTCCATTAATAGGTGTATAGTCATATGGGTTTAGACAGAGTATATAGCTCTGTAACCAGCACCAAATCAACACACAAAGTATTTCTATTCCTTTCAGTTCCCTACCTCTACTCCTGATCTCTGAAACCACTGATCTTATTTCTATCCCTATGTTACTGCCTTTTCCAGACTGTCATATAAATGGAATCACACAATATGTAATGTTTTGTATTGGTTTCTCTCACTTGACATAATGCATTTGAAATTCATCCATGTTGTTGCATGTGTCAATGGTTAGTCCCTGATCATTGCCGAGTCACATGTTATTTCATGAATTCTACTATAGTTTATTTATTCATTTATTTATTTATTGATGGACATTGGGTTGTTTCCAGTTGGGGCAATTATGAATAATACTGCTGTAAACATTTGTGTTCCAGTTTTTGTTTGGATATTTGTCTTCATTTCTTTTGGGTTAATAAATGCAATTTCTGAGTCACATGGTAGGTTTATGTTTTAATTTTATAAGAAATTGGCAAACTGCTTTGTATTTTCACTGGCAAGGTGTAAGACTGCCGGTTGCTGCTCATTCTTGCTGGCACTTGGTATTGTTAATTTGTTGTTTTTGTTTTTAGCCATTTCTAATAGGTGTATAGTGGTATCGCCTTGTACGCTTAATTTACACATCACTTAAGCAATTTTTCTTGTCCTTGTTTGCCATCCATATCTTGTAATGAAGAATGTGTTCAAATCTTTTGCCCATATTTAAAAAAATTGTTTTTTAAGTACTGGGTTTGTAAGAGATTTTTATATATGCTAGATACAGGTTCAGTCTATAACTTTTGTTTTCATTTTCTTAACATTTTTTAAAAGACAAAAGTCTTTTATTTCGAAGCCCAAGTTATTAATTTTTAAATAACTCATGATTTTTTTTTTTTTGGTCTTATCTTAGAAATCTTTGCCTAATGCCAAGTGTGATGATTAGTTTTATGTTTGAACTGGACTAGGCCATGGTACCCAGTTTCTGATTAAACAGCAGTCCAGATGTTGCTGCAAAGATATTTTTAAGATGTGATTAACATTTAAATCAGTAGACTTTGAGTAAAGCAGATTACCCTTCATAATGTGGGTGGGCCTTCTCTAATCAGTTGAAGGACACAAGAAAAAAACCCCAAGGTCCTCCAAGAAAGAAGGGTTTCTGCCTCTCGACTGCCTTTGGATTTGAGAGACTATAACATCAACCCTTCCCTGGACTTGCTGTTATTTCACATTGATGTCTTTGTTTATCCTTGTGCCAATACCACACTTCTAATTATATGGCTTTTTAATAAGTCTTGATAATCCAGTGGTATAAGTCTTGTGGCTTTGTAATTTTTTCAGAATTGTCTTGACTGTTCTTAACTCACTGCATAAATTTCCACACTGACATTCTTAACTGCTACGTTCTACTGCCTCATAAGTGATACTAGTTTTCGTTTTAGTGAAATAGCCGAGATAACCAAGCCAACTAACCCCAAAGCCTGTTCTCATATTAAGGACACTGACTGCCCCTCAGTAAGCCATAGAGTTTATAATAGACATAGTCAGCATGTTTTTATCATTCATTTTCTTTAAGTAGTTAACATTTTTTTCCATTTTGCTGTTTACTTTTTATTATCATTTTTCAACTTATCCTAAACCACCTTCAAAAGAAAAGAAATATGGAAGCAAATCTCAGTTTAGGATCAGTTTGAAATATGGTAAGAACCTTTGATTATGAGGTCAATTAATCTAAGTCCTTTCACTTGACTGTGCAATCCAGTATTCAAGAGAAAGGAGTCCTGCAATAAGTATTAAGAAAGGTATACTTGTAAAATTTAGAATAAACAGAATTCAAAAAAATTATTAATAGGCCAGATGTGGAACAGAATATCCTGGTAGTAACATGGACACCACCTATACACATGTCTTACATTTCTGATAGAATAGGTTTGTTCCAGAGAGTTTATTCATATTGAATTTTGTTTGAAGTTCTGTAATTCTATGACTTCCCTGTGTTGTAATAGGGGAAGAAGCATCACATGGCTCTCTTTAGAATTAGAATACCAAGACCTTATAAAGTTATGGCCAGATTGAGTCAAGCTGAATATCAGGGGATCCTGAATCATAAACCCATCCACACCTGCTTGGAAATCATTGTCTCCAACAATAATAATAGGAACAAGAGTCCATATGAGCCCAATAGTACAAATTAGCTTGTTTGGTGAAGACAAAGTGTGTTCTTTGTGTTCTTCAAAACTATTCAGACATGTATATAAAAGAAAATTATGATACATGTTTATAAGTAATTGAGGTGTTTGGTTTTTTTTGTTTAGTTGCTTGGTTTGTGTGTGGAGGAGCTTTTTCTTTTCCTTTTTTTTTTTTGGCAGCTTACCATAGCTAAGTAAATTAAATACATTCTAGGTCATTGAAAAATAGAACAAATTTACTTTGAGTAAGTGATGTGGTTTTATAGGATTATACCGTAGTTGATATAATCACTAAAGTAAATAGGTGATATTGGGAAGAGAGCTGTGGTCCTGAGATGAACCAATATCTGGAACAACAAAAGTGATAAAAGGAAAATAATAAGAAATGACCTCAATTTCATCAAAGAAGAGGTGTCTTTCTAATGTCTTTAAATACAAATGAAAGAAGTAAGACAAAGAGAATAGACTAAAAAGAAAAATAGTCATGTGAAATGAGTCTGCCCACCAGAGCTTAACAAAAACAATGGGGCATAGAAAAAATGGGGATAAATATTGAATACAATAGCTACTGAGTCACTGTCAAAGGACCGGAAGATGGGTGTGTTGGCAAAAAGAAACGTCAGAAGAAAGCAGAAAGTACAGTTGAGGTCAATTCCAATGAGGTAAAGGAGTAGAGGGAAATAATACCAGGTGGGCCATGTTCAAAGGTAATGAATGTATGTCGTACCATTGTGCACATTGCTTAGCAACATGCAATTTTAAAAAAGAATGCAAAAGGAACTACAAAAAGCAATTGAAGGAAGAAAGAGGCATATGCCTTGTAAAGTGATCAAGTACAAGGTGAAAATGAGAAAAGCCAAGATGAAAAGTGAATTTAGACTTCGAAGAAGGTTAAGATAAAGATGCATTTGTTAATTGTCTCTTAGGTCAATTAAAAAAATAATTAAGACCCAGGATGATAATAACTGCCCAAAGTAGACATATTAATTGCCACCAAAAATATACTTCATACTCTTTCAAAACACTAAAAATAAATAGATTTAGATATTCATATGGTTTAATATTTTAAGAAAGTGTATTTTAATTTAGTACAACAAAAGCTGATCTGTGAAAATGATTATTTTAAAAATACTATGTAGGAAGGCATTTGGCAATGATTTTCACCTGTCATTTTCTTATTTCAGATATGAATTGTTGCTTTGTACATATCTAATACCTTATTTAAAATATTTGGGCAGCGGGTAGCATCCAACATGTTTGTAAAGTTCAAAAGTAGCTTTATGTAAATAAAATAATAGCTTCTAAAGGCCAGTAGACGCATTTAAAAATAAGCAAATAAATCGATTCATCCCATACTCAGCAGTGAAAATAGAACGCATTCCCAATATATGAATTTAGATTTGACCTTGTAAACACTGAAAGCAATACAAACCCCAAATACCACTGTTAGCACAGGGTTCACCTGGTGAAAGATGTTGTCTCAAAGTATTTTTCAGAACCATCTTTTAGTATGTCCCAACTGCAAGCTAGAATTTGTCTTCTGACTTCTGAAAGAGCAGAGTCTCCAGTCTTTTTCTTCCCTACCCATGAAGTAAGTGATCAGCATTCCACAGTGTTGGAGAGAAGGCACAGAGTTAATTACAGGCATACAAACGATTGAACAAAAAAATGGTAATAATCAGACTCTTTTTACTATTGAGTTTCAGGACCTGAATGTCATCACTCATGATATAGCATAACAGCACTTTCTGCCAATTAGAGTCCTTACTGCTCACTGTTTGGAGAGTAGTAAATTAAAGTGCACAGTTGGCTCTCAAAATAGTTACTCTGTGTCTTAATATATGAAGGGGTGCCTTTTGAGACACTCTGTTTTTGAGATAGTACTCAAAATTTACCCATTGCTAAAGCTGAGTACTTTTAATTAAAGCAGCAGATCAAAACAACTGCTCTACCCTTTCACAGAGTAAAATACTGTATCATTAAGTCTGAAACACATTGATTCTCAGGCACTATCATAATATGTACCACTAATGAAAGAAAAAATTCTGCCCATTAAACTATGACACAATGCTAAGATACCAATGATTGTAAAATGCATTACAGTTTTAGAGATTTTTAAATTGTGGAAAAAATGTCCTTGAGAATCAATGAAATAAGATAATATGTGACCTAAACCCAAACAAACATTTCATAGCCACCCCGTTCTGATTTTTTTTCAGATTTTATGTATTTAATACTATCTCCAACCACTTTACTTTATTCTGCCTTTTAAAACCCTCTTCTTGGCTTCATTACCCTATTTCTCTGGATGTTAACTCTGACTTCCCTCAAAAATAGTTTTGGCCAGCTACCTGGAGGTTTGGGCCTCTGACCCTCTCAGTTGCACATCCTTCCCTCCCTATCCTAGCCTCCTGAGAGAATATAGACATGCTCTGGAATGCTCACCAGGCTCTTTTCTTGCCTTGTGAGCAGAACCTGGGCATCAGGGCCTGAAGACCCAGGGCCATGATCTCTACACAGCTGTGGTAGAGCTTCCGTTCAGTATTGGTTGGGCTCGAAGTGCCTGGTGTTGCATGGGTGCTCTAGGTTACAACACTGGCTTATCACTGCAGGCATTGGATTTGTCTGGTGGGAGAGTAAATGCATAGAAAGCGACTTGAATTCACCTAATTTTAGCCGTGGCAGGCAGCACCCCTAGGGGATAAAGTTCCTCCTCACCTCTTTCGTGATTTACTCCTTCACCCCTCTTTTTTTTCCCCTGGCCCAGTGTACCCCTTCTTAACATCAAATGGGTGTGATCTCCCTCATATTGCAGAGAAGCCCATGAGGAATTATCCACAAGTGGGCTACCTGCACCCACGAGCACACTTTGAACAGGAAGTTGCTGTAATTCACATCAGCCATCCCAAACAGGAGCAGGGACAACCCCTCGTAAGGATGATGTTTGAAGTCTTGGAGAGAGAACCCGTCAGAGAGGCCCAGTACCCTCTGACCTCAGGAGATGGCCCCTGCAGCCCCTATGCAGTAGTTCTGTGTACCCTCCCTTCCTCCAGCCCCCGCACCACTGCTACTGGGAATAATAATAGAAGCCGCTCTGGACCCTGCATCGCCTCTAGCTCCAACTCAGCCACGCTTCCTGCAAGAGTGATCTGTGCTTGCCTCGTTTCTCAACTCAGTACTGCATGGCTTTCACCTCCGACAGCTCTACTGAATGATTTTGCTGAGTTCACCAGTAATCTCCTAATTGTCAAATTCACTGGACACTCTCTAGTCTCTGACCTTTTTTCAGCATTTAGCCCTGGCGACCACCCCCTCCTTGGAACACGTTTCTCCACGGGTGTCTGGGACAGCACTCATTCCTGGGCCTGGGCCTACCTGTAACAATCATTCCTTTCTGCATCCTTCAGTGGTTGGCCCTCTGCCTGCATGGTTCTTCCAGTCTTCTCCCCTTTACCAATATCATTCCTCTGGGAGATTTCATTCAGAGCCTCCCCTTCCATGTGGAAGACTCCCAGTCCCATGTCTTTATCTCAGTCCTGTTTTCAGAATTCCAGACCCATAACGTGTCCTGCTAAACATCTCTCTCTGGGTGTCTCCATCTACTCCTCAAACCCCACATGTTCTAAATGCTTTATATTGTCTCTCGGACCTGCTGATCTTTTCTTGTATTACTTTTCTTGGTTCAGGATATCACCATCTACCCAGTTACCCACACCAGAGTCCTTTAAATCAGTTTCTTTCCTTGACCACTTATAACCAACTGGTCACCAGATTCGGTCTATCCTTCCACCCACATCTGTCTCAGGATTTCTTCCTCCTCACCATCCTTGATCCGTGCTGTGTTCATTGGCTATAGCGAATGCATGGGTGGCTGCAACAACAGAAATTTCGTACAGTTCTGGAGGTTGGAAGTCTGAGATCAAGTCGTCAGCAGGGTTGGTTTTTTCCCGAGGTCCGTGTGCTTGGCTTACAAATAGCTGGTCTTCTTTCTGTGTGTCTGCGTCCTATTTCCCTCTTCTTAGGAAACCAGTCCTAGCAGATTAGGGCCCATCCTAATGACATCATTTTAAGCTGATTAACTCTTTAATCTTTATTTTTTTAATTTTTTTTTTTTAATCCATGAGAGTCAGAGAGAGAGAGAGAGAGAGAGAGAGAGGCAGAGGGAGAAGCAGAGGGAGAAGCAGGCTCCCCGCAGAGCAGGGAGCCCGATGCAGGACTCGATCCCAGGATCCTGGGATCATGACCTGAGCCGAAGACAGATGCTTAACCATCTGAGCCACCCAGGCGCCCGCTGATTAACTCTTTAAAGACCCTATCTCCACACAGAGTCACATTCTGAGGTACTAACATTTAGGAATTCAACATGAATTTTAGAGGACACAATTCAGCTCCTTCCTGGCTAATGTGTGCTCTCTTAATTAGTTTCCCTGTTTCCAGTATTATCTCCCTTCTAATGTATCCTCCATACCACCATCTGAGAGATTAATCTGATTTCAGAGATAAGCACATTACTCTCAATGCTTCAAACTCTTTAATGGCTCCCAATTACATACAGTATAACGTCTAGATTCCTTTGAAGGGCATTCTTCCATGATCTGCCTCAGCCACCGTCCTATTCATACTTTAGCCACTCTGAAATATTAAAATTCCCTAAGGTTCTGGACCTGCACCTTTGTGCCTTTGCACATGCAGCATTCTGTATCTGGAATATTCTTCACCTTCCCTGCCTGTGTCTGGCCCTCTCTAACTCATTTGAGACTCCACGTAGGTAGCACATTCTGGAGGAAGTCTTACCATAGAGTAACCAGGAGGAGATGTGGCAAATGGCAATAGTACCAACCAAGGGAAATTGTTAATATATGAAAAGGTGTCTCTTTCATATGAATGTAATAAGAAAAAAAGAATATGTTAAATGTAAATTAAGCTAGTTGTTATAGACTTTTCTCATTCTGTGGAGCCCCTGGAACTTTCCTAAAGGACAGATTAGGAAACTTTCATCTTCCTTTTCATCATTTACTTAGCCATCAGCTCAGGACCCTCATCCAACTTAATCACTTCCTGACGCTTCCTGAGCTGCGAGCCCTGTCCACAGGGTTGTGGGGATGTTCAGAGCGCTACCTCTCATCAGTCTCTGTTCTTTCGCCTGTAAGACACACAGGAACAATGCAGCTTCCCCCCCTCCCCTGCCCCAGCTTTTCTGAAAATAGGAGCACAAATGGCAAGAAAGGCAGTACAAATTGGGAGATGTCAGTCCATTAGGAGTGATGCAGGAACTCTGATGGAGTCAGGGGGAAGAGGTGTAAATTGCAGGATAATATAAAGGGGAGGTCAGTCCGTTAGTAATGCAAGGAATGTGATGGACTTAAAGAAAAGGTATAAATTACAGGGTAATGTAAAGAAGAGGTCAGTACATTAGTAACATGGGAAAACTGGCAGATTTGGGAGGAAAAGGTGCAAATTGTAAGATAATGTGAGGTAGGGGCTTCACTGTAACGACAAGCTTCCATCATAATCAAGGACGCTTGCTGGCCACATAGCCACTGGCTAGAATTTTCAGTATTTTTATGGTTCTATCTCATAACAGATCTTTCTGTCTTTTAGAATTCTTGATTAAATTCCAAGTTAATAATATAGAACAAAATTATTATTCTTGCCCAACAGAGGAAAAAACTGAGTCAGAAAGATTCCCACAAAACTTCTGAATGCCTGAACCTATAAACCTCCTATTTGTCAATCCTAGCAAAAACACACCTTTTTGGGAACGCTTTGCTGCACACAGACATACATTCCTCCAACAGGCTCTGTAAACAGGACGGTCATTTCTGGGTTCAAGATACAATTTAAAACAGTCAGACAATAAAACTGTTAAACAATTTTAAAGTATAACAGAAAGTGAGAGACTTTTCTCAGTGCACCTCTCTTATTTCTAAACATCTTGTGAGTGAGGCATTGACTTCCCTTTGTTCCAGAATGTCTTTTCAAGGGTGTTTGGATGGTGAGCAGGCTTAGAAGATAGAGTTAGGGTTCCCTTCCAGAACAAAAGGCAGGCACGCTTACCAACCATTTTAAAAGACTCAGGCTCCCTAAACTCAGGCTTCCCCTTCTGTAACGCAACCCTCTGCATGTGTCGCCATCCATCTGGGCTCATTTGCATCATCCCATAGGATTTGGGGCGTAAAGGGAACCAATGCGAATGTGCTGACCCTCATGCTGCCTGCTGTGCAGTGAGCAACGGAGTTCTTTTGTCTGTGAGCCAGTAATCCTGGGTCTTCTGCCAGTGTCCGTGAATCCATGGCAGGCTACCTTCATCGCTTGCAGAGAGGCTGAATTCCCAGATTCTTCACAGTTCTTAACAGTTTTATCAACAAGGATGGGATGCTGACAGTGACATGGCTTTCTGGAAGAAGGATGAGGAAATCCTGATCCCTGACAGGATTTGAAGAAAGTCCATGGAACTTAGTAGCAAATATGTTGTCCAAATTAGATGGTCAACCATGCAATAATGGTCATCCGCTTTGTCACTCGTTTCTGAAGAGGCACCGAGGAGGTGGTTGTAGTAATAGTACGGAGAGCTGCCCAGACAGTGTCTGCGTCGTTGCTAACCCTCCTCCAGGCAAGAGCACTTCCTCACCAATGTGGCAGTCAGCCTCAAGTCTGTTCTGTAGTAACAGCTCGTCCAAAGACTCATATTCGGTGGGCAGAAAGTTCTACCTCTTTTTGCAGACAACATCTATATAGATGGACACCTACGTTGAATGAGAATGAAGGGAAATTAGTGACTGCTATGGGCAGAACCCAAGAGTAGCCTTAGAACTTTGGCTGATTCTCTTGGGAGATGAGGAGCCGGGCACAGAATGCCTATTAAGGAAGAAGGGCAACAGCCAAGCCATCTTATAGTTTAGCTCCTCCTACATTCTATGGTGCAAACTGTAGATGCAGTTGGAGATAAGGTCTCAGAGTTTTCGTATTATTTAGCCAACTGATTAATATACATTTAAAGGTCCATATTTGGAAAATCATTATTTGAAGAGCAAGGGAATGATAAATTCAAAATTCAGGAGAGTGATTACTTCTGAAAGTGAGGCACAGGGCTGAGATCAGAAAGGACCACATAGGTAGCTACAATAATGCTGGTACTTTTCTAGTTAAGTTGGGGGTGAGTTTGCAAGTTTTGGTTTTATTATCGTGCTTCATAATGCAACTATTTGTTACATATATTCACTATATGCATCAACTATTACATAATAAATTTGTGCAACAAGCTCAGGAAAATTTAGTTTGTAATTAGAATTACTGGATTGCTATGAATTACATAACATCTGTTAGATTTCTGTGTGGGTTTTAGTAGGGTGGAGGATAATGTCTTTCTTTAAGAACCCTACAGCATCCAACAGGAAAGTGGTATATCTACATGCCTTTGTGGGAGAAATTCTGGAGAGGTTCAGCAATTTACCTTTTTAGATGGTAGATATGTCATGAAATTATAGTGGTTCTCTTATCCGCATATTCGCTGTCTGTGGTTTTGGTTACCGGCACTCCACCACAGTCCAGAAGCAGAGGATCCTCTTTCTGATGTATCTTCAGAAGGTCAGTAGAAGCCTGATGCTACATCACAGCACCCACGTCATTCACCTCACCTCATCTCATCACATAGGCGTTCTGTCATCTTACATCATCACAAGATCTATTACAGCACAATAAGATATTTTGAGAGAGACCACAGTCACTTAACTTTTATTAAAACATATTGTTATAATTTTCTATTTTATTAGTTATTGCCGGTACTGGCATACTTTTTTTTTTTTAAGATTTTATTCATTTATTCATGAGAGACAGAGAGACACAGAGAGAGAGAGATCCAGGACCCTGGGATCACGATCTGAGCTGAAGGCAGCCGCTTAACCGACTGAGCCACCCAGGTGCCCTGGCACACGTCTTTTTATTGCACTTTGCAGGTATTGCATTTTTTACCAATTGAAGGTCTTGCATCAAGCAAGTCTATTGGCGCCATTTTTCAAACAGCATTTGTTCACTTCGTGGTTCTCTGTCACATTTTGGTAATTCTCATACTATTTCAAACTTTTCATTATTATTGTCATGGTGATCTGTAATCAGTGATTACAACTTGCTGAAAGCTCAGTTGATGGTTAGCATTTTTAGCAATAACGTATTTTAAAATTAAGATGTGCACATTGGGGTTTTTTTTAGACATAATGCTATTGCACACTTAATAGACTACAAGTAGAGTACAAATGTAACTTTTATGTGCACCAGGAAACCAGAAATTCATTTCAGTTTCTTTATTGTAATATTTGCTTTATTGTGATGGTAGGGAACCAACGCACAATAGCTCCGAGGTATGCCTGTAATCTCTTACTGTGCCTAATTTATAAACTAAACTTTATGTATGTATAGGAAGAAATAGTATGTATAAGGTTGGGTACTATCTGCTGATTTAGACACCCCCTGGGGTCTTGGAACATATCCCCCATGGATAAGGAGGGACTGTTGCACTGCAAATTAAGTGCTCTCATATTTGCTCTAGCTAAGACTAATTAGAAATTATTTTAGTTTGAGGTCTAATTCTAGATACAGTTCATTTTCATCATTCCTAAAAACAGCTTGTGAACGCTTTCTATATTTATAATGCTGAGGGGACATTACCCAGGCATTTGAGAAATTGGGAAAATATTATGTGTACTCTACCAACTTCAACATCCTTGGGGATTGGGGAAGCCCATCTTATTTCCCTTCCAAATTCTATCTTCTCTATAGTCAAGAGAGGGAAGACTTCTTCAAGCCTTTCTCAGGAGGCAAAACTCTAAGGAGAATTTTGTGCTTCTTGTGTCCCCCGAGAATGAGTGCAGCTCCTTGCTGACAGCTTAGCTTAAAACAAGGCTTCTGGGAGCTCCATCCTTTATCGCCTGTGGGAGGATAGCACACTTCTAGGTCTTGCTGACCTTGAGAGTTAAGACACTAGATTCCTTGTGAGGTTACCCTTAGGATGTTATCATCATACTACTAGCTAAATATTTTTATCACCTACTTTAGACCAAATGCTGTTGGTACTTTGTTTTGTTTCTTCTTTTTTTTTTTAAGATTTTATTTATTAGAGAGAGAGAGTGTGCGTGCATGAGCTGGGGGAGGGGCAGAGGGAAAAACAGACTCCCTGCTGAGCAGGGAGCTTGATCCCAGGACCCCAAGATCATGCCCTGAGCCGAAGGCTGACGATTAACTGACTTGAGCCACCCTGGCATCCTCCATTTCCATTTAATATTTACAGCAACCAGTGGTGGCTGTTAGCATCTCCCACCATTTTATACTGAAGCACAGCTTTGAGATGGGTGAAGTGACTTTTCATGTTCTCCTAACCAGAACGCAAACTAGGTCTTAGGGATTCTAAAACTCATGCTTTTAACAATACCAGAGCCTTGTCATTTAATGCACTAATTCTAATAATATCATGGGAGCATATAGAATTTTTTTTACCTGATGGAAATCAGAATGCCACAAGGTTTGGTGATAGGAAGTGGTGTGGAAAGGACGTGGCCTCTGGGCAGGAGGGAGGCTACCCTGGGGGTTGCTGAGATCCTATCACCCCTCTATTTTTAACGAATTCCATGCTTTTTCTTTTCATCAAAACAGTGTCCTCAGTATCTGGGTGGTTAATGTTTTTGGATAAGCTGGATTAAACATTCCTAAAGTGTGAGGGGTGGAGGGAACAAGCGCATGAGAGAGATTTTTATTTGGCTAAGCACGATTATATTTCTTTACCACGCAGGAATGAGACCGAGTGTCCACACATTTGCTTCTATAAGAAAGCAGGCAGGGTTTGAACAGTGCTTGGTCTCTGGCATTCTCGTGAGTAGTGTGGATGTCATTCCACCATTCCACCACTCCAGTGTTTTCCTCCTGGTCCTAATGAGGGAAGTCAAAAACTTAATGTGAAATGGGTATCACAGGCAGAGTTTGAAGTGTCTTTATCCTTGGCTTGCAGATTTGTCTTTATTTGGCCACAGAAAAAATAAATAAAGACTTTAATCTGATTTAGTGAATGCTTAAAACAAGGAACTGCAGTGTAGAGATAGCAGGAGTGAGCCTCCCCCAGGTGGGACCTCGGGCTGGCAGCATGGTCGAAGATGAGTGCTCGGTGCTTTAGAACCAGGGAAGAGAACCCCCAGTTGTAGTGTTTTCAGGAGAACATTATCCAGAAGACAGTCCACTACCTAATTCTATGGAATACTTTTCTCTTGCTACATACTCATACGTGCCTCATTTTGGTAGGGTTCAGTACAAAATCAAAATATCTTTCCTTGTAGTAAGACGATTTCATATCACAAATTCTTCCTGAGGACCACACAATCTCGCATACAGTAATGGTTGAAGAATAATGCATAATTTGAAGACCACTCCATCCTACAATCTACATGAAGTCCTTGGAAGCTGATCAAAAAGAAATTTTATTTTCGTTCAGTCCTTCCGGGCTTCTTCTCAGGGCCAGTTCTTCGATTCAGTGATCAGATCACACGCTATTGATCCACCAGCTAAACCAGTGTTTACTGCACACTTATAATGGGCATAGTTCAGAGTTTTCCCCTTTGGAAGAGACAAAGAAAGTATAGTCCCCAGCTAAGAATGGATTGGTTTCCAAAGTTTGGGGAAGTTGAATCTGGAACCTGGAATGTAATGCCCAGAAGTGTAATAAAAGTAATAAGTGTAATAAAATAATGCTTAATTTCCCAGGCTAGCCCACCAGGCATTTTTAATTCCTAGTGTGGTTGACCCATACCCTAAAGCCTATGTGTCCTGTTAAGTGTTAAAATACAGGAAGAAAAGGAGGGGCAGTCTCTTCTCTGCCTTTCTGGGCTCTAGGCTCAGCCTTTCTTCATTGTCTTCGTACCTCAGAGGTCCCCAGTGTCCTTGTATCATGCTATTTCAAAATTACTTGCTGCTCGTGCCCCCCCCCCGCACCTCTAATTTCCTCGTTGTAGCTGGCCTCAGCTGGATGAGAGTAGGAAATACTTTGATTAAACTAATTCACACTAAAGTGTGCATGACTGATACCCCTTAATCTGCCCAGAGGCATTTGCATTATTAAAAGAAAATGCTTATTAAACAAGTATAGATTATTTAGGACCTAAAATAAAGTGAAATAAAAAATGAAGGCTGAGCAGAGGAAGTTATGTTGGGATATAATAGAGATGAACAGCTCAACGTGGAGTTTGCTTCCCAGGGCTAGCTTCCCTAAGCCAGTCCTGCTTTTTATCACTTCTTTCTTTGCACTGCTTCTGAACTTAACTAGTTCCAGAAAAGGTCAAGTGTTAATATGGTAAGGCAACAGTAGAAGCTCCATGGCTGGGGATGAGGTTTGGGGAGTGGGCTGGGGAGGGCCGGAGTTATTGGCTGAGGACGTAAATGACCAATTGATTATAAGTGTGAGTTATGTGTAAGGCATGGACACTGGCCTAAGGAAAGAGACACAGGTATCACACTAAATAGAGACCAGGGATCATGAGATCATTCAGCAAATTCAGGCCCTATCAACTGGCAATGAGCAAGCAGCCCTGTTCCTGCCTTCATGCTTAGGTACAGTCAAATCGGGAAAGTAGACCTTGGGTAAATAATTACACTAAAACTAGAGCATCATAAATCTCTCTCCCTGCTGTATTAGATAAAGCAAAGGCTATGGTGACTGCCTGTAAGCAGGGCCCTGATTCACATGGGGGTTACGGTGGCTTTTCTGAGTGGGGGTTGCAGGAGAGACTTGGGATCGAGTCATGTCAGCCCCATGAAGAGGGTGGGGACGGCCAGGCCATGTAGAGAGCACCTCAGGCAAATGCACAGTGTGTGCAAAACCCAGTGGAGGAAAACTCTGTGGTGCCTTCAAGGAACTGCCGGCGAGGCTTGAAGAGGGGGGACCCGTGGGTGCAGGAGCCCTAAGAGAGACACAGCACTGGTCACCCAGTGTTGTAGCCACATCAGAGGCTTGGAACCTCAAAGGTCTGGGGTTTGAGTTGAAGCTTTTAAGTGAAAGAGTGACAACCCAAGCTGTGTGACCCTGACTATACATATAACTGAGGTTTACAGAACGGGAAACCTACTCGTGAATTAAAATTAAAACCTGAAGGGGCACAGGAAACACTGTTGTTGCCTCCTCTGTGTGGTTTGTAATTTGAGAGGTGCCCATCAAGGCCCCGCTCCAAATATCTTTCCAGTTACTCCTGACACAGTGTCTAAACTCCTGTAATTGAAAAATCCATCTCTTTTAAAACTCAGGTTCCCTAACAACGAAGGCTTAGGCAAAAGGCGACTTTAAAAAAAAAAAAAAAAATTGTTCAGACCTCCAGTCATCTTTTTCTAAAGTGTCTTTTCCTTCTCTCTGTGACATCTCTTCCTCCTTCAGATGTCCAGGGCTCACCTGTCAGTCTCTAATAAATCAACACCCGATTTCAAGAAAGGACCTGAGAGGACGTACATGAACTTTATTTTTTCTTTTAAGATTTTATTTATTTATTTGACAGAGACACAGCAAGAGAGGGAACACAAGCAGGGGGAGTGGCAGAGCGAGAGGGAGAGGCAGGCTTCCCGCTGAGCAGGGAGCCCGATGCGGGGCTTGATCCCAGGATCCTGGGATCATGACCTGAGCCGAAGGCAGACGCTTAATGACTGAGCCACCCAGGTGCCCCGTATATGTACTTTATGATGCAATTTTGAATCAGTCTGTTGCCTTCTCCTAGGATGTAGATGTGTGACCGATTGTAACTCAAATTGCCTTACGTGATAAGTGAAATCTGTTGGTTCGCACAGCTGAACCCAGGAGAGGTGAGATGCGCCTGGGTGTAATTTGACTGGGGCTGGGGCTCGGCTGTGCATCTCTGGTATTCTTCAGCCTTGCCCTTGGCCAAGTCCGCTGTGATTGGCCTGATGCCCCTTATGGTTGCAACACTGACTGCAGCTATCTCCAGACCTCACAGCCTGGGTTTTGAGCTGCTCTCCTCAGAGGGAGGGTCAGAAGCCCTGGGCTTCTCCCGAAGGTTGTGGGACCCCCCCCCCCCCACCGAACCAATTATGAAGACCAGGAGTGTCTGCTAATCTGAAAACCAGTCGCTGTGGGCAAGGGGGTGGCATCCTGCTGATTGGCAGCACACCGCTGGGACTGTAGGCGGGATCCTCCCCTCCCAAATCACAGGGATGCTGGATACCTGCAGTGGGGGCAAGGTCGAGTGGGTTCTAAGAAAGTGCCAGACAATGCTGATGGCCCAGGGGTATTTATATATTTTTTTTTTTTTTAAGATTTTTATTTATTTATTTGACAGAGAGAGAGATAGCGAGAGCAGGAACACAAGCAGGGGGTGTGGGAGAGGGAGAAGCAGGCTTCCTGCCGAGCAGGGAGCCCGATGTGGGACTCGATCCCAGGACCCTGGGATCATGACCTGAGCCGAAGGCAGACGCTTAACGACTGAGCCACCCAGGCGCCCGGGGTATTTATATTTTAAACTTTTTGTCCACTTGTAGAATGTTAGAGAAATGTGGGCATCGGCAAGCAGGTGGGAAGGGAGTTGTTTTTAGAGTAGGCAGTGGGACCATCCTGAGGGTCCCTATGCCAGCCTTCCTCCTGACATTCAGTGACTAATCTGCTAGTATGGCTCAGGTTATCCAGTGATTTTTGTCTCTGACATTCCCAGTGCTGTAGGCGTTTGAACTTGGGCGTCTCTAACCTTCAAAGAGGCTAAGTGTGTGGCTGGGGTGGGTGGAAACCAAAAAAGATGTAGATCCTGTTTGTTTAGGATAATTATGCAGGATAGGATAAAATAATTATGCATTATTTAAAACTATTATTTAAAAAATTATAGTATTCCTCATTGGATGTGTTAAAATAACTATAAACTGGAGTTTGGCAGGAGGGGAGGAAGGTGCAAATAAGGGTTATTGGTTAATGAAAGGTTTGACGATCTTTGTATTCTATCTGCCTTATCTAAGTTTAAGGACATTTTTAAATTCAGGATAAATGAATTTTCAGATTTTTTTAATGGGAATGGTTTCATTTCTTAGAATATTTACTTGCCTAAATGATACAAGGCTATATTGAATTCTTCAGCAATATTTCCAAATAAGGCAAATATATATATAGCATTTAAAAATTTTAATCCCAGTTCTTTTCTTTCCAATCAACTATGTTTTATTAGTTGTAAAATGTTAGTAAAACGAAAAGGAGAGTGACACCTGGGTGGCTCAGTTGGTTAAGTGTCTGCCTTCGGCTTAGGTCATGATCTTCGGGTCCTGGGATTTGAGCCCTGTGGTCAAGCTCCCTGCTCAGCAGGGAGTCTGCTTCTCCCTCCCCCTCTGCTGTTCTCCCTCCCCCCCGTTCGTGTGCTCTCTTTCTCTTTCTTTCAAATAAATAAATAAAATCTTTAAAAAATAAAAAAATAAAAAATAAATAAAAAGGAACATACACACCCTCATCAGTAAGGATAATGTGCATGCAGGATGCTTCCTAGTTGCTGAGGATACAGAGAAATGAAAGACACATTTCCTGTCCTCAGGGAACATCATATATTTGGGAAGAAAGTCAAAAACACGGAAAATAAATAGTAGCAGGTTGTTCACAACCTCATCCCACCGAGTGAGATGGAATGAGGAACAGTTGCTGGGATGAGAGGGTAGGCCTGCAGAGGATGGGAGAGGTGTGGATATTGGCAAGGAAGGGAAGAACATTTCAGGCCAAGTAAGTTTACGTTTGTAGTTGCATTTTGTTCTGTTTTCCCTAAAATTATTAGAGTGTTGCTCAATTCTAAGACTTTCTTTGCTGTATTGATATTTTTGCAGAATTGTTAGATTAGGTCATATGGATCCCTTCCAATCGTTTGTGTATTTTCTAACATTTCTGTAATGATTCCCTATGATTCTTTCAGAATTGTTTGTAATGATATAATAATATAATTCGAAATTTCTTTTACAGTGATGAAGAAAGTATTGCCAAAAGCAAACTAGAAAATAAAAGTATCAACTGTTCTATCTCTTATGAAATAAATGTAGGGACAAATACTTATCTCTAGGCCCTAAAAACTGTCCCATCTACACAGTCACTATTTTATAGCATCTTAAACATTCAAGGCTGTTCCTCATGGACATCTTGGCCTGACACATTCATGTGAATTTCAAAAGACATGAGAATTTCAGGAAACTGAATCTGACTATAATCAAGTTGGCCAAGTTCTTAGCTGACTTTACGTAACACTTGAGTTGTTGGGTTATTCTTCAATTAATAAATCTAGAAGTAAAGCTAACATTTTCCATTTAGTGTTATGTTTTTCCTTTATTTCCTGACCTTTCCTGTTCATTTCCTTCCACCAGGCCTGCAATTTCCCCTGTTTGGCTGCAAATTCCTTTTGTCCTGGGATGGTTGAATCCCTGGAGCTTTGGACAGTGCTCAGTGAGTGCTCCATGAATGGATGAAAACAGTATTTCACACCAGAATAGAAAGAAAGAATGCTGAGGAAATTAAGTACAAGTACCTCTTATGATTTTAAGTTTCATACATGATTTTGAACTATCTATATTGTCATAGCAACTTCCTGCTGTTTTTTTTTTTTTTGAGATTTTATTTATTTATTTGATAGAGCACAAGCTGGGGGAGCAGCATAGGGAGAGGGGGAAGCAGGCTCTCCACTGTGCAGGGAGCCTGATATGGGGCTTAATCCCAGGACCCTGGGATTATGACCTGAGCCGAAGACAGATGTTTAACCAAGCCACCCAGGTGCGCTCCTGCTAGTTTTACCTAACCAGAAGCTACCCTAGATATGAAGGCAGGTGAGATTTATAAGCCTAGCAGAACACGCTTGAACATCAATTATTTTGTCAGGCAGACCTGTTATCTGTGACATATTAACACATTGATGATATGGATGCTCAGATTTTTAAAAGATCTTTGGATTCCTCATCTGCATAATTAAGTTCTTTCCAGAACAACTTAAATATTGTAGATTTCACATGTGTGTTTCAGACTAGTCAATACAACTAAAATTTGATCGTGATTACTAGCTTTTCAAAGCCTTCTTTCATTTCCCAGCAGGCAGCTTCCTGTCAGAATTCATTTCCCATTTGGAAAATCTCTCTCTGACCCACGGTTTTTTGGACATAATTCATCCTTCACATAGTTGAGTCTACCCATTGTCAACCATCCTTAGCTCCTCAGATGCCAAAAGACCCCTTTATATTCAGAGTGATAGAATCTATCTGAAACATCAGAGGAGAGAAAACTTAAGAAAAATATTTAAAGATTTTGTCTCTGTGATTTTTCTAATTTAAAAAAAATGCTTTTAGTGTGTATCTGTTTCTGTTATTATACTTTAAGAAATTAAAGTAATAACTGTTACAATTGAAGCAAGATGTGCTTTCTGTTCTCCCTCAATCTTTACATGATTAAAATTAAGCTTTGGCATAGCTGCAACATAATTCAGTTCAATTTAGCAAATATATATGGAAACCCTTTTGCTGCCCCCCCCATTACTGTGGCATCTACAAGAACTGCTTTTTTGTTACAGTAATTGAGTGTGAGATGTGAGCATTCCAGATGTGACTGTGGGGGAAAATAAAATTCACTATGGAAGGGGGTTAGGTTGTGAAGGCATCATCCAAGGTGGTGGATCTTAACAATGTATTAGTTTGGTCTTGCAAACGGGAAAGTCTCGGGTTAGGGGTGCTGAGGTTGGATTCAGCAGGGCATGTACTGACTCTTGGACAAGGAAGGGACATGATGAGAAAGGTCTTCATCTGGCTGCAGGCTGTACCAAAGAATAAAGAGGTGGCTGGTCCACTGGAAGCCATTGTCACTGACTGGGGCCTAATTGATGAGGTCCTGCTTCAAGGGTAAAGGAGATGGATATGTGAAAAAAAAGTCAAGTCTTAGAAATGTTACCCAGAAAGAAGCTGATAGCCTCCAAAGCTGATTGACTATTGGGAAGCAATGCAAAGAGAACTGCACAGGTTAGTTCCAAGGGCTGGGGGCCTAGGCAAGTAGGAGAATTGTGGTGTTATGTTATCATAAATGGAGGATTGGAAAGAGAAGTGGACCAGGCAGAATCTGGAGAGGATACCCATGGTTAGGAGGGAAGCCAGACAAGGGGTGGTCAGAGGAGATCCAGGAAAACACAGTTTCATGGAAACAAAGGGAAGATAGTATTTCAGGAAGACAGAGTGAACAGAGTAGTCAAGAAGTAAGAGTCTGAGTTTGATTTTGTACAGGAGAAGGACAAAAGGTTAACCTTTCAGTAACTTCAGAAAAGTAGCAGAAGTGGATGCCAGATGGCAAAGACCCTGAAAAGGTTTGTGTGATTGGTGAGACTGTAATACAAGATCCTTCAGTTATTTCCAGTAAGAAACCCCTTTGAAGGAAATCCACTCCTTCCCCGACTAGGAACAAAATGCCAGCCTGTTATTAATACCTGTAGATTTAAAATGTACCTATTTTCACACTGTAACTCAAAAACTATTTTTACAAACCATTTGGAAATAACGTTTTTATTTTCTTTGATTCTTCTCTTTCAAAATTTTGCTTATCCCTCTCTGAGATTTATTTCTAGGTCATTGATTCAGATTCCAAAACTAGTATTTTCTATAAGCTTATTTTATACCTACTAGAGTTTAAATTCAAACATATTCTGACAGTAGCAACTGAAATAGCTTCAAAGACGTTTTTTACATCCACCTTGCTTTTTCTTTGTTGATTGTATCTTTTCAAAAATGCCCCAGATTGATAGCTCCTGAGATAGTATGCTATAGTAACAACACACACTTTAAAATTGAGAAATGTACTTTGGCCTCATTCTGGTTCTTGAAGATGCCTTTTACTCCTAAGAGGAGCCAGTCAAGAAAAAAGTACGTTAGAACTGGAGTCACAGGAACTAGGTTCTGTGCCTGTCCTTGTTGTATGACCTGGGGTCAACGTCTGGAGTTTTTCTTCTATGAAGTGAGAGAATTGTAGTAGAGGGTCAATTACATCTCTTTCCAATGGAAAATCTCAGAATGCATGAATATACTACTTACTCTTTAACTTAGTCATCAAGCCTATCATGTGGTATGATTCCACATTTGAAGGTGTGGTTGGGTTCCTCATGTGCTCTCCCTTCCTTGCATCCTCTGCCTGTGATGGACCATCATCTCCCCCTTCATGTGGTCAACTCTTATCCTTCTAATCTCATGGTACATTTTCTGGTATACGGTGGTATCCCCAGGACCAAGCACCTCCAGTACAGATTAGGTACTCAGTAAATATCTGATGATCAAATAAATGGATCGTATTCTATTTTTTTAATTGAAATATAGTTGACACACAATGTTACATAAGTTTTAGGTGTACAATATAGTGATTCAACAACTCTATACACTATGTTATGCTCACCACAAATGTAGCTGCCATCTTGCCACCATATGACACTATTACAATATCATTGACTCTGTTCCCTATGCTGTACCTTTCATCCCTGTGACTTGGGTTGTACTGTGTTACTGTCCACCCTTGTGGTGGAGAACCACCAGCCTAAGCATTGGCATCAATTATGAGTTTAGAAACATGGAGATCTCCAGGTTCCCCCCCACCCCCACCCCTTTGGTATGTGATTTTTTGGAAATGGGCCCGTTGGTCTTGTTATGTGAGAAGCACTTATCTACCTTCTGTGAATTCCTGGATGTCACAGACTATAGTTTCTATTAGTTCATTCCCAAGCCCTAGGGTAATTTCTGTCGGAAATCAGGTGTACAATAAATGATGTGAATAAATGAACCCCAATTTTGAGATAAATAATAAAATGTCCTTTTCTTTTGGTTGCAGATATGACACCTTGAAACTTTAAATACTAATTCACACTCCCCATAAGAAATTATATTTTTAAATAAATGAAATTATTTGAATGCCCAAATCACTAGTTCTGATAACATTCAAAACTCCTGCTTTGTTATCTAGGATCACTTTGCTCCATTTGCCTTTCTTACAACTTAATAATGAGTCATTTGCTTTCATTATGACTTGGCTTGCCATGTACCTTGTTTTCAGTTTTTTGTTTTTTGTTTTTTTAAGAAGTCACAACCCACCACTATCTTTTAGTTCTATAGTTCCAGTATTTTAAACTGTAGTTTCTTTTTTGGGGGTGGGGGACATGAAGCAGGGAAGGAGCAGAACCAGCATTAACTGTGTGTTGTCTTACCACTCACTGTATTGTATAGATTATATTTCTGTGCTCCAGAGAAAAGAAATTGAGGAAATGGTTTTTTAACTAAGGAAATTATGCTATCTTGATTTACAAAAACCGTTATCACTAATACCCTATTGACCCGAGTCTCGGTTATCTATTTTCGCCCTACAAATGACCCTGACGCTCAGCAGTTTAGAGCAATAAACATTTAGTATCTCACCCAATACCTGTGGGTCAGGAATCTGGGAGTGGCTTAGCCGGTGGTTCTGGCTCATATCCTCTCAGGAGGTTACATTCAAGATGTTGGCCAGAGTCACAGTCATTTGAAGGCTTGATTGGGGCTGGAGAATTAACGTACAGGGGTGCTCCCACTCAGACACCCGGTGATTTAGTGCCTCTTGTTTATAGGAGGCTCTCTCGTTAGGGCTGCTCGAGTGTTCACAACATGGCATCTGGCTTTGTCCAGAGCAAGTGATCCAGGAGAGTGGGAAAGCATAGAGGAAGCCCCAGGGCCCACACTTACTGAGAGGGCTATTGGGCCTCAAGGTATTTGTGGACGCATCTTAAAACCACCACAGCTTATAACATAAAACACCAGTTTGCTGCCTTGGATACTGTCCAGGTTGTGAAAGCAACCGTGATCCAAGTTATTTATTTCACTTCTTATCCATGAACAGAAGTTGGATATCAGAATTTCCTAGTTTCCACTTTATTATTTCCAGTGTCTGCTTCCTTTTTATTCTCTTGTAGAAGATAACAGATAATGTAAGATAATGAGATACGGTGGTAAAAATCATGAAGTGTTAGAATCAAAAGTTGTCATTTTCTCTCTGTGTTCCAGACTACAAGCTTTTCCCGTCTAGAAATCAATTCAGAATGTATCTGCCCTGAGAAACCTTCTTAATGGAGGTGGGAAAAAGTTTAAGAAACCTGTTTCCAGGTAAACCAGTGAGTACCAATTACATAGCACTCATGGATGATCATAAGAACAGGTGCCAAAAATAACAAGCTTTCAGAGAGGAGCACATTACAGTGAAATGAGAGCTTCTCCAAAAACGGAGCCAGTGACCATCAGGTATCTTGTTGGTGGTTTTATATGTGAACTTTCAGAAAGAAAAAAGTTAGGTCGGTAACAGCTATAAGCCCTAGTGGGGGAAGAGGGGTTAAAAATCAACCAAAAGGCATTTATTAAGTGAGCTAGGTATCAGGCATTGGGTTTTTACCTAATTACTTCATTTTGAATATGCTCTCTCTCTCTTTTTTTTTAAAGATTTTATTTATTTATTTGACAGAGAGACACAGCGAGGGAGGGAACACAAGCAGGGGGAGTGGGAGAGGGAGAAGCAGGCTTCCCACGGAGCAGGGAGCTCGATAACGGGGCTCAATCCGAGGACTCTGGGATCACGACCCAAGCTGAAGGCAGACGCCTAACGATTGAGCCACCCAGGTGCCCTTGAATATGCTCTCTTTTAATTCTTCTCCATCATCCCCAGTCAATCTTCCCTTCTTTGTGTCCTTTCTCTGCCCCACTAGACTGAAACTCAAGGGCAGAGCTGAGACTTTCATCATTGGATCCCAGGTGCTGGAGGCAGTGCCTGGCCCCTTGCTGACATTTATTGTTGTTAAACTTAAGCATCTTTATAAGTGAATACCATTATCTTCTTTTTCTCCGTAAGATTGTATAACTTGAATGAAGGTAGAGTAAGTGGCAGAGTTTGGGGTCCAAATCCAGGTATGCAGTTTGTGCTTTAGCACAGATGCTCTTGGGAAGATTCCAGGAGGCCACTGTGTTGGGAAGCCCAAGGAGCATCCTTACTGGTCTTCCCTGAGAAAAATTACTTAGGAGGTATTTCTGTGTTTACCCAGAATGAGTCACTGTGGTTTAAGAGAGTCTTCCTAGAGACAGTTTGTTGATTGACTGAAAGGATCTTGAGAATAAGCTGCCCCATTGTGTTTGGGCTACAAGTGAATTTTTGGTGTTACCTGATGTTTTTCTGTCTCTAAGTGGGATGCTAAAAATTTCTCATTAATGCTAAGGGAAACTCCCCTATCTCTTTTCCCATTTTTTTCCAGAGAGTCTACCCTGGCTGATGAAGAAATTAGAACATGGTATTTAGATAAAAAGTTGGAGCTCAGTAAATAAGAAGATTATGTATCAAACCCCTTGGCCAAACCCATCACTACTAAGAAGGGGCCTTCTTGCAAGAGTCCAGGCCCTAAACTACGGAAATGGTGGAAAACAGATGCATTCAAATGGGGTTTTGCATCTAAATCCACAGGACCTTGGTGACAGGATGTGTAGTGGAGGGAAGTAGAGGCCCCTAGGCTTCTGTCCTGGTAGTCTGAGTGAATAGTGGCTCCGTTTGGTGTGACAGGAGACAGACATAAGGGGAGAGCAAGGTGGGGTTGATGAGGACATCCATTTGGAATGTGTCTGTGGGACAACTGAAGAAGGTGTTCCGTCGAAAAATGGGCATCGAGGTCAGATGGCTCCATGAAAGAGAAGTTGTCCCAGGATATCTGGGAGAGCACCTGGGTCTCAGATGTGTGTCTGTGGATGTCCCGTTCATGGATTGTTGGTACAGGAAAGAGCCGAATGGTACCAGCAGCCTTTCTTGGCTGTGGTGTACTATTGGTAATCTCTGCTGCTGTCTTTATATCTCAATGTCCTGGACACACTGGGGAGCGATGAGTGACCTCCTGCTTGGGTCGTAGAAGGGAGCGGCTACCTGCCGCTGGAGGACGAGGGCCCTTCTCTGCCAGGTCTCCCATCGGCTCTTACACAGAGCTTGCTTCTACCCAGTATGATTTGGTAATCTTAAATGCCTCCTTTTTTTTCTTCTTTCTGGTTTGCTTGCAATGTTGTCTATATCTGTTTTGAAATGTCATTCATTTTTCTTTTTAAAAGACAACCACAAATTCATGCTTTATTTTCTTGGGAAAATACTTCTAAATAAAAAACTGTAGCTTGGTTTCTCTCTGTGGGTGTTGATGCAGTTGGTTGTAATGAGACCTCTTCAATTAGTCACTTACTAGCTGACTCTGTGAATTATCTTAGATGTGCTGGCTGTCTGGTTTTTGTTTTGTGTGTTTTTTTTTTTAATTCAAAGTGTTATCTTGAGATGTAACACACTTAGCTTTTATTATATTCTAGAAATTTTCCAGTTTATTCTTTATTGTGTGTTAATCTGATAGCATAATTAACATGTCTGAGTTCGGTTCTTTCCTTACAAATGCTGAACACTTCCGTCTTTCATTAACTGAAATCATTCCTCTGTAAACCAATAACAATTACAGATCATACTACCTTCACTCCTTTCTTGTGAGGATTTAAGTGCATCCCTCGTTTGTTAAATTATAATCTTTAAAAAAAAAACTAGATGTGACATATTTTGTCATTTGGTACAGTGCCAGGAGAAAACAAAGGATCACTTGTTACATTTTTAATCTTGTTATCCCTTTTATTTAATATTCATTCGGGGAGCCAGTGGAGTGAGGACAGGCTTTAGTTCACGCCAACTTGAAAATGTCAGCCCTGCTACTTCTCAGTGGTATGACTTCGGATAAACTGCTTGAGTTCTCTGTGCCTTGGTTTCCTGTATGTAAAATGAAGACAATATTGTTTGTGGGTGATGAGATTAAGGGACATAATACAAGTTACATAGTGCCCGTCACATAATAGGTGCTCAGTAAATGCTAGCAATATCTGTTTTTATACAGTAGAAGCTCTCTTAACCAGTTTGCCAGTTTAAAAGAAGCTTCCAGTCCCTATGCAAAGCAGTCCTGTGGGTGCCCACAGCATGCTGAATGCTGATAATTGGGAGGCTTGTGTCTAGTGTACTCATGTGCTTCTGCTCCAGCTAACTGAGTTGTATTTGTTCCCAAACCTGTTTGTGTTGTTCTCAAACCTATCTCTGCCAGTTGAACTTGTTATTGTAATTAGGTGATTTAATTAAATACTAGGCAAGCAGAATATAAGTACAAAAGAACTGCTTTTTCTATAAAAATGAAATTTGGAAAGACTTAATAAAAGCCACTAAATTAAGAAAAAAGATCTGGGATTCCCTAGAGTAGTTATTTTCATAGAGACAGAAAGTACAGTGGTGGTTACCAGGGGCTGATGGAAGGAGGGAATGAGGAGTTAGTGTCCAATGGGGACAGGGTTTCTGCTTCGCAAGATGAAAAGAGTTCTGGAGATGGATGGTGGTGATGGTTGCACAACAATGTGAATGTACTTAATACGACCAAACTGTACACTTAGAGATGGTTAAGATGGGGGGCACCTGGGTGGCTCTGTCGGTTAAGCATCCAATTCTTGATTTCAGCTCAGGTCATGATCTCAGGGTCCTGAGATCAAGCCCTGAGTCAGGCTCCATGCTCATCGTGAAGTCTGCTTGAGATTCTCTCCCTCTGTGCCTCACCCCATGCACTGTCATGTACTCTCTCTCAAATAAATAAATAAATAAAATCTTAAAAAGAAATGGTTAAGATGGTGAATATTATATGTATTTTATTAAAGTTTTTAAATTTTTAGAAAAAGCTGTCATATTAGCTGTGGGTGAGATAGCTATTAGATTCCAAGGGGGAGGGGTAAAAAAAATTTAGAGGGATTCCATATCTAGATCTCTAGATTGTTTTCTAGTGGACTTTCAGTTTTCATGCTTTCAGGAGAACTAAAATAGGAAATCATAGGTAATGCATTTTCGGTGTAGTTTATGCAGGAGAGAGGAGAAAGCATGCTGATCCATGGACCTGGCTTCAAAGATGCAGGCCTTGACATAAATCACAGTATCAGGGAACAAATGCATGCTTTTATTTTAAATTCAAAATGAAACACGTAAGTTATGGATATGTCTTAGTTTGGGCCCTGGGAAACAGACTCCGAGATGGAGATACGCACACAGGAAGTTTGTTGAGGGTGCTCCTGGAACCAGGCCCATGTGGGAGCCAGGGAGGCAGGGTTAACAGATGGCGAATTGCAACTCCGACCTGGCCTGTGCTGTGGGGCGTGCTGGGCCCACCACCCTGCAGAGATGGGGCAGACAGAGGGATTGGTACCTGTCCTCCTGCAGTGACCAGGCCTTAGGTGTGGGGGCCATCACCATTAACAAGGTAACTTCCTCTGGCTGGAGGGAGGCCCTTGAGGTTCTCAGCCAGAACTCTGAGCAGGTAACACTTCCAAAAGCGGGGGGAATCTGAAGGCACCCCGCAGCATTCAGAGCATGTATATCCACATGCTATGTGTTTCCTCCTTCTTAACGGACTTCAAAATTCACCGATGGACTCGGTCTAGATAAGAGCATCTTCACTGATTATGAGCCATATTCTGAAGGTCTCATCGTGTTTGATCCTCTTTACATACACCAGTTGTCCCATTTGAGATCTAGCAAGACTGTGTGGCTTACACAATTCACAGTGCTCACCGTTGAATCACAGTTCTGTACTTCTGAAACAAATAACGCAACATATTTTAAGAAAAAAGAAAAAGAAGAAGATAACAGGAGAGGAAGAAAAGGGGAGTATGTCAGAGGGGGAGACGAACCATGAGAGATGATGGACTCTGAAAAGCAAACTGAGGGTTCTAGAGGGGAGGGGGGTGGGGGGATGGGTTAGCCTGGTGATGGGTATTGACGAGGGCACGTTCTGCATGGAGCACTGGGTGTTATGAACAAACAATGAATCATGGAACACTGCACCAAAAACTAATGATGTAATATATGGTGATTAACATAACAATAAAAAATTAAAAAAAAAAAGACTGTGTGGCTTAAGGACAACTGACAAACACGTGTGATGTGTTTGAAGCTGAACTGATGTTTGGACTCTGGACTTTTTGAATACTTTCCAGCATATATTTTGAGATTCGTGAAACCTCAGATTTTTGCCTCTTAAGTTACCAGATGTTTCTGGCATTTGATGATTTTGGGAGGTCAGACTCTCCATTTTTATGCTAAAGGTCATCTTCCTCTCATGCCCTATGACCTATAGGTCTTTAATCTGCATATTCTTCAGTTACTCCTCCATCTGCCACAAGTAACTATCCACCCTTTATCCTTTTACTTGAGTATTTTCCCTTTAGACTTACATCTCTTGATCTTGATCCCCAGGCTCTCAGTGTGAATGATGGCCTAGGATGATCCAGTAATCCCCAGGATGCCCAAATGCCATTTCTACATGTACTCTTCCAGTCCTTAGAACAGTTTATGTAGTTGTTTTTGTTTGTTAACCATCTTAACCATTTTTAAGTGTACAGCGCAATGGTGTGAACTGTATTCACATTGTTATGTGACCAACCTCTAGCACTTTTTTATCTTGCAAAACCAAAACTCTGTACACATTAAACAACTCCTGTTTTCCCCTTCTCCCAGTTCTTGGCAACCCCCATTCTACTTTCTGTTCCTACAGGTTAGACTATTTGAGGTCCTTTGTATAAGTAAATCCTACAGTATTTATCTTTTTTTTTTTTTAGATTTTATTTATGTATTTGACAGAGAGCTAGGGAGAGCAGGAACACAAGCAGGGGGAGTGGGCGAGGGAGAAGCAGACTTCTTGCCTAGCAGGGAGCCCAACATGGGACTCGATCCCAGGACCCTACAATCATGACCTGAGCCGAAGGCAGACACTTAATGACTGAGCCACCCAGGCGCCCCAGTATTTATCTTTTTTGACTGGCTTATTTAACTTGATGCCCTGTCCTCGAGGTTCATCCACATTGTGTCAGAACGTCCTGCCTTTTAAAGGCTGAGTAATAGTCCCTTGTACGGGTACACCTCATTTGTTCGCCCACCTATCGAAGGACAATTGGGTTGCTTCCACCTTTTGACCATAGTGAATTACGCGGCTATGAACATGGCTATACAAGTTTTTGTTTATTTTTAAATACATAGTTTTTTTGTTTCCGTCAGCTTGCATTGCCTCAAATTGTGAATGCTAAAGAGCAAGTGTGAATCCCCTTGCAAGTGTGACCATAAATGGAGCACAAAGACACTCCGATTACCCCACAGTGTCTATTTTCCTTTCGCGTTTTGGCATGTGCTGACATTTTAGTACGAATACTATTCAGTCTCATTCATACTTAGCCCTTCATTTAGTCATGTTTTGTTGTTTCCTTGGTTTCAAATTTTATCTCTTTAGGTGAATTGGGAACTGAAGCCTTTCATTTGACTTGTGATCTTGTACATTCTGGAAGCTCATACATGTAATCGTGGAACAAATAAAGCAGCTGGAGGAAATCTTTCCTGAACAAAACCCAAGTGGGGCATTTGGGTGTGAGCCAAGATTCCAGCAGCTACAGAGGGAGATGTGAAAAGGCTGCCTATATTACAGCACCAACAAATCACTTCTGGCCCGATTGGAATGTCCTTTAGGTAATGATCAGATAGAGGGTAGGGACCTTTACACGTTTAACTGCCTGGCCACAAGGTGAAGTGTTTACTGTAACCTTCCAAGGTCTCTGCACCAAGTTAATCACTGTGATATACCTGAAGGAAGAGCAGCATCGTGAGTGACTCAGTGGGCTCAGCATAAATGGAGATTCTGAGTCTGCTTAGTCTGAACCCAGCCTCACGCTAAAGTACCACGGGGTCCTGGGCAAGACACTGTGTTGGTAACTTCCTGGGGTTCCATTCCGCCAACTAAAATTCAGATCTGTAATGCAAATTTAGCTACCAAACAATAGCTAATAATAAATGAAGCCTTGTGTTAACTGCCTCTTTTTAGAGGTGAAATCTTATTGTCCAAAGTGATCTAATAATTAAGTAAAATTTCACTGGACATTTTGAAAAGATTGGTTGTTATATATATATATATATATATATATATATATATATATATATACACGCACACACACACACACGTCTGGATTGACACATACAAAAGCAGGAGCTTGTAATGGAGGTAGGTTTTTAAAAAATGTAAAGGAGTGTTCCAAGTTCTTAGCCATTCAGCCAACATTACCGATTACCTAGAGCAGTACTTCTCAAACATTAGATGCATAAGAGACACCTGGGGGCTTTTTAAACATCCTTTACGGGTGCCTGGGTGGCCCAGTCGGTTAACTGTTGACTCTTGGTTTTGGCTTGGGTCATGGTCGGGAGTGTGAGATCAAGCCCTGCGTTGGGCTCCCCTCTCAGTGGGGAGTCTGCTTGGGGATTCTCTCCCTCTTCCCCTCCTCCCCTCAAATGAACAAATAAATCTTTAAAAAAAAAATTCTTTCTGAGGCCCATCTTCAGAGTTTCTGATTCAGTAGATAGTGTGGTGAGACCTGAAAAAATGTGCATATGTAACAAGCTCCCCAAGTAATTAATATTGATACTGCTGGTATGCAAACCATACTTTGGGTACGAGAGATCTGGAGACACTCAAAATGCCAAAGTGAAGAAAACACAATCATGTCCATAGGGCAGCTAGGATTCATGTGAATGCTCTCCAGTGTGATTAACCACATCGTATCACTGTGTGTGCATGCATGTGTGTGTTGTAAAAGCATTTCAGAGAACGCAGCACATGCAAAGGTATAGAGATCTGAAACCACATGACGTGTTCAGGGACATAGAATTTGCATTTCTGGAGCCAAGAGCTCATAGCTAGCCAGTGTGTGATTTGGGGTGGGGGGTCATGGAGGTGAAGGGGAATGTGGAGCAGGAGAGATGCCAAGAACTAGGTAAAGCTCTGATCATAGTGGGTCTGTGTACGCTAAGGAATTTGGTTGTTTCCTTAACCTGGTAACAAAAGGAATGAAAAAGAGAAAATGTGAAGATTCACAAGGGATCTCAAGGACGTAGAGTTAACAATAGCATAGCATTTGGCCAAATATAATTTAGTCAACCCAATAATCTTGCTGAAATCACACTGCCGTTGAAAGTTAGCCTCTCTGGAGTCTCGTTTCTTCAGTTCTGGTATTTTTTTTGTACACCATATGGTGATTTACATGCTCTTTCTTTCTTTCTTTTTTTCTTTCCTTCCTTCCTTCCTTTCCTTCCTTCCTTCCTTCCTTCCTTCCTTCCTTCCTTCCTTCCTTCCTTCCTTCCTTCCTTCCTTCCTTCATGAGAGACAGAGGCAGAGGGAGAAGCAGGCTTCCTGTGGAGCAGACAGCCCGATGCAGGACTCTATCCCAGAACCCTGGGATCATGACCTGAGCTGAAGGCAGACGCTTAACCGACTGAGCCACCCAGGCGTCCCGATTTACATGTTCTTAAAAATTACCTGTTTTCCATTATTTTTGAGGTCTTTTTCTAACCAATGAATAGTCAGCCAATCGTCCTTGCCCAAAATTGTTTATAGTAGTGAACAATTGGACTACAAAGATAGTAACAATAAAAGTATCTTATAAAAATAGGCTTTTTTCTTACAGAAGCAATGCATGCTTACTATAAAAACTATAGACAAAAAAAAAAAATCCTCCCATAATCACATCTATTATTTAGAAAATCATGGCTAAAACCCCTGGAGACTAACCTCCTGGATCCTTTTCTATATCTGTGTGCACTTTTCCCTATTTGAAATAGGGTCATACCATATGTTCCAAAAACTATCAGTCTGCCAGTTGTTGGACATGTGCATAATTCCAACTTAATTCCCATTGCTTGACATGTGGTTTGTTGAATATCCCCTGTGGCGGATGCCTACACAGAAAGTTGAGGAAGGGGAGTCAAGGAAGCAGAGACAGTGGGGTGGAGAGAAGAACATTCCAGGCCCAAGCAGAGACCTAGAGGTGAGGAGACCTTGGCACCTGAGGAATGGGAAGTCTTCTGTGGGGACCAGAGGACTGCAGGCTGCAGAGGTTGAAGCCTTTCCGCCAACAGCCTGTACTTGGACATCCCAGGCAATAACTGGCCAGAATTAAGTCACTCTGGGAAAGGGTAAAAAGAGAAAAAAAACCTGTAGCCTATCACTGAACAGTATTCCTTTCTTTCTTTTTTTTTTTTTTAAAGATTTTATTTATTTATTTGACAGAGACAGCGAGAGAGGGAACACAAGCAGGGGGAGTGGGAGAGGGAGAAGCAGGCTTCCTGCTGAGCAGGGAGCCTGATGTGGGACTCGATCCCAGGACCCTGGGACCATGACCTGAGCCGAAGGCAGACACTTAACGACTGAGCCACCCAGACGCCCAACAGTATTCCTTTCTGACCAGATTGTTTTAACACATTGTTGTTTTCACCAACTTGATTTCGACAAAGTTGTTTTTGGCAAATTGCTTTCAGTCAAACTATCCAGATCCAAATTAATGGGATCTGGGGGCTTCCTGGATCCCAGCAGTCTTCCAGAGCTGCCTCACGCAGGTTCCCAAGCCAGTTCTGCCCACCTTTGCCCACCTCACATTCAGTGATGTTGCCTTGGCAGCTTGAAATCAGCAAAATGTACAAATCAGGGAATTTTCCTTTTTTTTCCCCCCCGTGAAAATCAGTTCCCCAGCACACCACTAGATGTAGTTGAGTGAGATGGAAGAAGTCCAAAATCAGTGTCCTGGGTTTTGGCTCAGGACTCAAGCACTGAAGTGGTTGACCAGTGCTAGGCAGCATTAACTTTGAAGTGAGAAGGGCCAGGGTTTGAATCCTAACTGTCATTTTCCTCCCACTTCCAGCAGCGTAATTAACTTCTCTAAGCCTCAGTTTTTTTATGTGTGAAATAGGGTCACTAATATTTAACTTACAGATTAGTTATAAAAATGGATCCTTGAGAGATAGAAGCTATTATGATGATTACTATAATGAAGGAGGAGCATGAGGGCGTTAAGTTGATTTTGTAATTTAAGTTGAAGTTTGAGTTGCTTTGGGAGTTTAAAGTAGAGAATCCTATAATAACAATAGCTACTATTATGGAGTGTTAATTACATGCTTCTCTGTGCATTATTTAATTTAATCCACAAGAGAACTTTAAGAGGTAAATACCAGTGATAAAATTACCCCCATCCTATAGTTGAGGAACCTGAGGTTTTAAGTGAAGTAACTTAGCTGGTCAGTGCAGACTTGGAATGCAGGTTTATCTGAGCTCAGAGTCTATGTTCTTAGCCACTGTGCCTATGAGGTCTCCACTCAGTAGAGACATCTAAGCTCCAGGATATCAGTTTATAAATCCTATGAATTGCTGAAGTCTTAGGTGTGAGTGCAGTCACAGTGGAAGGGTCTATGGAGTAAAAGGAGCACAATGCAACCCTGGTTTTTAAAAGGCAAGATGAGAATTTAGAAGAGGAAGCAATGTGGGGCTTCTGGGTGGCTCAGTCAGTTAGGTGTCCAGCTCTTGATTTCGGCTCAGGTCGTGATCTCAGGGTTGTGGGATCGAGCCCCACATCAGACTCTATGCTCAGTTGAGGGTCTGCTTGAGATTCTCTCTCCCTCTGCCCCCGCCCCCGCCACATGCTCATGCTCTCCCTCTCTCTCTCTCAAAAATAAATAATCTTTAAAAAAAAGAAAAGGAGAGGAAGCCATGTCAGCAGCTGGACATGACACAGGGAAATCAGAAGATGTAAGAATTAAAAAGGATTCCTTGGATTTGGCGATGTGAAAAGCATTGATAAATCTCAACAAAAGCAGTTTGGATAAGATCATGGAAACAGAGGCCAGCTTGCTTTGGGTTAAGGAGTGAATTGATGATGAGGAAGTAGAGGAAACTGGTGTAAACTACTTTTGAAAATAAGATTCTAGAGAAGTAATTTGGAATCTAGGGAGATAATTCACAACATATATGTATTGGGAAGAAATAATGAGTAGAAGGGAAGCATAGGAACATGATTGGAGGAGCCAAAGTCCCTTAGGAGGCAAGAGGAATGGGATCCAAAGCCTGGTTGAAGAACTATGACTGGATCAATACTGGGATTGGGTTTTATAGGTTGTGTGGAATAGAAGAAGGAAGCGAAGCATTGAGGATAATGGTCCATATAACTAAAGGCATGGCATCATGCGCTCTAGGCCAGGTAGAGAATAAGTAAAACGAGACAGGCATCTGTAGACTGAGAAAATGTAGAGTGGTCAGGGTCCTAGGAGTCTCAGAAGATATTGAAATGAAGTTGGGAATCAAAGAGCAATAGAGCTGCAAGAGTGGAGAGCTATGTACAGTGAATGGGAACTTGATACTGGATAATTCATATGCCAAGAAGTTCTGTGTAGTTGACAAGGCCCCTGGTCTAACATGGAAGATCAGTCCTTGAAGCAGAGTGGAGGTGAAGTTCATCAAAACTGAGGAGATCAAGGGACTCTAGGCCTAGAGTTGTTACTGAGACCTGACATTGGTATCCCCTTGAGTCTTCACCCAACAAGACTGCATCTTTTCGTAATTCTTTGTTATTAATCCAAATGTTTATGTCTAAAGATGTCCTTCCCAGTTAGGGTGTAAGCACTCCTGATGAAGAGTGACATATTCTTTAATTGGTGCCTAAGAGATCTGATAGAATTTTCTACCATCTCTCAGGATCCTCTTCCTGGGATTGGTAGGGAGTAAATATAAAAGTCCTAGGTTCATTTCTTCTCCCTCTAGGGGATGTACAGCTTACACTTTCAGAGGAATAATATGAATAATAATTGCTGTCATTTGTTAAGCACCTGCTACATGCCAGCTACTGTGCTAAGTACCTTATATAGATTATATCTTTACACCTTATAAAGATTTTATATAACAACTTAACAAGATGGGTAGAGATTAGAAAACTCCTTTGCCCAGGGTCACTCAGCCTATAAGTGATGGAGCCAGTATTCAAACTCAGGCAGTCTGCCTCCAGAACTCAAGATCCTCACTATGAAAAACCACTTCTCAATGCCTGGGAGACCCAAGTCAGCCTCATGTTGGACATCAGTGTATTACTGTTTATGAAGGAAAAGGAAAGTAGCCACCCTGGAGATCCCTTGTCCTTGTCCCACGGACACACCATTAGGACTAGGGCTCCTGACTGGCCTGTTTCTCATTCTTCAGCCTGCTTCCCTCTGGAACATAACTCACATGCTTTGAGCTGCCATCAGCCCATATAGCTCTGCTTTCCTGCAGTAGTGCCCCTCACTGCCAGGGGCAACGTGAGATGTCTTCCCAAAGCCCCCTTGAAGTTAAACCTCTGTGCTCTTCTTGCAAGAAGGCTGAGAAATGACATGAAAGGCATTTCATTCTATCACTGACTCTTGGAAATATTGGAAGGTTGTTTCATACAGAGACATTACTGTGATAGAGCTTGGCTATTCAAGTACAAGGAAACCTTAATGTAAGAATGCTCAGAAAAGTAATATAAGATGTATACAAGGAAAAGAAAGCATTTCTTTTGTAATGATAAAAATGATTTGTTCAATGGGAAGGACCTCCTTGAAAATCATATTAATTTTCTTCTAAATTAATTTGCTATTTTTTGAAAGCCAGTTTCAGCAAATGATATCTTGTCTTTCTCCATGCCCAACTCCAACTTTTGTATTTAAAAGATGCATTTACCAGTCTCATACTTGGATGAACTTCTGATGCATAATCAGAAAGTACTGATGGAAGAGAAATGGATGAGCATACATTTTTAAAACTGTTCTATGTTGGGCGTTTCTTTTAGTGTATATTCACTGATCAGATGAAGACTTTTTATTTTGACCCATACCTTCAAGAGTAAAAGAATATTTCACCTTATCTTTTTTTTTTTAAAGATTTTATTTATTTGAGAGAGAGAGAATGAGAGACAGAGAGCACGAGAGGAAAGAGGGTCAGAGGGAGAAGCAGACTCCCTGCTGAGCAGGGAGCCCGATGTGGGACTCGATCCCGGAACTCCAGGATCATGACCTGAGCTGAAGGCAGTCACTTAACCAACTGAGCCACCCAGGCGCCCTCACCTTATCTTTCAAGAAGAAAACAGTTTTGTTTTACTTTCAAAGTCAGGTATCTTCCTAAGTAATATAAATTTTGTACCAAATCCCTAATCCCTCTAATCCCCCTGCCCCACTGCCTCCTCCAGTGCACACATAGTGCAAGACACAGGGCTAACGAGAAGTAAATCTGGAGAGTCCACCCCAAAATGGTCCAGAAAAAATACCAAGGAGGGCCTACCTCACTCCTTATGGGGCCAAAGGCCAGAGGGCTGATATCCAAAGCCGGGTCCCAGAAATCATAACAAAAATGAAGGCGGGAAATTGAGTTGCAACCAGGACTTTATGAAGGCCCAGGTGTCAGCACCCAGGGGTTGAGGCAAAACCAAATGTTGGGTGGGAGGAAGCAACCAAGAAGCCCCAGAGTAAATAGCAGAATTAGCTATGCAGAAGGTGCTCAGGATGGAGTACAGGTGTGGAGGGCCAGTGCCCCGTGCAGTTGTCACAGGCACCCAGGCTGGCTTATGTGTCATTCATCTAGCCCAGAGGTTCTCTATGAGAGATCCATGGCCCAAAGCAGTCTGTGAGGTCAGAACGATTTTCCTGATGCTAAGGCACTATATACCTTGTTTCACTCTGCTGACATTTGCATTGATACTACAAAAACTGGGGGAGGTAAAACTGCATGAATTTTTTTTACCTGTTTTTAACATGAATCAAGACAGTAGCACCCAATTGTACCTAGTAATCATCATATTCTTCCTCACCTTGCCCTCAGAGTTTAAAAAAAAAAAAAAGTCAGTTTCACTTAAGAATATCCTGGTAAAGCAATAAGAATTATTTTATTAAACCTCAATTCTCAAATGCATGTCTTTTTACTATGGTAGGAAGTATTCATACAGCATCCCTGTTACATGCCGAAGCACAATGGTTGTCTCCAGGAAAAGCTCTTTGCCCGATTGTTTAAGTTGAGATCTGAACTGGCCACTGTCTTAATGGAACACTATTTTTATGTGAAAGAATGACTGACAAACTATCATTTTTCAGACTTGAGTATTTGGTCAGCGTTTTCTTTAAAATGAACGAAGTGAGCCTGTCATTTCAAGAAAAACAACTGATAGAGTTTGTTGCCAATGAGAAAATTCGAGCTTTCAAGTGAAAATTAGAATTTGGGAAACTTGTATCTACCACTGTGAGCTTGACAGTTTCTCAATACTTAAAGACTTTTCTGGTGAATTCAATGGTGATATTAACAAATGTGATTTTTTTATATTGTATAATGAAATGTGTTAACACTTAGAAGATCTGTGTAACTCGGTGAATTAATATTTTTCAGACAACCAATGCATGATGTTACAAAATCATGCTTGGGTAAAAGATCTATTGAAAGTACAAGATATGCCACTGGGTTTTAATGTAACAAAGTATGAAAAGTTAATTGATATGGTTTCAAATTCTACATTGCAGCCAGCCTTTAAGAAACTATCGCTTAATTGAGTTACAGTATAGTATCAGAAAAGAGTATCTGCAATTATCTGGAAAGACTACCTACCCTTTCAGCTACGTGTCTGTATGAAGCTGTATTTTTCTTTACATACTACAGTCATACCACCACAAAAGGAATTCAGAAGCAGATATGAGAATCTAGCTGTAATTTATTAAACAATACTTGTACAAATGTAAAATCTCTTCTCACTGATTTTGTTTTGTTTTGTTTTGGAAAATTTACTTAGTTTTCATAAAAACATGCAATTTATGTTAAAATGCAATGAAATTATTGTCAATTTTTAATGAAGTAAGATTTTGAAATTTTCCCAGCTGTAATTTCTAGTGGGACAAATATTGACAGATAAAGCCCATGTAAACAGAAGCTCTTCAGGATTCTCAATTTTTTTTTTATTTTAAAAGCTTTTTCTTTTTTTAAGATTTTATTTATTTATTTTGACAGAGAGAGACAGTGAGAGAGGGAACACAACAGGGGGAGTGGGAGAGGGAGAAGCAGGCTTCCCCCCAAGCAGGGACCCCAATGTGGGGCTTGATCCCAGGACCCTGGAATCATGACCTGAGCTGAAGGCAGACACTTAACGACTGAGCCACCCAGGCACCCCAGGATTCTCAGTTTTTAAGAGTGGAAGGGAGGGGCGCCTGGGTGGCTCAGCTGGTTGGGCGACTGCCTTCGGCTCAGGTCGTGATCCTGGAGTCCCGGGATCGAGTTCCGCGTGGGGCTCCCTGCTCGGCGGGGAGTCTGCTTCTCTCTCTGACCCTCTTCCCTCTCATGCTCTCTATCTCTCATTCTCTCTCTCTCAAATAAATAAATAAATAAAATCTTTAAAAAAAAAAAAAAAGAGTGGAAGGGAATCCTAAAGCTACAAAGTTGTGAGAACCACTGACGTAGTACCTATTATGACCTGGGCCTGGGCTCCTGCAGGGATAGTGTGGTGTACTGGATAGATGTGGACCTTGCTCCCAGAGCTAATAGTCACCTAAAATGAAACAGATAATTCCCATGGAGTGTGGTAAGTGCGGTGATGGGAGAAGCCTCAGGTGATACGGGAGCACACTGTGGGGCACCTGGCCCTTTGTTGGGGAGACCTTCAGCAGGAAGTAATGTCTCTGCTGATTCCTGAAGGATGAATCATAGTTAACTAGGCAAAGAAGAGAGGTTGATTGCTTTGGGTATATGGAAAAGCATGTACAAAGGTCCCCATGCAAGAGGTCATGGCTTCACTGCAGAAATAAAAGAAGTCAAGTGTCATTGGATCACAGAGTGGAGGGGATGGCAAGATATGAAGCCAGGCTAGAGGGCAACAGCCAGATTATGAGGGATTTTCGTGAGATCAGGAGTGAGGAGGACCTCCTCCTAGGAGAAATGGAGCATCCTGGAGGGTTTTAAGAAAGGAGGGTGACATCAGATTGCATTTTAGACAGATCTCTCTTGACTGTAGAGAATGGATATCTAGAGGTGGGGGACTGGTTAGAGGTCATTGTGGCAATCAAAGAGAGTTGATGGAATCTGGGCTGTGGTATGGCTGAGGTGTTGGAGAAATGTGGGTGGATTTAAGAGCTATTTTCATGGAGAAGTTTATGTAGGTAAATGGATTGGTTGTAGTTAGAGAAGAGTGGGGTAGGCATCAAGATTGAATCTAGGTTTCAGGTTTAGCACCTGGGAGTAATGATAATGTTCATTGACAGAGGGAATGTAAGAAGTACAGGTTTAAAAAGGAGAAGGAGGGATTCCATTTGGACCACCTTCGGGCTGTCCAAGAGGAGATGCCCACTCAGCATTTGGATCTGCAGTTCTGAAGTTGGGGGGAGGCAGATCTGTACTAGAGACATAGATTTTGAGTCATCAGCATATGAATTGTAACTGAAGCCAGGGGCTGAGTGAGATCTCTCAGAGAGAGGATTTAAACAAGAAGGGAAGACTGCCCAAGAGAGAACCATAGGGAGTACCAACAATGAGGGGATAAAAAGGTGCCCAAAGCATTAAGGGAATCCAGAGACAGATGTGGTCATTGAGACTGAGGGAGTAGAGTTTCAAGAAGGAAGGAAGGATCAGTCATGACCAGTGCTGTCAAGAGGTCAGTAAGATGAGAATTGAGAGTATCTTTTCGATTTAGCAACAAGGAAGTAGTTACTGAGTAATTGACTATATCCAGAACAATGTCAGTGGAGTGGCGGGCTCTCAAGAGCTTGAAAGGTAAGGAACACGATGGGGGAGGGGTTGGCAGAGGAGAGAGGGGGAAAGACTGCAGAGAGTGTGGGAGGCAAGAAAACAGAGAGAGAGAGATTGATTTGAGGTTATAATTCTGTGGGGAGGAGCCCATTAGAGAGAGAAGGTTGAAGCTACAAGAGAGAAGGGAGGGAAATCAGTAGAGCCCGTTCCAGAAGAGTCAGAAGAGGAGGAGATTTGGAGAGCAGGTAGTGGGAAGCCAGGTCTCCAACAGGGAACCAAGTTCCAATCAGGGCATGATGTGCGGAGGGCATTAGCTGAAGAAATTGAGGGCATAGACTAGTTTAATTAGAAATTGAAGTTCCAGGGTGCTTGGGTGTCTTAGTCAGTTAAGTGTCCGATTCTTGGTTTCAGCTCAGATCATGATCTCAGGGTCATGAGAGAGAGCCTCGGGTGAGGTTCCATGCTGAGTGTGGAGCCTGCTTGGGATTCTCTCTCTCCCTCTTCCTCTGCCCCTCCTCCCACTCTCCCTCTCTTAAAAAAAAAAAAAAAGAAGAAAGCAAGATATGGAAGTTCCATGATGCTCAACGGAAAGGTTTAGAAGGAGGAGAACAGTGGGAGTTTGGATCAGAGGAGAAAAGGCACAGAGCAGTGTGAGGAAGAAGACAGGACAGACTGGAAGGCCAGAGGGGCGCCAGAGTGACCAAGCTTCGCAGTTATGAGGAGACAGGCAGGATGTACAGAGCTGTACCTTTACATTTTAGACATTGGTAATTTAATTACAGCAGTCTTGTCTTTTTACACAATGATGCATTTTTATATCACAACCTAAAAATTACTCTCAACAATGTGATTTTTTTTTACTGAAACATTATTTTCTGGCCAATTCAAATTATCTTTATGTGTTTCTGTTGTTTACTTTTATGTTCACCAGGTTAAATCTTCAGTTATGCTACTGCCATTAAGAGTTTCCTATGTAGAAAAATCTATTCATTATGAACACATTTATTGCTTCATTGAGTTGCCTATTTAAAATGCAGAGAACCACAAATTAAGTGTAGTGCTTTTCCATTTTGAAAAAAAGCGGATGAATGGGTACTATTTTCTTGAATACATCATGTTTTTCTTACATAATTAACAGTCCAGATTCATAGGCTAACAGATGCCAATCCTTGTGTGTTTTGATATTTGTTCCTTATTGAAAAGGATGCTTCCTGAGACTTGCGTGTGCCATGTTCTGCATCAGAGGGAATGATAAGGCAGATGTAATAGAGACAGTTGCTTGTGGGGGGCAGCTAAGTGGTCAACAGAGAGGTTATTTCTCTGAGGTTAATTATGCGTATAAAACAATTTCTTCATTGAAATTATAAAATTAAAATATCTCAAGCAGCTTCCATGTAAGATTAACCCATTAAATACTTCCAGATTCCAAATCTACAGCCCTCTACTAAATATGCATCGTATATAAGACTTTGGTGTTTGTTCCAGATACATTCCTTAGTGACCTATCCTAATGCCTCTTAGTATACACCCGTGCTGAATATGTGTAAGTGTGGACTATAGTATGGTACAAAGGCACTGTTAAATGAGAAATCTGCCACTAATGCTTACTGGATCTGATCTGGAGGTCAGTTTATTTTTTTATTTCTTTCTGTTATAACCCCAAAGAGGCCTTATGTTCCATTTCTAAACCCATATAGTGGATTCTCCTGTCATTGAAGCTGTAGCAGGCTAATGGAGAGAGCTTTGTCTTTGATGCCACGGGATGCCACCTAATCCCAGAAGGCTCACAGCCCTACTAGCTCTGTTAGAAACAGAAGCCCCTCTATTCCCTCTGGTTATCTCATTCCGTTCCACTCTGATCTTCATTTGTTCTGATCAACCTCCACGTTCCCCCTCCTTCAGACTTTCAAAGGACATCCCTGGAATTCTTTTTCCATCGTAAATGAACTTTCCCACATCCTTAACTGGCAGGTAAAACATTGCATCTGCCTTCTTGCTTTAGCTGACATTTGGCTCTTTCCCGAGAGCTTTGCCCAGTTGGTCTTTTGAGTGAACACTGCTCCAGAAGCACGATGCTGTTTGGAGACCGTCACTTCCCAGCCTGTGATAAACCCTGCTCTTCTGCTCATTCCACCCGCTGGCTGATCTTCCCTCCATGAGCATGGCACTGTCACCCACCAACATCCAGGTCACATGCATCACATAGAGCCTCCCCCAGACCCAAAGTCCTGGCATCATCGGGGGTTCTCCCAGCACTGTAGCTTTTCGGTTCCTCCATTCTGCCAGTTCCAGTGACCTTCATCTCCATCACATCCACTCCCTTAGCTGTGCCCTGGCTCACTGTTAGGAAAATGCAGCATCTCTAAAATCTCACATCTAGATAGCTGTTTTCCACAAGTCAGGACCTCTGATACGATACTAGGTAATAGGGAGCATTAGTGGCATCCCTATTGTGTTTCTGGCTTTTCATAGAAACATTTCTACAGTCTCACCATTTAGTGGGATGTTGCTATAGGGTTTGGCTGGAAGGAAAAATCTCTTATATTCTAAATACACTTGGTTTTTTCCATTGTAAATAGGCATTGGGCGACCTTGAATGTTTTTTTCCTATACATGTGAGATGTTCATGTTGTTTTTCTCCCTTAATCTGGTACTTGCAGCATTAAATATTTTCTCCTCCACTTATTCTTTCCTGAAACTTCTTTTAATGGCTGTGCTTTCTCGTACATCATCTGTGTCTCCTTAATTTTCCTTTCAGTTTTCCCCCCTCCTTTTTTGATCTCCATACTGCATTCTGGGAGATTTCCTCAGTTTTGTCTTCCAGTTCATTAAATCTCCCTTAAGCTGTGTCAAACTTGCCAATTACATTTGCTCATTCCAGGATTTTCAGCTGGTTCTTTATTTCTCTCTCTTCTTATTTCATAGCCTTTTAAAAATGTTTTTAATTGATGTATAATTGATAAATAACATTAAATTAGTTTTGGGTCTACAACATAATGATTAGGTATTTGTATACATTGCAAAATAATCACTGCAATGTTTAGTTAATATCCATTACCTTCCATAGTTATAAAAAATTGTTTTCTTCTTGTGATAAGGACTTTTAAGATCCCCTTTCTTAACAACTTTCAAATATGCAATATGGCATTATTAACTAGTCACCACGATGTGTATTACATCCCCGTGGCTTTATTTTATTTTGTACATAATCTTCTATATATTGCAATCTCATTTGATAGCTGTTATTTTTCCATTATGACTGAGGATTTTAAAAGTCTTCTTCAGAGTGTTCTGTACTGTTCTATTTTCTCAGATGTGAATTGTCTCATTCATTGGACTGACTTTAATCATGCTGCACATCCTTGTATATTTTGTTATTTTCTTTTCTTTTCTGGAGAGCATAACTTCCCTATGGATTTGCTTTACAAGGGTTCCTCTGAGGGCTGGTTTTGAGATCCTTAGCTCTGAAACAAGTCATAAATTAAGCATGGCTTGGGATTCCCACTGCAGAGAAATAACAGTGTCTGAGCTTACAGGCAGTGCAGACTCAGATGCTAGTCAAATGTAGGCATCTTCATTTCTAGTCACAGGTAATTTGGGGTCTTGACCCTATCTGAAATAATAGAACTACTCTCATCCCACCCTACCCCACCCCCTGATACCTGTGGGGCATATTCAGCCCCTTTCCCTTTGCAGATATAGAAACGTAAGACCCCGCCCCCCCCAATTTCACCATGGCCATAGAGTCTTAGCTGTTACTTACCACTGGGGGTCATTATCTCTCCTGTTTACAGAGACATGATTTTCTTGTTTTTGAAAATAGTTTTACTCAGTCAAGACCCCAGCAAAAAATAGAATATCATTCAGATACTTAAATTCAAGGGATTTTAATGAAGAAACTATTTATAGAAGTATGGGCAGGAGTGAAGACTCCAACAAGGTCATTTGAGGTACCCAGAGACTAAGAACAGCAGCAAGCTGTCACCACACCGAGTCCTGAAGAGGCAAAGGAGGAGGTGTCATTAGCGGAGTTCAGGGAAAGCTGGCACTGCCATGAGGGGCCTCCTGGTGGAAGCTGAGTTTGAAGGGAGGTAGCCACCATTAGAAGGCAGGCCTGAAGTAGGGAGGGAGCAAGAAAGAGATATCCTATTCTCTCTCTTCCTACCCTCCTGTCTCTTGCTGGTACCTTCTGTTGGCCAAACCCAACTGGAAGACCAGCCAACAAGGGAGCCCAAGTAATGTGGTCCAGAAGGGTACAGAGCAAAGCAGAGAATGCAAATAGAAAATAAACAGGACAGGCTTATGTGGTTTTAAAAACTATTTTATCTGTTATTTCTGTATGTTGCAGCAGACTGAGAATTTTCAGCAAGTGTTTACTCTGCCATGTTGACACAGAAGTCTAAGAATCCCTACTTCAGCCTCTTACCCAGCCGACTCCCTCATTCAGGCACACCCCTGACATTTGCATGCCTGGGACAAGAGTACACACGGAATCCCACATGCTCTGTGTGTGTGTGTGTTTGTGTGTCTATATATAATATCTCTCTATATATTGTAAAGCAAGGTAAACTATTAAATATATATATATATTTAAGATTTTATTTATTTATTTGACAGAGAGAGACACAGCAAGAGAGGAAACACAAGCAGGGGGAGTGGGAGAGGGAGAAGCAGGCTTCCCACAGAACAGGGAGCCTGATGCAGGGCTTGATCCCAGGACCCTGGGATCATGACCTGAGCTGAAGGCAGACGCTTAACGACTGAGCCACCCAGGCACCCCTAAATATATTTTCTCTTCCCACCTTGACAAATATACTTTAATAACAAGCTAGAAGGCAAAGGTTTGATTAGAAACCATGAGTTCCTTGGAGGTCCACATGAGACATCTATGGCGAGGGGGAGTATTGGCTCCTGGTCCCTCACTGTACTCCCTGTGGCAAGGGGCTTCACGCACTTGCGTGGACACCAGCCCTCACTCTGAGCTTAATCCACATCTCCTACACATCTCCTACAAACAGCCACCCTTTGAGCGAGCCCACAGGCACTGAAAGTGGGCTTTGGAGCTGTTTGAGTAGGGGATCAATCCTAGGGTCCCGGGTACCTGCAATGCCCTCTAAAAGGTGGAGTGTGTAGGCTTGGGTGGGCACATCCCCTTGGTCCTGCACAATCCTTGTTCTATGGAGAGGGGTGCAGCCAGATAAGGGCTAGAGCAGAGCCCTCCAGAACGTGGGATGCATGGCAGGTCCCCTCCAGCCCGGGTCTAGTGCTGGTCCCATTACACTTGATCTTCGACTTAAGCAGGCCCTCCATTCCCTTCCCCCTCTAGGTTTTTCTCAGATGTCGGGGCTCTTGTGAGGCTGCCTTGCTTCCCTGTCTAGTCTAGAGCCTGGGTCCATTACACTCTTGGCAGTGCCCTCAACTTCCCAGCCCTCGTTCTTCCATCACTCTTGCCTGGCAAAACCGCAGCCCTGGGTCCACCTGACTCTGCTTTCTGCCTTGCAACTGAGGCTCCTGAGCGCCTGCAGTACAAACAGTATATGGGTGCAGGCACTCAGCAAATGGCCTTGCTCCCTGTTTCTTAAGAAAATTGAAGTCCTCAAAGCAACAGTGTCTTTTCCTCCCTGCTCCCCTCTACAATTTGCACACTGTTGATGACGACCATGGGGATGAAGAAGATGGCGGTCCCACCACTCACCATTGACTTGCCACTATGCCTCCTGCCCTCCTGTCACAGTGGCAAAGACACTGTTCTCTCGGCCCCACCGTCTCCGACAGATCCTTCCACCGTAGCTTAGGATTCTGCCCCCGTCTGCTTCCTGTGCACATGAGTGCATCAGTTAGCCTCTCTGTCTGAAGCTACGCATTTAAGCTGCACTCCCTCCTCTATTCTCACCTCCAAATCCCTTCCAGTCCACTGTGACCTCATTTCTGCCCCAGGAACTCTGCTGCCGCAACCGCTCTGACCAGGTTCAACAATGACCTCTTTGCTGCTAAAACCAGTGGGTGCTTTAGTTGTTCTCCATAGCATTTGACACTGACAAGCTCACCTCCTAAACATGCTCTTTGCCCTT